>NW_008824983.1:4077904-4082973 GCF_000699105.1 Pygoscelis adeliae | reverse complement strand
AAATCACTTGCAGCACACATAAAAGGGACTGGTTTGGAGAAATTCCACGGGCTCATCACTTCCACTGAAATCCACGAGTTGGTTAGGCTCCGAGAGGGAGATTCCCAGCAGTAATGCTGTGGTCAGCTCAGCTAGTATTTTGTTTCTGCTACAAAAAGGGATGTATGCTCCCTCTGCTTGCCAGAACTTTAGGTTAACATCTTTTGCTGAGTTTGCTGAAGCCAGTTCTTTGAAAAACAGCTGCCATACTTAAAAGGGAAGAAACAGAGCTGCAGACTTGCATAAATATTTCAAAAATTACAACATCTGCTAATAAGAACTGCCACAACTCTTGGTTTCATACTCACTTCAGTGCTTAATTAAACTTTCCATTTCCTTCTATTCCAGTACTTCTTATTGCAGACAGGATGCTACCATGTCAGTATAAGACAAAACTTTTCTTCTCCAGAAATGCTGTATTTTTAAAATTATTTTTATTGACAGATGTATGTCGCAATAGTTCTTTGCTTGTCCTACAAATCTTCATGGCTTCAGGGCACTTTCATTAACCGAGACCATGCCAGAAGCGGTTAAGAACTCTATCCTCGTGAAAATCTTTTTTGTGTGTTGTAGTAAAGAAAAAATGAAGATGAGAAAGAAGGAGGAACTTAGCATTTACCCTTAGAGAAGAAAAGTAATTTGATTTTATAATTTTTTCTTAACCTGCCTCTGCTGACAGACAGTAAATCAGATGCTCATCCTATGGCAGAATCTCTCTTCAGAATGGATATAACTCATGAAAAGATAGAGACATCAAATTGCACTCTAAATTACTAGGTAGAAAAATAAATTTTGAAAAATCTGACAGGAATATTTGGACTCCATATGTAGAGTGCAACACAACTTGCCTACAGTGAATTTGTTTGAAATCTCCTCCTCTCTGTCATTTGGGAGGGGAAGATGACAGCAATATGTTAATTTATAACTGGGCTATTGACATATCCTCTGTTTAACATTGAACTAAATCAACCTACAGGTCAGGTCCTCAAGCACAACCATCGTACTGATTATCCCAAAGCCTGTTCCCCGGCGCACCTTTCAAACGTCCTATCTGTGGTATCTATTGGCATGGACCACGTCATCTCTTCCAGGAGCCTGTGCTGCTCCTCTGTGAGATGCAGGAGGGAATGCCAGTGGGAGGAAGCAGCCATAGGCTGCAAGTCACCCTGATAACGTTTACATTAGGAGAGAAAATGCCTCCAGTCAAGCGTCACGGTCCGACTTGGACAAACCCATCCTCCACAAGCGCCACTGGTCAGCAGCACTCCACCACACCGGCTTAGATGTCCACCCCCAGCATCTGTCTTTCCTCTCCCCAACTCCACTTTTGCTATTTCATTCCCTCAACCCCACCGCTTTCTGAAGCTCATGCTCTCAAGGAGAGAGATGAAAGCAGTTTAACCCAGTCGTAGGGGCTGGCCTTGCTGGCTCCTGCCCTTCTTGTCCCCACAGCCACACAGTCTGTCCCCTCTCTGGTGCCAGTACACTTCCCTCCCCACTCACCCACGAGCTGTGTCAGGTTTTTTTACGAAGAAGAATGAGTTTGGGGGTTCTTATCCGGAAATAACATTTTTAGAAGCTGCCTTAATAACACAAACCTCAAATAAACCTATATTTGAAACACGGAAAGAGGATATCTATCAGCAGCACGTATTGTGTGGAAAGACTTGGCATTGAAGGAGCTCAGTTTATTCTGTCACAAATGAGCACTAAAAATATCCTGACTCCAAGTGAACTTCCGGAGATTTGTTCCCAGTGAGAAATGAAAATACATCGTCCAAGGGCGAGACTTCCAGGTAGGAGATCCTTCTGCCTGTTCTCTGCTTGTGTACATGGTGTTATCCTCCTCTCTGCCTCCTTCCTTGTACAGGCATTATGGGATGGCAACAGCCTCACTGCGTTATTGCATTAGTAGTGAGGAAGGGAAATTGCATTTTGAAATGGTTGACATTAAAGCGAAGTGGCACCTGGCACTCCACGTGGAGATGGTTTCAAGGAGAGACGGAACTAAGGCAGGTTCCCAGAGTTAGCAGATCCTGGCCTATTTCATGTGACAGGCTTATTCATTCACCTTTTGCAACCAAGATCTAGGTCAAGAGACCGAGAGCATGAAATAGAGCAGGAATAACGCCCGGTGAGTGGGCTGCCAGCACTCCTGGGAGACACACAGCTCTGCTACAGGGCTGCTGGAAGAACCGAACAGGGGGGGAAAGCCCTTGAGATGTCGTGTCACTGTTGAACGCCTGCAAAGTAGGTAACCTTACACAGTCAAATCTTTCTTCTTTTGTGGCCCTAAGGTCCTGTTCAGAAGCTGTATGTCAGTTAAAAAAATCTACGTTATGGGCAGCCCTTGAGAAACAGTTTTGCAGTTTTGGAGTTTTTCCTCCACTCTTTCAATCATACTTACTTTCTTCGGTTTCATTCATGGTTCCTCTGTGCTGCAGCCAGTTCTCCTTTAGACTGAACTGGTGGAAAAAGGTTTTATTCTGTGAAGGGGGGAGTGGGGAGCGGAAAAAGAAAAAGAGACAACAGTGACTCTTTACATCCCTGCCCTTTACAAAGCAGTAATTCAGAGAATACAGCATTCAGCCCATACACCTGGCCAAAAAGGTTTCTGTATAGGAAATCCACCCACCCTTTCTTGGATCAGTAAACTGGGAGTTGCCTTACCAAATAATGGCCAAGGTGGGGACTTTGGAGGAAGCGGGACATGCCTAGGCTAAGCAGCCCACACGATTCAAGGTTCTCTGTAGCTGTGTTCAGAGCCCACTTCTTATACACCTATTCTTATATATGTTTCCTATGTACCCATCAGCCTATTTCGCAGTTTCACTACAATCTCATGTTCTGCCTTCCACATTTCTGCTGTAACATTTTAAGCTTATTACACACTTCAGCTTCAGCCCAGTAAATTTGACGAGCACAGCAATTCACCTCTGTGCAGTTTGTACACCAACTTTCTCTGGCTGCATCTTCTCCCTCTGGTTAAATAGACAGATTCATGTTCCTCTCTTTCTTTTTCTGTCCCTGTCACAACAAATCCCCCCTTTGCTCTGTCTACTTGACATCCGTAGTCAATGCCTGCGCTCAGCCTGGTTTGCCCAGGTTGCTACATCTCTCCAGCCCAGTGGGGACACGCTCCCAGGCCTCTCCTGAATTCTGACGTCTCAGAGCATCTTGTTAAGAACGTTAATCCTGTCACAGCCGCCGCAGGTTAGCTCACGCAGCTGATATCCAGGCAGCACTGACAGGAAAAAAAATTCCTTAAGCAACGTTGCAGGTCTAACCTCACTGATGTATCCTGTCATGTTTTTGGCCACCAGTCACTTTCAATTGAGAAGTCAAGAAAAGAGAGGGAAGTGGACAGAGGGGAAGAAAGTCAGATGATAAGCTATCTAGCAACCAGCAACAATCAGGTTTGCGTTACCTTTCGGTGAGGTGAATACTCATCTACAGTGCTGAAAGAAAAAGGAAAATCCAAATTATTCTTTCCAGCCAAAGATTAGGAAAAGGAAGTTTTAGCTATTACAAAGTTTACAACATCAGAAAGCTTTTAACATTAAATGGTCACCACAGAATGGCTGTAGAGCTCCTTCAGGGAAAGCTAAGGGCATCTGGCTTAGCCAGGAAACTTTTCTGTGACTTATACAATTGATGTAGTGAAAAGCAATGCTGCCAGCCCGTGAGCTGCCCAAGAACATGGACACAGCTCGGGCCCCCGGGGTAAGCAGTCAGGGTCACCCTCAGGGACACAGCTCTTTCCACTTCACCAATGGTGAAGCCATGGAAACAAACTCCATTTGTTGGAAAAGTGTGCCAAGGAAATATCTTTTACAAATACCATAATTATTATTAAAATAATAACCCTGAGACAACTATTGCAAAAGAGATTTGCTTCTCAGTACTGCAGATTGCAGAGAGAGAATGAGAATGAATATACCGCCTGAAGTCACAGACTGCCGTTTCTGAGGGAAATTTTGCCAGCTTTTCCACAAAGTATCACTCTACTTGCAAGTCATCCCAACCAAAATTGATGGGAGTGACTGTTGAACCACACACATCACCCAACAAACATCAGAGAAGACTGAATAATCTACCTTTAGTTTAAAGAAGAGATGATTTGTAAAAATGAATATAGTACTTGTATCACTCACCACTTTCTCTTTACTGAATTACAGCAAGATGACAACAAAAATAAATTACACTCTAAATGAAAGGAGACTTCATCACAAATATAATCAATACTTACTGACGACGATGCATCCCAAGTATCTTCTGAAATTCTTTCAGTTCCTTCTCAAGAATGGGATATTCATACACATCATCTAACACATTCCTGTATATCGTCTACAAAATAAAACAGTATCTGCAAACATCTGATAACTCAAACATAAATCTAAGGCATCACATCAGCCGTCTTAATCAATTCAGGCACTAGCCTACTGAAACAGATTTCATCATTATATTTATGCAAGACCCACAAGCAGAGAGTGTTCCTGTTTAAATTTCCAGACTGGTCAATATTCAGCTTGCCTTTGGAGAAACACTCTTTGTAACATTGCCAAGCGAGAGGGCAAAACGTTGACACTCACTAGTCTGCAAACAGGAAGATTTAAAACGGCACTTGTGGCTGTTACATGAAAACTGGATTATGTCACAAGAACACATTCTGAAGCATGAGAACACACCACACCATCATCACTTATCCAAAATGATAACAAACAGGTTCATTTGATTAAGACTTTTAAAATGGAGAACGTTATCCTTTGCTTTTCCTGTTTGCATGCATTTTAAATTGAGTTGAAGTCTCTCACAAAAAAATAACAACATACTCCTAGTTGTAAACCGATAGATAAATAAATAAATAAACTCTACCTCTTATTTTTGGGGGAGGCATTGTCTGAATATCCTCAATCAGGAACGTCAGTTAAATGTAAAAGACACTGCCTCAGATAAGAGGTAAATAAATTGAATCAGCTTTCATGACTGAAATTGTAGGAAATATTTTCTCTATACTTTTTCAGAATTTG
>NW_008824983.1:4053670-4077819 GCF_000699105.1 Pygoscelis adeliae | reverse complement strand
TCTTTCCCTTCCAAGAAAATGAGGATCATATGTATAAGCTGAGTCATCAGGTTTGCTTTAGCCCAATTAACACTCCTACATTCATAAATCTCAGCACAAAGTATTCTGGATTAGAATCCTATATATTGTTCTTGCACGTATAACTTCAACCATCATTAACATTACTGCTGTTTAATATTGGACAGAAACCTCAAGCAGAGAAATTGTGTGGCAATACAGAGTCACACACCTCCACGGCCAGAAAGACAAGCCCTGTGTCAAGATAGGTGCAACGCAGTGTAACCTAACTGATGGCTGGAATGATGCCCCCTTTCCAGTACAGCACTACACACCTACTATCAAACAGCGAAAATCCTAAGGTCTCTGCATCCATATGCAGTGTGTCCTACTCCAAAAACAAAACAGATAAACAAACAAAAAAAAGGAAGCTCAAAACTTTCTCCAGATTTAGTTCAATGTTTCATCCCTTTGCCTTGAGCAGATGACTGAAGAGAGCAAAAAGGCCCTTAAGAAGATCTCCAGTTGCAGACAAAGGGTCTGTCATCAGAAAAGGTGGAAGATCCAGCAAAGTCTCCTAAAATACTTTCATCTTTCAACCAGCGGCGGGAGGAAATCAACAACCAGATGGATCTCGAGTCAGTGAGAACATGGCTATTTGCAAATTTACAAGGGAATTATAAAAGCTTTTGGAACTCATTCAGAAAGATCAGAAGATCCTTGCTAATAAGTAAGGACATAATTTTATTTATTAAAAATACATAAAGCTGTGCTGCTCTCCACGTGCACCTGACAAACACTGTGGAATAGCATTTCATTCCTCAGAGTAGCATCTCTTACAAGGATGACAAAACTCTCTCTTCACCCGTGATCCTCTGGATACCCACTGTAGACCCTGTTCTGGCAGACATGACCAGTGTGTCCAAGGAACCTCCAAGTCTTTGTAGGTTTCTTACCTTCCTAAATTTTCTCATTTTCTAGAGAGCATGGAGTTCTGTAATTTTCATATCTGAAAGTAATGTTTTTGACTTTGAATGTACTGACATTACAGATTTTCTGTTCAAACTGACTATCTCTAAGGCATTCAAGGAAGGCACATGTAAATCACTTTGTATTATAGATTTCATGGAGAAAATTTAAGTATGAAAAATCATGCTTTCTAGATTTTGCTGTTGGGGCTTTTTAGACACAGTGTGTTAATTTAACAGTGCTGAAATGCATCAGAAAGTGTTTCAATACCTTTAAAAATTGTTTTAAATGCTCATCTTCGTGTAACCAGTCTTTGTAGAGAGAAGTCCACTGAGACACCAAATGCAAGACTTTTCGTTTCCTGCAGGACACATCAGAGTCATCTTCTTTCCCTTGGTGGTTCTTAGCACAATAGGTACAGTAGGTTAAGGAACAAATAATAAGGTCTCACTGAAACTTAAAAATTAAGTGATGGAAAAGACTTTGCAATCATCTCATTTGCTAATGAAAGATTTTTTCACTACATTTCTCAGTTTTAAATGTTTTATCCTGTCTGAAGCTTTAGGATTTTCATCAACTTTTTGGAATGAAATTCTCAGTAATAGACATGTCAGTTCATCCTCTGTGCCAACAGGATTTTTTCCCTTTATAGATTAGAAAGGCAAGTCTATAAAAGTAAAATCAATTCAAAAGGAATTATACAATGTTGAGTCATATATTTTCTGCAGAACTGGGAACGAACCTTTGTCCTGCACACCGATGCCAACGTGAATGTCTGTGGGAAGGAGGACAATGCATCATTAACAACAACAAAAAACCCAGGCAGAGGAAGTCAGTTTCTTTTTTCCTGCACAAATTACACTATCTGCAGAAATAACACTATTAAAATAAAAAAAAAAGTGAAAGAATCTATTTCCACCTTTGTTCTCTATTCACAAAGCAGAAACACCAAATGACAGAAGATACCCACTTTTTACATTTTTCCTGTCCCTTTGCTATTCTTTCTTTTATTAGGTGAAAAGATGATGTTTTCACCACAAAAGGTAAAGAGGAAAAAAAGAAAAGAAAGAAAGAGAAAAGCAAGTTCATTTTATAGCTACAAGTTCATTCAAGCAATACTCCATAGCTTATGGAAGTAATTGGAAATACAAGAAAATTTTTCTTTTATCTCAGAATGAGTTAGACTTATATACTGTACCACGTGATAAAAGGAGCAGAAATTGTAAGATTTCTGCTTTCTTCATTTTTTCTCTTCACATATTCTGAAATGTATTACACAGATATAGGTATTCTAAGAATTAACATACAGGTCTGGATAGGTATTAATCCCATTTTAAGTGTTATTTTCTAACAGTTATAAAGGTTTACGTATCTTTAAACAAAAACAGCAGACATAAGATTGCATTGCTGCTATGAGTTAGGCATCTGTTTCAATACATCTTTCAAGCATTCTTGTGAACTAAGTATGCACATACACAAATTAGTATGTTCTGGATACAGGTTTATTCAGAGGCAGCTTTAGCTTTGTACATTCAACTTCAGAGCAGGAATTTTCTGTTTATTGATTCCTCAGCTATGCAAATTCTAAATGTTTTAATAGGTGAATGTATATATCTCTCTTTCTCTCTATTTACAGCCATGTGCCAATTAGGGGAGCTCATATCCAAATTTGGATTTAATGTTTCCAGTTTGAATCTTTTCCCCCACAACCCATTTGAGTTAAGTAAACAATATAACCTGAACTCTGGGAAGCTACAGAATTTAATTGAATTCCAAGTATCATAAGACCTTATGAAAATTGGACTGGAGAAGAAGAGACCTTGAAAGATCAGCTAAACTAGTCCATCCAAGTCCACCCTAACTAGTCCATCCTAAGAGAGGCTCAAGTATACCCTATGTTATCCTTGGAATCTATCTTCTAGTTTCTTCTTCCTAATAGTCTCCAATATCAAAGATTCTACTGTCTCACCCATTTTCTACTCCAGTGTTTCTTTTCTTAATGTAAAAAAAATATTTCCTAGTATCTAACATGGAACTGTCTTACAGCAATTTAATCTCACTGCCTCTTGTCCTGTCTGGCACTGATACGGGAACAGCTTCCTCCCTTCCTCTTTAGGTACCTGAAAGATTGTCCCTTTTATAGTTTCCCTTTTTTCAGAAAAACAATCCCAATTTTTTCAATCCTTCTTTGTAGGTCTTTTTTTCTAGAACATTGATAATTCCCATTGCTCTCTTCTGAAGTTTCTCCTATTTGTTCACATATTTCTTGGGGTGTGATGCCAAAACCCCAGGTGCCGTCCACCTTCTAAGCATGCCATAGCACGTATTAGACAATTGTTCTCTCTTCTCACCATGCAACCTCAGAATAATCATGCAGGGTTGTATTTCAATAATATCAATATGCAAAGAGTAAAACTAATTATCCCAGGCATGCAATTTACTACGTTTGATATAAGGCTTGACAATATATAAACCTAGGTGTAACTGGGTGACCCCTGTTAATACAACACTTAATAAAAGGATATTGCCTCAGAAGTGCCTGGCACAAGTCATCAGTCGTCATGAAGACTGTGTACGTGAGAAGGAAGTCATCCAGGAGAGTTTCTGCAGAGGAAGACAAAAAAGCCCAACAATACGTTATTGAGAGGAGGAAGAGAGTATCTACTCCTGTTAGTGTGCATGGCAGGAATAGGACGCTCTCCCCCCCAAAAAAAGGTCCAAAGCATACAGAATACATCGAACTAAGTTTCAAATAGTAACAATATGTCGCCACTGCAGAGATCAGATCCGTTATTTAACAAGCACATCCTCAGTTCTCAAAGATCCTACAAGCATGAATACGCACAAAATATGCCACAGTTCAGGAACCAGTAAGGAAGAGTCTTTATCATGAACACCACCAGCCTGGTTGGCTCTGCTGCATGCAAAGCAACCTTTCCACCACCTAAGTTGCTCTGGAAATTCAGAAGAACAGCTTTTAGCATTAGGAGAGAGAAAACTGTGATTGCCATGTACTGTGATTAACATCTACGCACAGTAGTTGAGAACCATGAAATAAATATATTCAAATCTTTAGCTGGTTAGTCTTGTGGGCATCACTTAAGCGCTGAGAAGTTCTCTCTAAGGTTTACTTAATTACATTATGGAAGTTTTTTTTCACCACCTAGTTTCTATCAGTATTATGAAAATGGGCTGAAGGTACTTGCTGATAGACCATCTCTACCCACTGCAGTTGTAGCACCTCAGGTTGTCAGGATGAACAGCACTGCCAGTTCGGATTTCAGCGTAACTTTTTCATTCCTCATTCCCATGACACACTAGTTTTAGGATTTTTCTAAACCTTTACCAAACGCAGCAGGGAGGCTGATCGGACTGGGTTTGCTCTAGGATGAGAGGGCTCAGGTGTAATCTTGTGGTGGTCTTCAAAAACCCAATGGCACAACAGAGATAAGATAGAGCCAGACTTTTCCTGGAGGTGTGCAGCAAAATGACAAGGAGCAACCATCAGAGATTGCAAGAAAGGAGAATTTGTCTAGATAGAAGGGATTTCTTTTTTTCTCTCCTGTGAGGAGGGTCAACCACTGGGACAGGCTGCCTAGACAGACCGCAGAATCTCCAACGTCAGGGCTTGCCTGGGCAAAGCTCTGAGCATCCTCGTCTTCCTGGACCTGCTTCAAGCAGGGCTTGGACCAGATGCCTTCACAGATCCCTTCCAACTGAAATTATTCTACAGTTCTTACACAAATCTGCTTCCAATTCTAGTAAATTACTCCTATATGACGTGTGATCTAGGAAAGAATTTGTATTTGGTTCACAAACAACAAAATCTTTAGTTTTCTGCAAAGCGACAAGAGAATTATATTGGTCTTTTTAACTCCAAAATACAAATGTTTGTGTTTGGTTTTTTGGTTTTGTTTTTTCTTCCCCAAACGGTAAGATTTTCCTCAAGTTTTGAGGAGTTCCTGTTCACCACACCTCTTTGAATTCCAGCAGATATACTGTGTTCCCTTTAACAAGAAAACAGGTTTGCACCACCTGCTTTGTCAGATGAGAGCAGGAATACGGACAGAGGCTGAACGATAACAGAAGTAATATCAGGTATATTGCAGAGCAAAAAATACTTTACCAGTGTAACTAGCTGTTACTAGTTAGTACCAATTATCCAGTTGTGATTTAAGTGGTGGATTTACAACTGTAAAGACTAAGGGCCAAACCATACCTCACATGAAAAAGATAAGGCTGAGCCCTGATTTCCTTATCCTGACTTTCTCACTATTTGTTCGTGACCTGTTCCAGCCCAAGCTAGTGCTTGTGTACGTGTGTGCAACCGAGAGCATCCCAGCAGCTTTTCACACCAAGGCTGCAATTTCACAATAGTTTAGATCAATTTCAGCTACAGCTGCCTTGGAGCTCCTCATCAGTAAATTATTGACCCCATAGCTGCGGTGCAGGATGGCAATAAGAATTCATTCGTATATCATTCAAAGCCGGATATCATGTGGATATCACATGGATGGATAGCTAATGACATCCCACCCTGTGAGCATGGGATTCAAAATACCTCCATTGTCTTTAAAAAAAAATAAAAAAAAAACTAGCTAGATCAATGCATTTTACACAGCTGGTCTAGAAAGAGTCCTGATCTGAAGACGCATAGCTAAACCCCCTTGCATTCAGAAACAAAACAACTAAATTCTTTATATTTCACCAACATTGTTCAAAACGGTGGAAAGTATTATCTCTGTATAACAAGAATATTTTGTCTCAGTAAATGAAAAGACATTGTGAACAGCTTGTTCTCTATCTGAAAGGTCATCTATTCATTCTGTGGCACATCTTTTGGACGATACAATGCAGCTAACATTTATTTGGAAACTGCTGTTCTTGGAGTCACCAACCACATTTTAGTTCTTGACTAAACTATGTGACTCTGCAGTGATCCTCAAGAAATCAAAGGTACACTTACAACAAACTATTTCCCCAACTTTCTACTCTGTATAGGTGATACCCAAGTTTCACCAACATATAGCCATGTGTTCAGAAAAGAAATTAAGTACTAGCTGAAGCAAACAGGAATGCTTATCAATGAACTTCCGCAATTGTTCAAAATAGAGTGATTTTATCTAACTGGTGTTAAAATACCAATTTAAAAGTTTATTTTTAATACCTGATCATCTGTTTTACAGATGTCTGTCTTCAATTCTTCCAGCATCCCAAAGTGTTGGGGTGGGAAGAAAGGCTGGTTTTGCTATGATTTGAGGTTTTTGCTTTTTTGCTTAAACTTTTTGCAAGAACTATGCTACAGATATTACTAATGCAATTCTCTCAAAAAACTTAATGAAGGGAAGACAAAAATTGTATGTTCGTTCAGATAACTTACAATTGTTTTTAAGCGCCCTATCTATCTCCCTCTCTCTGCATGCTCAATCATGCATCTATCTATTCAGTCTCTGGCTTCTAACAGCCTTCTCAAAACAAGGTATATATCACTCAGCTGACTTAAAGTTGCACTTATGTATACAGAGTGATTTGCTTTTTCTTCTAAATGCAGAGGAAATGCTAAGAAGAAGAAGAAGAAGAAGAAGAAGAAGAAAAGTTCACAAATTATGATTCCCATAGCTTGTATATAGGCTAGATTTCTTTAAATTGCCTCAGAACTTGTTTGGAAATTTAAACCCTAAAGGAATGTTTTGAACAAAAAAAGTCTGGATTCTACATGTGGTCCTTTAATAGCATCACTCATCCGTTAAATTACTTTAACAAGTAAGCAATGAAAGTGCTTTTGCTAGATTAAATATCTATTACCAGACGTCACCTAAAGACTTTACAATAACATTCGTTTTTTAAAATGCCTGCACTAGCTTGTAGGTATTTCCCTGAAGTCCTACTGTTCACTGTAACTATCTTCCGTATTTTCTTCCTAAATGCACTGTAATTTAAAATCATTCCAGAATGGTTTTTCATGCCATAGCAAGGACACAAAACTCGAGTGTGTACTGATTCTTCAAAAATAATTTGTTCAAAACAAGCAATTGCACACTTCTCAGATACTTTTGGACATTAATACATGTCCACAAATAATGATTTGCTGGTCTTAACCTGCAAACAGAGAGAAGGGCTAACCATGAGAGAATTTATTCACAGCAAATTATTCATTCTGTTACTAATGGCCACTAAGAGCAGTAAATTTGAATGAGGAAGGGATCTAAGTGTACCAGTTGGGCTGATAATTATGAACAGAAGCCTTTCTGGGTTTTTTCCTGTTTAGTCACAGTTGATTTAAGAGTTTTTTTAAAAAAAAGGCAATTCCAGTCAAATCATTAATTATTTACAGTGCACCATACCCCCACTCAGAATGGCAGTGAAATGCATACCTCTGCTTTTGAATTTTACTCTGTGTCCCAGTTTCTGCATAAATTTATGACCATCTTCTCCATTATTCCCAAAGAAAAAGTTTTTCTAGTATTTGTAGCAAACAGGGAGAATAAAATGCACAGTAATAGTTGGAAAAGAAAAACTCCCACTGGAAGGGAAGTCTTTGTGCAAAGCCTGTGATGCTATGCTATTTTGTTTTAATTTCTCTTCTGCATGAATTTTTTATTTAATCATTTTCTTCTAGCCATAAATCTAATTTTTCTTTGTTCCTCACAATTTTCCTTTATTTGGCTAAGCAATTATTACAAAGTATGCAGTTAGCTTGCAGCTATGGAATATTTCATTTCAAAGACAATTTCAAGCATTTTAAAGCTTCATTAAGACATGCAACAGAACCAGCACGAGTTCAATGGGCTCCTGTTCTTGCAGCTCTTTGGGGGCAGCCTTAGGCAGCAATCTCACCACACTGAATGTATGTTGAGTACTGTAGGCATAAAAATAATAAAAAAGCAGGCACTGTGCTTGTTTGTTATTAAATAATCAATTCACACCAGCTTCTCCTGAGAGTTTCTCACAGGCTGTGTGTACCCCTGTTTCCCCAGGTGAAATAACGCAGCGTAGACACCAGCTTCACTGGGAGCAGTTAGTACCGCTCTCCCCATCTTTCTGTGATATACAAGCCCTTCTGCAAGATATACTTAGGGTGGCTGAGGGATGGCAAGATCAGTATATAGACATGGGATGTTCTGACACACATGAATTACCCAGGGAATATTTGCTTTCAGCTGGTAACTAAAGGACCCAGCAATATGTCTACAAGAGAAGTTGCAACTGTATTGCATGTATAAGGTGTTGACAGCCAATGCCAACGACGGTGTATTTGGTGGGGAAGGGGGATCTTGAGTCCCAGAGACAATAAATGGTCACATATTTGGATAAACAACAGATCGTATACTCCCCCGTACTTCAAAAAATCAGAGAGTTCCCTGCTGCTTTCCATGTGCCCACTTACCCCTCTAACCAGATCAGACCCTTTCTCTCCAAGAGGGCAACTCTACAAACACTAACTCAATATGAGGGCACATTTTTAAATGCCAGGAGGGTAGAATGGGTTTACACACCAAATTTATTTTTCGGTGGTTTCTTTTCTCCCTTCTCCACCCTCTTCTCTAGGCAGGGTATCAATTACTAAGCCTTAGGACAGAAATGAATACAGATCTGTAGCC
The DNA here is from genome assembly GCF_000699105.1 of Pygoscelis adeliae. Taxonomy (NCBI): domain Eukaryota; kingdom Metazoa; phylum Chordata; class Aves; order Sphenisciformes; family Spheniscidae; genus Pygoscelis; species Pygoscelis adeliae. The sequence goes on along the minus strand of NW_008824983.1, from coordinate 4,069,252 downwards.
AGAAATTGTCCGTGACGCACATTTAACAAATCAGGACAGGCAGTACACTTCATGGTGTTGCCATGTCTAACACCTGTAAGCTCTTCTCAAACTTGAGCATTTTCATAAACTACCACAGCGGTACAAGGCATCAGTGGAGCAGTCTCACATTAACAACTTGTTACATAAACATGAAAAGAGACTTAATCTAAAGGAAATGCCTTTGTCGAATGGAGTAAAAGTTAAATTGTTTTTACTAAATTAAATGTATTTGAGGACAGTTTTTAAAAAGCAAATACTTCAGTTTAGCTATCACACAGAATGAGTAAAGAAGGAAAAGTAAGGAAATATTAGAGTGTTACAGATAAATACATCTCTCTAACTACCCACCTAGCAATTTGTATGTCCACATATTATTTACTAGTATGCATGTGCACCAACCAGCATCTTTAGGCCACCACAGCTAAAACAATACTGTATACACATTTACATTACAAACATGTTCAATAGCTCAAACGGTATTCAGAATATACCTATTGCTCTATCGCTAATATTAGATACCCTGTCCAACTAAGCCAGATATAATCATTCCTATCGCCAGCACTGAGTCATTAATCGCTTTATACCCACAAGAAGAGATAACTTGAAGACAAATTCCAGTTTGTCCTGGTTTTCTGATCACCCTGTTACACCCTTAATAGTTTTTGTTTTGCTGCTTCTCAATGGCTACCAACAAAAAAAACCCCAAACCTGGTGAAAAATAAGCCAAACAAGTCCTCCCACTTTCAGTGACAAACTGTGATTGCCGAGGTGACAAGAACCATTCTCTTTTTTGTATGGGACTTAACAGGGCAACTCTTCACACCCTATTCTTCCCACACCATAGCATTTCTGTTTCCATGTTCTTTCTTTGCCATTACATGCTTATTTAAATATTAAGAAAAAAATAAAGCTATGCAAAACAAGAAGGCCAACAGGATTTTAAATATGCAGTGCATAAACTTTTTTTCTTATAATTAAGTGGTTTACAAAAGGTAACTTCCTCTATACAGAAGAGTATAAACATATAGACACCGTGCATATAGACTCTATATTCCTTCATCTGCAGACTGTCTGTATCACATACTGTTAGTTGAGGAGAGGGTACTAATAGTGAAAACTGCAAAGAAAAACAACTCATCTGGGTTGGATGGTTTTGGTTTTTTTTTTAAACTTACCACCATTCTGAACCCAAATCTCTTCCACTTTGCACTGTACAAATCCATTGTGAATGGCTGTGCAAGAATTACAGAAAGATTTAAGGATTTTTCAGACTCGTATTCCACACTAAATCGGATTGTAAGAAAATACAGACAAAGTACTGGAATGCAAGTCTTTTTCCACTTTATGCAAAGTAGCTATTCAGCTTTCTCCAAGGATTTGCTGGAAGATGCCAAACCTGTATGGAGATTGGGGGAGGGGGGGCACGAAAAAAAAAAAGATAGCGAGAAAAAAGAAGAAAAAAAAAGATTGCCTGCATGAACAAGCCATTGGAACTCACACTTAACTCGTAGGTTAAAACTACTCTTACGGCAATTTTGTAGTGTCAGTTTGGCAACCCTTACTCTGCTACACAGCAGTTGTGGTTTTCACTTACGAGTATGAGAGAATTAAACTGAGTAAAAGGACGAAAACTCACGTACTGAATTAAAAATATTGCTCCCTAAACTCTCTGCTTTCCAAGCTGAGGAAATCGCTAAATGCCCTTACTGCTCAATTTATCTTTCAGAAACATACCAAATAGCAGGAGATCATAAGATCTTCATCCCGAAGCATGTTAGAACCTGAGTATAATGTATTGGTGGGCAGCGTGTAGGAACTCCAGCAGCGTGAAATGTGAATGGGGGTTACACACGCATTTTTCAAACATCAATGCAACCTCTGAGTTTTGTGCGGTAATGAGACCTCTTTGGAGTTTTGGGGACGGATTTTTTGAGAAAGACAAAGACGGAGAGAGAAAGAAATGTATTTTAGACAACATACAGCAAATTCTAAAACTCTTTAGCTATGCCATTTCCCATTTGTGATTATGGCAAAGATGATGGGATGACCACATGGTCAGCTCCTGACATCCCCTTATGTTAATACACTTATCAGTATTAGCCAGAATTCTGAATTTAAAAATCACCAACTTAAAAATTTGCTCTCATATACATTAACTGTGTCATCCCTACTTTGCAGAACCAGCCACTTCTCTTTAGCATTTAGTGATGCTCATCCTCCAGAGCACATCTGGAAAAAAAAAAGCCCAAAAAAACCCACAAACCCAACTGAATCCTTTGGGGGATTTTATCTTTCTGTGTATGACTGAAAAGCTGGGCTCCATAATGCTAATGCACCTTATGACTTCAAAGCACACACTGGAATTAATTTTTTAAAAGAAAATATTCACTGATGGAGTTAGCAATACCATAACTGCTCAGAAATAGTTAAAACTTGCTTTTCTCACAATAATCAAGAAAAGCAGCCCTATGAGATGGGGTTACAGCTGGGCAAACAGACAGATGAGCTCCCTGTGCCTGAGTAAAATGGATGCTGATTACTTTCTATTCGATAGAGAAGAGACATTTTTTTTCTATTTTAAACATTCGCTCACTGAGTTCAAATTAAACTAAATGAGGGCTACAGCACAGCATTTTCAAGTTTTTCAGCCTCTCAGTGCTGAAAGCTCTTAAGCTTGATAAATTCTTGTCACCCCTCTTGCTCCTTTCTGTAAAATGAGAAAAATTATAATCACACCTCAAGGCAGACACTGCTACATGTAGAATTTTTACATGTTTTGCTTCACATAATACTATGCAATGCTCTGAGACCTTTCAGCAACGCAAATGCATGTCCAGCCAGTTGTAGTTGTAATCAGAAAATCGCTTGTTCTGCAGAAACGGAAAAACAATTTGAGGGCAACTCTTTTCAAAGATAGGAGTTTCTCAATAATCTGTAATTCCACAGCAATTTACTAAAAATGTCAGGATGTCTCTGAGTACAAACAGTAAATGCAAACTGCTACCATTGCTATCTGACCTAGCAAGATATCGCTCACGTCTAAGAGGGTGTTGAGTGGTCCTGGATCAACCCTGAATTCAGCAGATGGCAATGGCACTCAGGACCTTGCAGGATTAGCCCTTAATCCAAAATCAAATCCTCTCAAAATGCTATGCCACCATGGACACAGCATGAAGCAAAAAATGAAAATTATATTGAGAAAGAAAGGTCAATGGAAAAAAGAACATCAATACATAATTTGCTGCTAATGTATTAAAACAATTATAGTAGTTATGTCATCTAACCACCGAAGCACCGAGAAATCAATGCACAAAGGAATAAAGAGCAAGCCATTTATTTCTGGCATTAGGTTAGGAAAAGAAAATACATAAGGGCAAGATATTTAACCTGTACAAGCAGAATTTTTATTAGAGCACAAAAATTAGAACTAGGAATAATTTCTAAGGTCATCTCCCAGAGATTTCTGGCAGTATTTTAACATCTGCAGAATGAATCAAACGTATTCTGTCTGGTAAGGTCAAAGATCCTCCTAAAGTTGCATTCCAGTTGCTGCTATCACATGTATTGGAGCAGTTTCATATTTTGTTTGAGGGACAAAAAGCCCTGAAACCACAGGCAGAGAGCAAATGTCAAACTTGTCTAGCTTTAATGAGGCACTAATTTTTCCACATAGAAAGCTGAAGCTCTTTTTTTTCCCCCAGGTAGGAGGGAGCCCTGGTGATTAATGTGCAGCTATAATGGTCGGGGTTATTTCAAATTATTGAACAAATCTGCTACGCCTTATACGTTTTGAAGTATTAGAAATATTGCCTATAGCAGTCACCCTAAGATATTGCTACTTTTTGTTAAAAAAAGCCCTTGACTATTGCAACTAAAACACTCAAGCTTTCCATGCAGTGAAATTTCACTTGACAGTAAACTGAGGTATTTTAAAGCACATGTGAAGTACTTGCATAAGCCTCACTGCAGAAGGCAGCCACTCCTTGTCCGCATCAGGCATCTCCCAAAGTACTTTAGGAGAAAAACCCATCCTCTCTCTCCATCGATTGTTTAAAGTAAGCCAGCCAGGCCAGGATTGCCTGGAGCAGCAGGATGGAGGATAAAAGATTCAATGGTTCCCTTTCACCCTTCTGCCCGAGGTGCAGCTGCCTTACGGGGCAGAAGGGACGGGCACGCAGCAGTCACAGCACAGCATGCTGGCTGGTCTGCCCTCACCGCGTTTCACCCCCAGCAGGCACACCGCCTGTCACCCCAGTCACTAGCACGTCTTGGTGAAAGTTGTACGAGCAAGAGCAAGGCAAGTTTCTACTTTTCCACATCTGTCTTGCACCCGGACTTCTTTGCATCCCTGCCATCACCCTCGTCTCCAGGCACCCAAAGAGATGCAATGCTCTCCAGTCCGAACCCCTCAATGACATGATTTCCAGGTGTCACTGAGAGCTCTCGCTGCCTCGGCGAGGCCAGCAGGACCTTTTGCTGCCTGGTGGCAGCACAGCCCTCGCACACAGCTGTCCTCCAGCAAAAGACGGTATCGCCTGACCCCTCTGCTGCTGCAAGCCTGGTCCTACCAGGTGGGTGCTATGAGGTGCTCATGGCTGCTCAAGCCTTTTCCCAGGTCCACCAGCTCAGCACGCATTTGAGTCTAAAGGGAACTTTAAAATTAGACTAGACGTTCGACTTTCAGAAAGTTATATAAAGGAAGATGTACTTAATCTTCATTCTTTTCATCTTTGCTGTCCAACACTCGTATGGCATTGAAGAAGAACCAAGTTCAGCATGTCCTTCTCATTGCTGAGTTGGAAAATCTACTCCTAGGAAACAATAACCTTCAGATCTAATATTATATATAGATATAAAATTATCATCACATCTTCAAAAAAAGATTGTGAGTTCTTCAATTTTGGGTCTTCAACCTGAGATACTTTAAAAGGGCCTACTTTTCAGTGACATTTCTGAGAATATGAACCCAAATTTTCTGTTTACAACCCAAAAATAACACACACATATATATATATATAAAATCTTAATTGGCAGTATTTTCAAATACATAATAAGTTAAGACTATTAGCCCAAAAAGTTTTAACTTCAGTACCTAATGACAGGCTCCAAAATCCACTGTATTTGGACAATATCCAGTCCAGCAGATTATGATGACTACAGTATAGTGACCAGAATACATTCCATACTGGTACACAATATGGATAAAGGACAGGTCAATGTGGCAATGCCACATCTAAAGCTCTGCAGGTCAGGTACAATGCCTAGACTTCAGTGTGCAGTGTTATCCCCAGCACCTGCTGCTAACTGCTTCCCACACCAACCAGGATAGGTTCCTTAAGGGAACAGAAATGTACGGATCCACGCTGTTTATTTTTAAAAGTGTTTAGCAGGAAGCTTTGATCTATTATTTCCCCCCTACAATTAGCAAGGGGAAATTTCTTTGTGCTTCGGCCCAGGGAAGGAGATATAAGTAGAATCTTGTTTGCCCCTGGGAGCTAAATCATCATAAATATGCTAAGCAGTGCAAGCTCCCCAACATGTGGCACTGGAGCATGTGCAGTAAACATCACAGCGACTCTTCAGGGAAGCCTAGCACGACAAAGCCTCCACTGGCAAAACACTCCGGGCTTCTGTAGATTTGGCAGAACTGCCTACAAAGGGAATGATGGCATTTTCATCTGAGCAAGAACTGTTGGATTTGGTCCAAATCTCTGCATAAAATGGCAATAAACATGCACTACAGTAACGTACAGACCACTGACTTCTTCCAGCACATGAAATAGCAGTGCATTGGTTCAAGTGGTGGGACAGTTTTGGTGTATCAGGTCGCACAGACGAGGTCAGGGTCTTGCAGCTGTGGCCCACTGTCATGTAACCTCAAAAGAAGCGACTCACTTGCCAACATCTGCTGCCATATAGAGGCAAAAGGCCTAGCAAAGGTGCTGCACGGCTGCAACGTGTTGCAGGCTCTGCTGGGGGGCGAGGAGGAGGAGGGAACACAACTTGCAAACCCCATAGGAGACATGACAGTCTTTAGCATACTGCAGTCTCACTGCAGTGCTGAAGGATGCCACCTCCAGCATTTTGCCCCAGGGTGTACAATACTTTAGGCTGATGGGCACAGACTGCTCAGACACCTCTGAAATAACTTATGTAATATCTAAACACCTACAATGCAGAGCAGAGACCTCCTTGTACTGGGAGGGGGGTGGCAGGAGGGACACGACACCCAAAAGAACCCCAAAACCAAACAGGGCCATACTTGCATCTTGCATTTCTCACACCTGCCTTCCTCCCCGGCTCCCCGGGGCAGTGAAGCACAGCTTCACAGCACAAAACCAGAACAACAAGCGTCAGAGCACTCATAAGGCAGCTGCATTTTGCTTCCCCATGTGGTGAATGGCTTCCAAAAAAACCTGATGCATTTCATGATGGTGGTGTTAAAACACAATATTACATTAATTGTAGACTTATTTACATGATATATGTCCTTAAATTATGAACCTGAAATTGTACTTGCTATACTGAGACACGCAAATCATTCCAATGACAGGTTAACATGTAATTAAAGACAGCTTTTCTCCTTATTATTACAGTTTAATGGAAGACAGCAGTAAAAAAATGCCTAGTCTGTGTATGTATTAAGAACATCTAACAACTTCAAACTATGGGGTTTGTCAGTACAACCCTGCACTGACAGCAGAATGAAAGAAATAACAAAGATTCTTGCTTGCACAGCTTAAAGATCATATGGGGGTAAGACACAAGGAACAGACATTATCTGGAGTTCAGCTGCTTGTGAGTATTAAAATACCTGCATGGGCATAATTCCCTGTGGTAGCAGAACTGTGTTCTTGTGCAAGGACCTTCGGCTGCTTGCAATACACAGTAGTTCAATGTTACACTTTTAAGAAAGAACACCTTTATTTTGATAATTTTCAAACCATTTTCACTCATCGGGGAGCTCAGCGCTAGATCCTTGATCCAGCTGTACCATAATTACTCAGGGATTTTATTTGATGGCCTTGCTTATTTCAGTTAAATAAAGCGGGGATATTAAGCAATTACTGGATAAAAGCCCAGTGGGGTAATTTTCTAAAGGTATATATTCACTTTTGCCATTATTTCAGATTTTTAGTGCTATTTGTTCATTTAGTCACATAAAATACACCCAGAAAACAACTCTCAGATACACGTAACTTTGGACTAGAATAGCCCAGCTTTCTTCTTGGGTACCTTTCTTTTCCAAGTCTTACGAGACACTATCTTTTATGCACTAACTGGAAAGCATCTAATGGAAGAGATGCATTCTGTATCTTGTAGAAATTTTTGGTTCAGTTTTTACCCCTTCATCAACACTGCCAGCTGTTCCTTGGACTTCCACGGGGCACAGAAGAATCTCCTTGGCCAAGATGCAAACCGTACCTTTCTGCACAAGCATACATGAATCCAACGCAGTGTTTAGGATAAAGGTAAAAATTGCAAACTGCAGTAACAGATAGGATACTGTATTAAACTGGGCCTCTTGGCTCATCTGCTCCATGACCATGTTTCACCACTATACATAACAACACCTGGCTGTGACTAGCGCTTGCTGCCATCTTTCATTTCTACAGCTCTTTTTGGCCATAAGTGCCAGCATGGCTTTTGCAAAACATGCAAGCTTTATTTTTCCCTTGTACAGAGAAAGGGAGGCGGACACGGGCCCAGCAACAGCACTAGCTGAGGCGGGAGGTACCTGCCAAGGCTGAGAGCATAAACCCAGTGTCCTCATTCCAGTTCTGCTCATCTCTCTGCGGTTCCATGCAGACAATACCAGTGCATTTGACCTCCTGCCAGTGAGGCCAAAACCACCAAATGTGAGATTCAGAGGGTGATCCCACTGCAAATCACCTTTCCCTATCAAATTTCCAAACCCTTTTCAAATTAAATAGGCTAACAGCAGCATACTTTCTACTTTCCTTCAGCATTTTTCTTTCTTGTTCTTCAGAGGAAAATGGCTTTTGCAGCTGAACTGTCTGTCCAGCTGTCTGTAAGTCTTGCTCTCTCTTGTCCCTGTCACATTTGAATCTGTTGACAAATTTAAATCAAATTTGAGACAGGGCAGCAAATTCTCAAAGACGCTATGTTCCTATAAATAAGGGGAGTAAGCACATCTGTAGAAGAAAGAGAGAGACAAATTATTGTCTCATTGAAGTAAGGCTGCCATGTCTACAAACATAGGCACAGCTATGTTTGTAGACATAAAATAACTGAGCCAAAGGAGATGTAGTGATAGCGCCTCAAGCTGCTGCTGGTAGGACTGTGTTTTTTTGATTAAAAGATACAATCTCAAACACTGGGACTATTAGCATCACTGAGATATCCTCCTTATTTAAAATTCTGCACACTGTGTCCATACCCAGTCTCTCTAACAAGGCTTCCTATCACTGCTGTTCCCACCTCTCTGCTGCACCAGGTTGCTGGGTCTTCTCTTAGTGGACCCTATAAATTCCCAGGGCAGAGCACTGTCTCTTACTTTGTGTTTGCATAGCACCAGTCACAGACACTGTGGCTTCTGAATGCCTGTATATATGTAAAATGATAACTCATTATCTTTCTGCATTTGTTTCTGTAAATAAGGTTTTTTCATTAAACTGCTTTGCTTATTCAGTTAGTCATTAAGGCCAATTATAAAAACCCATTTTTATTTTTTATTTTTCCTTACTAATAAGCAGTATCCTTTCTATATCATCCCTGGCTAGTCTATGGAAAATCATCAATTATATGATGACAGTCTCCTTAAACAGACTGCAATCGTTTGTCTCTGGCTGCAGGCCGGTAGACACTTCTGCTAGGTGTAATACTACATAGCTTCTTTCAGGTTACAAAATAGCGAGCATGTATTTATTTTCACTAAAGAGTGCCTGTCGGAGAAGGCAGCAAAGCATCTTAAAGGAAGACTCTGAGAATTAGGTACCACTCTTCAGCTAGCTAAATACTTCCTATATAAGAACATGTATTTAGAAGCAATTTTCCAAATCAGTTTTTAGAAACACGTCACCGATTACAGTAAATACACAGGAGCTGGAATGAATTCCATTAGGAGCTGCTGCTTTAAAGAAGCAGCAGCCCACATCCCAGAAGGACAATGAAGTATAATATGCAAGCTCATTTAATCACTGTATCCAATTACAAGGAGGAATAAATCATCACACACATGCCTATGTCTGAATTTTAAAAAGTAAATAAATCATGAATAGTCAAGCCAATCGCTGTGAATCTCTGTATTCACAGATTAGCAGGGGAAGTGGTGTATTCAATTCCCATTTGAAATGAGAGTATCCAAAAAACTACTAACAATATCTAATTATTTTAAGACAAATACAAAAGCTGCCTTTTTTTTTTGTTCAGTTTGGAGCTTGATCATACAGAGCTGCTGTTTTCTGCAGTAGGGAACACAAAATCCTGACAAACATTGACCTCAGCGGAGTTTGTATATGGCCTAATGACAGACTTTCCCAGTCTCTCTGCCCTGATCCATACCCAGGACTCCCCTAAGTCACAGGGGTTCAGAAGAGGAGCTGGCGCTCTTGCTAATGCTACGAATAGTGGCACTTTGGGCAACTGTTCCTGCCCTTTGCTGTAAACTCCCTCATCCCAGGCCTACATGACCATGCCCTCTAGGAGGATCTGAATTCTCTCCTTTTGTCAAGAAAACCCAATACAGCAGTTTCTTGCAAAGCTGACGGCATTTTCATGTTTTTCAGACGCTTTTAAAAAATTGTTATTAAAGATTTATCATTCTTTGTAATCAAGAACATAGTAGTAACTTCCCAAATTGCATCTTACTAACCTTGATCCCTGAACAAGTTTCCAATCCTTTAAACTGAGATGTTAAATCAAATGCCCTATGGCCTATCTGCATGTTGAAACCCTCACCCGAGTAGAAGATCAGATTCTCATTAATACTAACAGAATCTGTATGCACACATCAAAGAAAAAAAAAAGTTCAAAATATTTACATAAGCTCCATAAGCAACCCGTAAGATGTGCCGAAACTTTTGCCTAGAGAGATAGGCCATCACACTGGAGACTGTAACAAAATTTGCCTCAACCCAGCAACACCACACTGGGATAGACCTCAGTAAAATGCTTCTTGCTACTTTGCAACGGAAAGAAAAATACTTGGGAGAGTACTGAAGGGCTGGGGAACACATTGGAGAAGCGCAGCTTCAGCCGGCAGAGACCCTCCCCTGCCTACAGGTTTAGACTTAGCTTGCCCAACATGCCCAGGTTTCCCGACTGACCACATCCCAAAATCTCCATGCGTGTGCTTTGGGGCTTCTGCCCACCGCAAACCTCAGGGGTCCAGGGGGCAGGGGGTCCCACGATGGCAATGGCTCCCCAGGGTCTCACACCGCCCTGAGGAAGGGCTCCCTGCCCACCGAGCAGCCCAGCCAGTGGCTGGTGTCCCCCCAGCGCGGCCAGGGCTGCTTCCTCGCAGTCAGGCTGGGCTCAAGCAGGCCAGAGGTCTGCGTCTCTTTGCCCGTCCTAAGAATTACTCAGCTGCCCCTACGCAGCCTCTTTGTCCGTGCCCATGCGGCTGAAGGTGGAGGTGAGAAGGTGTTTCACCTGCAGGGAAGTGGGGTGCATGTGTGTGTGTGTACTGAATCATCCAGTTGCCTCCTGCGACCGCTTGCTGGCACATACCAGCATGGAAATTTTCCACCTGCCCGTTAGAGTTATCTCTACAGACAGCAATGCAACAGTAAGAGAAGAAGCTGTAGTCACCTTAATAGGCAAAATGTTTGCATTTGCCCTTTATTGGTGGTTTCCATGCTTTGGGGCAATGCTGCACACTCACTGCTGCTTTAAGACTTTGAATGAAAACCCCTTGACAACAGGGATCTGACAAATGCTATTTGTTTGTGGTTGTTTTTTGCTGTTGTTTGTTTGCTTCCAGCTTGTGGCTGTGCATCCCCCATGATGTACTAACAGTAACAACAAACAAAATCCCATGGACAAGGCTCCTATCGGGGCAGGGACTGAAACCCAACAAGGGTTTCATTATTGTATTGATGCCAGGGCTCTGAATTCACAACTGGGAAAGAACAAAACTAGTATCTGGCTTTCTGGTTTTAGCTGCAGTGGTTCCTAGAGAGAGGTCAACAAGCCCTAAATACTAAGAAATGGTGGTGAGGAGGGTTAAAGAAAGAAAGGCTGCCTGGGGAATCGGTAGAGCCTTGTGAGCAGGAGGAGGATGAGAGATAATGGCAGGAGGGGGATGCAGGGTGCAGAAAAAAAGGAAAGAAATTGAAAAGCAGTAGAAGGTGAGGTATAAAGGCCTCTAGCAGTCCCATGATTTCTCCATGATTACATCCCTGATTCTGGCAATTTGTATCTCCATCAAAACTCAAGTTCAAGGAATAAAATCACAATTCATCCCAAATGTTGTCACAAGAAAGGCTAAGTTTTTTATTATTAGCTTCCATCAAAATTAGATCCATAAACGCTGCCACTTTATTTACATTGATCTATTTCCCCCATCCTCCGACCCTCCAATTTTTTTGCCCTCAGTGTCCTTGAAAACAAGCCGTCACATTTTCACTTCAGAGAGAGAGTACCTATTTGGTTTCAGAAAGATCTCACAAGCGTTTCTGAACTGAGACAGGGTTATCTCATGATCTCAGCCTGGCTCAGGAGACGGCAGTGCGAGCTGCTGCCACAGCTACAACTCACATCTGTATTTTTCACCTTGTCTAAAAGATGGGACAAGCAATTTACTTTATTGCGGTAACTAATGCTATTCCAAAAAGCTCTTTCTGCCAGAATCAGCTATACTCAGCTATACTCCATGAGGGTAACTGACATCTCACGAGAAACCTTCGGCTGTCAAAGTGTTGTAATTCTACTCCTGTTTCAATCTCTGAAAGGATCAAAACTGACCTTAAAAAAAAAAAAAAGGATTGTCTCCAATGCCAACCACATAGACTCTCCTAAAAGGTGTTATATACCCCAACTGATACCAAACTGGATCAAGCCTTTCCTTCTAAAAAAGCGACAGCAATTTAAAGCCTGCATTATGAGCTTACCAATGGCAGTTAATGCATGAAGCTTCTGAATTTATGCCAAGCACATTCTGCTCTATTATCTCCTCTTTAGACAGGCACCTCTGCTTTCACAAAAGTATTGCTACTACAGTCATCTATTCCTACATCCAACAGCCAGTCTTCTGCCTTGCCCACTAAAATCAAACCCCAGCAAGATAACATAAACCACAGCAGAATCCCCCGCCAACCTCATGCAGCACACAGCAAATCTGGCCTTCAGTAGCTGCTGCCGCCGCTGCTCTTTCCCCTCTTTTTTCCTTGGACACGATAGAGAAGGCAGCAGCCAGCATTAGGGCAAGGCAGAGCCAAGCTCCGTTGCACTTGATAATCCGGAGTGTGTTGGCACCAGTTTGCCAGTGCCACAGACAGGCTTTCTCAAGTAATTGCATTTATTCAACTACACAGCAAGCAGAGGCGTTCAGTGCTGTAATGCAGCTCACGGTTGCCAGCTATTAAGGGAGGTCTTAAGAGCCTGCAGAAAGCCTCATCAGGCACTACGCATCGGGAAATAGGCAGAAATCTATTCCAATTAATGGTTCACAAATAGGTCTTGGGTAGTGGCTTTTTGTTCTTAATTTCCCTGGGTGTCCTCTGAGCACAGGGATTTACAGAAAATAGTAAGGTGGGAAAGAAAATGACTGCATCAGCACACTATACAACAAAGTATCACCTAACGGTAGTAACATGCAGCATGACAGGGAGCTTAGTAAAGTAATGATAATTGTAGTTTGGCTATAGCCAAAACCAGTCCCGCTCCTGCTCACAAAAGACCGAGGCTGCTACTTCCATAACACCGTGAAACTGTTTGAACTCAGGGCATGTTAAGAAGGATTGCGGGGGAAGGAGGAATTAACAGCATGAGAGTAAATTTAGTTCACAAGGGGAAAAAAAGCAGCTTTGAAGAACAGATTTCTTTCAGATTCTTAATACGCAACCTCAAAGCACAGGTCTTCAGTGAATCCATCCTTCCACCCTGTGGGTGGGAATGAACACACTCTTTATATTCCTCAGAAAATGTTAATCTCACAAAAAAATCATTGTATTATAGCAACTTTGAGCACTGGAAACACTGGAATTCAAACCCTGAAGACAGTGCGTGAACTGTATTCTTGGACTCAAAGATACAGCAAGTATGTCAAGACACAGTTTTATGTTTTCAGCATTCTTACATAAGAACTCCCCCACCCCATGAAAGCTTCCTTCCAAAAAAATCTGAATTTCCGAGCACCATATCCGAGTTCTGTAACATTACAGAGAGTCAGCTCTTGGGAAGGAGTGCTTCGCTGTTTTCTGCGAACAAGCTTCTGACTTAACAGCCATCTCACTAAGTGCTAATTGCAACACAGGACTCATTAATGGACAAACACCCCTACTTATGTTGGCAGGTGGTGAATCCCTGTGTTGTGGAAGAGGAACACAAAAAGAGAGTACTGAAGACAGCGTCCAGTTTTTCAACAGTCTGCAGGTCAGGGTTTGATAGTAAAAAGCTTTAAGGAGGAAGGAAAGGAGAACAACGTTAAGTGGTGAGGATGACTAAACTCCCAGGAAGGATGGGAGAGCTGTGGTGAAGGGCCCCATGGTTGAGGTTCCTGAAGGACTGCATGGTCCGTGGCTCCCGCTGAAGGAACAGCACATGCGGACACTTCGTAAGAAGCAGCAACGCTGATATTTCAGTTTTGCATTTCCAGTTCCTACTCTCACAGTTAACTGACCTGCCAACCCACACACCATCTGTTGCTATCCCTCTTAGGCCAATCTCTTACAAATCAGGTCTCACTTTTCCCCTAGTAGAAATAGCAGCTTTGTATATGTTTTATAATTAGTCAGCTTCAATGAGCCACATTCTGGGAAAACATGAAGACAGGGCTGTATCTGGGGGGCTGGGAGGATCTAGAAAGTTGTGTCACCTTCACAGTAGGGGTTGTCCTCTCCCTTTACACATTTCACATCTGGTGGTTTGATCCCACTGCTGCAAGGGAATGGATCTCCAGCAGACAGAAGTCTGTAAGAGTTACCACAGTTTAGACTCATTTCAGAATTTGGCTATGACTTTTTGCTAAGTCCCAATCGATGTTGACTTCCTTTGCCTTTGACGTTCTTATGTCTCAATGGAACCAGTATGACATTAGCTGCAACTGAAGGGACCTCGCCTGCTTTGTCTCCAGACCTGCAGCCATGGAACTGACCCAACCTCCAGCATAGCGTTTAAGCCAGACAGGGAATCAACCCAAGTAGTTGGCGTACTTCTAAGATGGCATCTCCCTTGTCGAGAGAGATCTCTTTGGCAGGTACCTCATCAAAACGTTTACATCACCCAAGTCTATTTTACAGTACAACAAATTAACACATTCTGCCTTTTATGACTTAAAAAAAATAAAAATTAAAAGCTGTCAAAATAAAATTATTGATCTTCACCCCTAAAAAAGTCCTCCTGCTAGACCTGCACTTCCCAGTTCCTTTCTGCTTAAACCACTAAGATCATCAAAACCCCTCATATCGCCTACAATGCACATCTTCATAATAAATGGCTTCACACTAGACTTTCATGACAGCTCCTTAGCACTTTCTCACATAGCAAAAGGTGACAACCAGCTAAAATGAACCACAGAATTACAGAGAAAAGACTGAGGTACTAAGAATACTACGATATAATTGACTAATCATATACAGCGGGTAGCTTTTTCTTCTGCAAATTTGAATCAAACACAAAATACATGAAACACTCGGGGCCCTACCATCATCCCAAGCTATTCTTGCACAGGGTACAAAAAATTTATTTAGGTGCCCGAGGCGCCAGAAGGTGCCTAGGTGCTCCTGGGCACACTGAAACCATGTGTTTGTCCGATGGCTACCTCAGTTCCTTTCCCTCCTTGAAAGGGTCTACTTTGCTACATGTGCTTACACCATGAGAAGCATTTGTGGTGATGAATTGAAAAAATACCATCAGTATCTACAGAGAGTCCTGATCATGAAGACAGAGTCCTGATCACTAAGGATGTTCACCATTCCCCATGCTGCCTCTAGTTTCCCAGTCATTGGATATAATGGTGAGACAATCCAGGAGCAGCATTCCCTGACTCTGCCTTTCCGAAAGTTTTCCCTAAACAAGCTTTAGTGCCCAAGTGCAAAAAAAAAAAAAACTTTTTCAGGCTCCGAGTCCTCATTTCCCAGAAATAACTGTCTGAGCTCCTGCCAGGAGACAGCATCTTAGACATATTCCCCTCGCTGGCATTTCCTATTAGCTTAGGCACCACAGCGTGTGACACGCTGTCTGTAGTGAATCCCAGACACGGCCCTCCTTCTGCAAGCTGATTCAGCTCACTAATGTGACAGAAAATAAGCCTACCAAAGGAAAAAAAAAAAAAAAAAAGAATAGTTTCCTACTAAGATACTTAGATCTACTTGGCACAAGGTCAAACCAAGTACAGGAGAGGAGAAGGGGCTACATGGCAATGGACAGGAGGACAAC
>NW_008824983.1:4046387-4053633 GCF_000699105.1 Pygoscelis adeliae | reverse complement strand
GTCCCCAACCTCATGCCACCCCCAAGCCCCCTGCCTCTCTTGTCCCAGCTCCAGGTCCCACCACACCGTTTGCAAAGCCATTCAGCAGAAAACTGTTCACACTCTGCTGCCAACTGAACTGAGAACTTGCTCAGTTGTCCTGCCTGAAGGAACTAGTATCTTATTATAACTTTAGATTCTGATTAATTGCTTCCAAACTGCAATGTGCTGCATGCAGTACACTGGGTCAGACAAAAGATCCCCATAAAATAGAACCAGGTCTTTGACAGGGGCCAACAGAGGATGCCCAGGGGAAGAAAAAAACCTAAGAAAAAGACAAATACAGAGTTATCTTTCTGATACACCCTCCCAGCTTCCAGCAACTGGCAGTGTAGACTTTCCAAATGGGAAGTTGTATCGACATCACTGCAGCGATGGAGTTTTTGCCAGGATTTTGCCTAATTTGTTTTTAAACCCTTCCAATCTTTGGCTTCCACAAAGTCCTCACAACAATGAATTTCACAGTTTAGCTATGCATCATATCAGAAAAGAACTTCTCTTTATTAGCTATAAACCCAATAATTTCACTGTTACAAAACACTTCCCACATTATGAGAAACAATGAATAATCTTTCCATACTCACCTTTCCCACGTTAATTCATAGTCTCATAGATCACCATATGCCTCCTTTACAGAAACTTTCTATGGCCAGACCTATACTATTTATTCTTACATGTATTTAATCTATACTCCTCATCATCCTTGCTGCCCTTTTCAAGCTTTTTTTAGTTCATTTACAAACTTTCTGAGCTGAGGAAGAAGGAACCATATTATAGATACCATATTACACAGTTATGCAATGGTATAACTATGGTTCTTGTCTTCTTTCCTAATTGTCCCAAATACTGTTTGCCTTTTTGATCAATGCTGATCAAAAATGTCCAAGAACTATCCACGCTATCTCCAAAGACCTATTTTCTGCATGGTACTAGCCAATTCAGCACCTCTACTGAATATGTACAATAAGGATTTCCTTTTCTCCATGTTAGAAAATGCATTACTTTGCATTTTTCAAACTTGGATCTCATCTGCAATTTTATCACGCAGTCACGCAGATTTTTATTCCTTTCATCTTTCTTCAGACACAGGGCTAGTTTGAGGGGGCCCACTCCCAACTTATTTTCCCAATCCTACATTGCCCCATTCTTACTACTTTCATGAGGGTATTTCTGAGTTGGATCAGCTTCCTGATCTAACTCACCTTGCAGAGACACCTAAACAAAGTTTGTCAGTATGACAACAGGACAACATGACAGCTCAAACAGGCACTCAGGGGTGGGGATAATAGGGTGTACAAGAACATAATCTTGCATGGCCACCAAACGTGAAACCATGGCTTCATTTATCATGAGACCCTCAACCATTTAATATTATCAGCACATGCTGTTACCTCCGTTTTCATCCCACACTCAGCAGCACCTCGGTCTTCACTGGTGAATTCTCTCCATTTTAAACACTGACAATTTACTCTTACCTTTCATTTTCTCTCTTTTAAGTCATCATCAGTCCTGAAAAGCATCTTCTTCCTTATCAAAAGGATCTTTAATTTTCTTTAAGGATTTTTGGCAAGGGACTTTATCAAAAGCATTCTGGAAATACAAATATAGGCAGACAAGACCATATATAACCTCATACTCCTTCAAATCTTTAACAGCTCTACAGGATACACAAGATCTGACTTATCTCTGCAAAAAACACATTTCCCTTCCCTCAGTACAATATTTCTGCATGCATTTCTTCTTTCTACTTTTACTGTACTACCACCCAATTTCCCAGCACAAGGTCATAACTTTATGCTGCAGTGTTGCATCTCGTCAAACTCCTGCAGGCAAGTTCAGCTGTTAAAGGCACCAGTCCTTCTCTCCTGCGGTCCTCACCTGTGCATCTCCCACTCCCTATCACCCTCTCTCTGTGCCAGGGACAAACTTTGTGCCACTGACAGATTAAGTGGATCAGGAAACTGATCCGTCTTAAAACTAATAATTCAGTATTTCCTTGGTTAGTATCAAACAGGACCAGCTGCCTACTCGGGTCCACTACAGAATCACACAACAAGCTGTAGAGGCACAGAGGGACCAGTGCAGCAGCAGGAACGAGTGGTTGGGGAAGGCTGAGCTGCTTCTTTTGACTACAGTGCCAGTTTATGCTGGAATAATGTATTGGTAAAATGACAACCTTACTGCTTAGATGTTCCCCAAATAGAACCATTTCTTTTAATTGGCATCACATTTTCCGCCTTCCTCTGCCACTGAAGCTGATTTATATGATAGATTACACACCACTGTTAGCAGTTCAGCAATTTCATATCTGAGTTCCTTTAGAAGTCTTTGGGGAGTAACATCTGATCCCGGTGATTTGTTACTATTCATTTTATTGATTTATTCTAAACCTACTTCTACTGACACTCCAATTTGAGACGGCTTAGACTCATGCTGCATGAAGCTATGGTCCTGTGCGAGAACCTCCCCAGGTTCTTTCACACTGAGATAAATGATTATTTTAGCTTTTCTCCTATTCTTACGCTGATGTTGCTCCATGCACTCTGCTAAACTCTTATTCCTCTCCTATGGGCATGGCAGTAATATGCATTTAGCCCACTCAGTTTGCCACGTTTTTCTAAGACTTTGGGGAAAAGTTTACAAAATCCCTCAGAATGATAACAGACAGCATGTCATTAGTTATAAAGGACTGGCAAGAGGTAGAGCTAGCAGCCATTTATTCTCCCCATCCTAAAAGCTGGAAGGTAAGAGGCAGAGCTGTATCCCTTTTTGGCAGTACCATTTAGCAGCTATCTGACTACAATCAGCTCATGCAAGACAGTACTGTTCTCCTAAAAGGTCGCATACAGTTCCACAGAGAGTGCCATTACCCAACATCAAAGTGTCATTGGTACAAGTGTAGAAACAGAATGGATTAAACAAAAGTAACCCTTCCTACGCAGCACTTCTAGGACAAACAGACGTGATCTGAAGGCCCCTCCTAGATGCTACATTATGATCCTAAAGCTAAAACTGCTTCTGTGTGACAGAGAAGAGTTCCCACTAATTCAAGGATCATGCACAGTCCCAGATAAGGTGACACAGCATGGTACAAAGGTCATTACCCCTTTCTTTTCCTATTCTTACGAAATCCAGACCATGCTTACACCTTTCTGCATCTGTTTTAGCTACGTCATGAGGATTCGTCCTCTTTTTCTGTCCCGTTAGCCCTTCTCCAGGACTTTCGTAATTTGCCATCCTAACTTCTGTGATAGCCTGTCTAACAAAAGTATCATGCTTCCCCCCTTGCCACAATCCTTTTCATCCAGTCCACTAAAAAGATACATCAGTTAAGACCAACACCATCACGTTGCTCCAGTCTTACCATTCCTCATTTACATCCTTTCTCTAGATTTCTGTTTCCCACTGCTTCTTGCTCTTAAAGACCTTCACAAATCAATTTCTTCTTCTCCCTACTCATTCCTTAAAATGAATCCCACAGTAGGGAGGTAAAAGACACGTAGTGTCATCAGAGGTGATGAGGGAGATTATGTTGTGCTTCAGCAATGTTCTGCTTAAGCTGCCTGAGAGAGGTGGCCCAGTGGCCTGAACGAAATGATCTGAGGGATCCAGGCAGGCCTGGAGAAGTAGCAGTGGATGTGATGATCACTGCGTCATTCCAGAGGCTGCCAAACGTTGAATGCAATCACTGCAAGGCAAGATGGTATGTTTGAATAGAGACCAGTCAGAAGATACTCCAACGACTAGATCAGGATAATATCCAGAGAAGGAAATGCTGCTAATGCCCAAGAAATAAAAGCTTTTGCAGCAGAGGACAACTATTCTGAAAGAAATGTTGTAGTCAATGGGAAGGGATTAGAGATCCTGAGATGCTAAGATTTGGCCTTTCGGAGATGACTTGTTGAAATCCCCATCCTTGACGAGGATTAGCGCAGGAGGTATGCCTTGCATTTTCTGCCTGGATATTGACATATTTGAAGTGTCTTACTCTGTTCAATTCTTAAAACTTCAAACTGCCCTCTAAAGTATGCACTCAGCAGACATCCCCCAGTGATTTCAACAACCTTAGAGATGACTCAGAAAAGTTGTTCATTACAGAAATTTAAAATTTCCAGCTGTCTTATGGTAGGAAACAAGAACAGTCTTCTTAGGGGTTGGTACATTACAGGTTATAGTAACTCAGCGAGATGAAAACTTTCTCCCTTTGAGATGGAAGGCTGGCAAGACTTTGTTACTGGCAAGCCCTGATTTAAAACGATGCCACAAGAACTCATATATATAGTCTCTGACTTAGTCGTCACAAAAAACCTCTCAGTCATTAAACTATTATTAAGTACTTAAGCTTAAAAAGTCTTGCAGATCTCAGGTTTTCAAGACATCCTTGCCTACAGAAGTCATCTGAGCAATAGACTAGTCTAGCTGTGCATGTTGCAATGTCCCCTTTAGTGTCCTCAGTTGCTCTAACAGTGTTCGGCCACATCACAGACACTGGGTCTCTTCTTCAGGTTGGCTAAGAGAAGGTGTCCCCACCTATTTTTTAATAGAAACGTGTGCTGCAGCAGAGTGTGTACGGTATCTTGCTACAGGTTTAGTGGCAGCTGAAGGGAGCCTTGAGGCCTGGGCTGAAACCCGGTTAAATTTATTCTAGCCCAGCCCCAAAGCTTCCCTTTACTCTCCCAGCTGCAAGCGGTACCTGCTGACTTGGGCTAGAAAATGGAGGATAGCTGGGAGCAATACATGGCACATCATTCAGCCACGTCAGTGTTTATAAAAAGTGGTGCCCCATGGCCACGCTAGCCCCAGGAGATAGTGGATTTTTTTTTTTTTTTAAATGACCACAGAGGATTGCAGTTACGATCTGTTATACAAAGGGTGGGAATGAAAACACCCAGAGCATCCCTCCTTGGGAAGCAGTGCAAAGGGTCAAACAGAACAACAGCCCCCTGCGCACCAGCGTACGTAAGAACAGCTCTCTCTCATGTTCTTTACAGATACAAATAAGCAAACCGGGTTGGGGGCTGCAGAAAAAACAGGAGGCCAAGGAAGTCATCCTGGAACTGGCAAACCGACAGCAAGAGCAGCAGCTGGGTGCAACAACATCGTCCTTTTATGTTCTGCAAAGCTACGCCTGCTAAAACACAAGCCTGCGGGACTCTGCAACTCGACCGTCCTCTGAGATGGGCCAGACTGGAACTACAAAAAATACCTACAAAGAACAGCAAATCCAAGCACACAAGCAGCAGAAGAAGCAACATCAGGTGCACACACAAAGATGTACATATGTACAGCCGATATCCCATACTGTCTCATGCCAAATGCCACTCAGTCTGCAAAACAGACCGATAAAAAACATTACAGGGGCATCCGCCACACAAAACATTGGGAAACATAACTCCCAAAGTCTTTTATTTTGACGAAGTTCTATAGTACCAGATTAATAAAGTCAGAAGAAAACAGCATACAATGAAGTACCCTTGAGGAAGCGGAGGGCCGCTGGGCAAGGTTTAGCACACTTCTTTGTGATGGCAAAAAACTGAAGCCACAGCTACTTTGTTCTGTCCCTGGGATCCAGTTAACCCTGGCTACAGGGCAGAGCTAATTGTTTCTTTCTAAAAGGAGTTAGGATAAGGCAGAAGAGGTGAGGGGAGGCCAATCAACCTTTAAATACATTACCAGCTGCTAACAACCAGGCAAGTAGTGGTTTAGCATTTGTTTTGAGGGCAGTTTACCAGTCCCTCTCTATAACAATAAGAACAGGCTTATGAACAGCCTCCCGGTGATGGGAGAGAGAGCAAAGAGAAAAGAAAGAAAAGGTAGTACACGTGAGGATGTATGCAGCATCTAATGCTTTATGTAAGGAATGCTTTGTATTTACAAACACTAAAATATAATACAGAACACTAGTGAAAATCTGATTGTTTTCCAGCAAGATTGTGAGCTTATAAAAAAGATTAAATAGACTACAGAGACGGGCAGCTAATGTTCCTCAATCTGCATATGGTAAACGTTAATGGGGAAACTTATTCTGGATCCAATATTTGACCTCAAAGTGCCAACGAAGGACCCTCACTACGCTGCCTAAGAGCTGGCTCAAGTAAATTACACCTAGAACTAGTCTGAGGGCATCTGTGGAAGGAAAACAATCACAGCCTCTCTCTGCACTAAATATTAATGTCTAGGCAGACAAAAGCAGCACTAGGAATACCGTAATAATATCACCAGCAGACACTCTGTATGTTTCTTCGGGGCATTCACGCATCAGCACTAGGAATATGCCTATTGTCCCACATTAAACTAATTACTTGTTCCGAGAACCCAATCCTGACGTTCCTCTGGGAATCGCAGATGTTACTTATATTTTCAGTCACTTAAAAGGATTAAAGTGTGTTTATTCTCAGTAATCTCATTTGTAGAGAGAGAGATATACAGGCAGCAGGAGTATGCGTTTTAACCCTATTGGGAACGATGAAATCCACAGCTCCATTTACAGCCAGCTGCCTTCCTCAGCTCTTCAGTATTCGGGACCTGCAAAAGTCTCACCAGCCTGGCCGCTTTCATTAAAACTATCTATGAATCGCTGGTTGCAGGCACTTCTGTTAAACTACCCCAGGAGCTCCTGGTGACAGCGAGCTACGCACAGAGCCAAGAGATCCAGCTCTAGGCTGGAACAAATTACGCTCTCTGGCTGAAGCCACACAAGTACCGCACCAGGCTATACGCTGTGTCCTGGGTTATGAGGAAATTTATAAGCCGTGCTTATGAAACAGAAGATGTGCCGAAGTACTTGGGTGGTGGCAAAACGAGTACTTAGCCAGGAGGCTGAAGTGCACAGCAAGTATTGTGAGCAACGTAATAATAGCTGCAGGCTACGAGGAAGGGCAGTCTCCGCCTGAAGAGACACGGGTGCTGTACAACGCACGCCGCAGCCGGCGCTACCCAGGCAGCAGCGAAAGCCGAATATAAAACAGGCTCAAGTTGCTGCTAAGGATGCGGCTCCCGGGGGGCTTCGTTAGTTGCTGGCGCTCCTGCCCCGAGGCCGGGCGCCCCGCTTTGCCACCTCCCGGTCGCCGCACGCTCCCGGCTTCCGCCCCACGCTGCCCCGGGTTGAACATCAGCTTGGCAGCCGACTTTCGGCCGGGGGTGCCCGGGAGCGACCCCCGGCACCGGGACCTCTCACCCAGGGCCGGGGACAGGGCCCTTCCCCGGC
>NW_008824983.1:4040111-4045717 GCF_000699105.1 Pygoscelis adeliae | reverse complement strand
GGGGGCTCTTTGCGCCGCGGGGCAGAGAGGAGGCACGGGCTCCCCTTTGTGAGCGGCATCGTGTGTTGGATTTTAATTCGCAGGAGCGGGGCGGGGGGGCATGTGGGTTTCCGTGTCCCCGAGGTGATGGCTTGTTTAATTTCCAGCCGGTCAAATAAAGCAGGGGACGGGTAACAATAGTCAGAAAGCGGCAAGCGCTCCCGAGCGCTTCAGTAATACACAAGCAGAATACACCTTCTGTAAAGCTTCTCTCCTGTACTTCAACAAAGGCAATAAAACCAGTGGGACGGGCATGCAATGTATGCCTCTCAGCATCTTTTAAAATACTCTGTGTACAAATCTCCCTCCTTTTCAACAACTTTTTAACTTGAGAAACAAACACCCCCAGAGAAAGTTAAGTCCAGTGACCACCCCTGGCGTGAATCTCGGCTAAGCTGCAATGTGGACACTGACTTTCTCCCTCTTGGCTCCCTTAAACGTAAGGGAGCTGAACAATCACCCATTTCTGCACACGCAGCCCGCATCCACAGAGCAACTAAAGCCAGCTGACTGTGCAGCGCAGGAGATGAGGGTTTGCTGCTGACTGAGCAGGGTGCATTGAAACACGGCGACTGCCGGAGAGCTGCTCGCAGCCCCCTGCGAGATCCTCCTGGTGGATTCAGTCACAGGAGGGCAAGCGATACAAAAGAGGCAGCTGTTCCAATGCAAGTACATCCAGTAGTTGCTGTTCCTCTAATTCTGACCTGGTTTCGTTATATCGTTCAGTATGTCAAACACACGTGTGAAGGCAATACATGTACTACTCAAAGGAGAAAAAACAGCATTTGTGCATCAAGCGCACAGTATCCAGCAGTGACAAAGACTTCAAGTGGGCTAAAAATTGCTGAGGAACAGACCTTGGCAAAAGAAGGGAGAGAAACCACTTTATGATCCCCTTTTCTATCATTTTATTTCTTATTCCAAGACCCAGTGAGTCTGATTGCTGCTTCTGGTTGTCACTGTGGTGCACGCATGTCCGAAGATGCAGCCCCTGCCCTGAAGAAGTTTTCTTTATCAGTAAACAACGTGTGGAATTGATCTATGAAATTTCTGCAAGGTCAGACATACAGGTACTGAGCCAATTAATGTCAGATATTCATTGTAACACTCCCAGGGGACATTACTGAGCAGACGCGTTACAGGAATACTGATGCATAATTGTAATCTTCCACTTCACCGGCCGTGTTTTTTTGTTGCCTACGTACTTTAAAAGCTGCAATGAAAGAAGCAGCAAAAGAGAAAGAGGAAGAGCAAGAAACAGGTGCAGCATTAAAGCAATTCAGTAACAGGGAGGTTTATCCAAACAAATAGATCTCTCCATTTCTCTGTCTTTCCTCTGGCATCCCCTAAAATAGCCCCGATCCTCATTTCCCTGTGCTCACTGACATTCCAAACTGCAGCGCATATGGGGCATATATGTGATGTATATATAGTGCTGTATTTGTACAAACCATCTATTTCCACAGATCTGGGAATGGATTTTAAGCATACCCATATACATTACATACATGAGCAGCTGGCAGCAAGTCAACAGGGAGCACTGGGAGAGCAAAAGCTCTCTCATACTGAAAGGACATTAACAATGGTTGTTGTGGAAGACAGTGTTCCCACTTCAGCATCTCACCAAGCAGAAACGTTTTCAAAAAACCCTTTGGGTAACTGTATGCAAATTAACTGCATAAAGTGCCCCAACGGTGAGATTTTCGTAAGGCTCTTCCTCTTTTCCTTGCCTGTTTTATCAATTTCAAGGAAGAGAAAAATCAATCTGTTTTATCAGGAAAGACAAAAATTGTGCAAAACCAAGGCCAATCAGGTTCAATTTGGATTTTCATTACCTATAATAATTATTTCCAAAAAAAAGGAGAGGGATAGAGAATTTCTTTATTTTGCTATCTTCTATTAAAAACAATTTCACTTTAAGGGAAGAATTATTATTTCATTAAAATCCCAGTTATGCATGACGTATTTTTGTGTTCCGTCAGACCCTTTAATCATACCACAAGCAACAACAATTAACCCGAACAAAGCAAAACACAAAGGCAAGTCCTCTGTATTTTCCCAATTTTTACAAGTTCTGATTTCACTACAGATACTACTCTAAAATGACATCAAGGCACGCTTCATTTATCGGAATCTTGAATGGTCCGTGAAATAATTAATTCTCACTGGAAGAAAACCGGGCTGCTCTCAGCATGCTCCATCTAAATCCAGTGGCAGATGAGGAGGAGGATGCAAGGGGACCCCAGGTGACAGCAGTGTGTACTGAAGAGCAAGGCAGCACCCTAGCTGATTCCCTAAAAGTCAGCAGACTGACTCCAAGAGACATTCTCATCATACCACCAATTGACAACGAAGCCTCCCAGCACTTTTTCGGACCCTTACGCAGCCCTTGCTTAAGCAACCTGCACTGACCACGCAGGAGCACAGCGGCTCAGCGTTACCATCTCTCTCATTTTACCGATGGGCAGATGAATTGGGGCAGAGAGGCTACCGCAGGGTCGTGCTTGCAGATCAACAGCAGAATCGCAGTCAAACTCTGGTGACACTACACTGGCACCTCGGCTTTGAGCCCCCCACGCTGCCTATTTGACGTTTACTTCCCTCCAGTGCAGAGGGTGGGAAATGACTCCCAGCGGCCTCGGTCAGAATACGTTTGGACTTGTGCTTTCACAGAGGTGGGACAGGAGCGGGTAGAGCACCAGAGATGCTGTAGAGGTTAGTCGCTATGTCACTTCACATGTGCCCTTGAGCAAGTCACTCGTGCAGGCTCTCCCTCTCAGTTGTCCCTTCAAAAGCACCATTCGCATCCTGCTTGGATGTTATACTCAATCCCTGGTGCAGATTACCCATCACTAGGGAATTTAGCTAGTGTCCATGAAGCACTATGTGTGTCACCGTTATATTTAACGTTTATTACGGCTTTTAATTAATCACCTCTTGATAGCTAAACACAGCGCTATCAACCTCTGCGTCACTTCCCAGCAGGAGTTTCAAGTAAACAGTAAGGCCTTCTGGACTCGGTGGATCTTTTGACCAATATTATGGTCAATTTTCCACTCCTCTCATCCATCTTCCTAATACTGAGATAAGCCATTTATCTCCCAGGTAATATATTTTAACAGCAGACAAGTGCTACCTTCATTTTCAGCTTGAAAGGAACCCTGGGGTGGTATAAATATTTATATGCTTATAGGAATGAAACAGCTGGAAGTCCTTGCTTAGCGGGCCTTGTGCAGGTTAGGCTTTGCATGAGTAGGAATATGACCCTCTGAATTACCACTGGGGCAGAAGAAAGCAGAGGTACATACGGTAGTGTTGAAAACAGCCACAGCGTGCCGGCTTCCTTACAGAAGACATTAGGTTTCTGGGTTATTTGCAATTGGCAAGGAAGAATCTCATCTCTGCCCAAGCAACCAATAACTTTGGTATCGGTCAGGGATATTTCCGTGTCCCTTGAATTTCTGAGTTTGGCCTTTTAATTAATTAAAAGAGGAACCAACACCCAGAATGTGCTGCCTCCCCTCTTCCTACAAGAAACATCCACTGCTAGAAATAGCGTTGAAAAGCTGCTCTACTTTCTAACAGCTTTCTAACAGAAAAAACCAGCATGCTCTGCAACGGACACAGTATATTCAGAATCCTGCTTCATTGAAAAGAAATTGCATTTTCACATCATTCCTCCACGGGACAGGACACCTGTGCAAAGATTTGTTTCTTTATCTTACCCACTACTGAAGTGCCTGTTAGGCTGGAACACCACTAACTAGCAATGCAAAACATGTACTTCCCAATGACATTGGGAATGAAGTCATCCCAATGACTTCAACATTTCTCCACCTGCTTTTTTAAAAAAGGGACCAGACCCTGAGCTAACCCGGCAAACCCCAGATCCAGAGAGACTCCCACATTGTTGGTTTCAACGGGTAAAGAAGTAATACAGCAATTAAGAGATAACCTGAATAAAGGCACCTATAAACTTAATGGAACATTGAAAATCCAAACTGCAGACAGATTTTCCTGCTGCCAAACAACCAAGGAAGAGCAAAGAGAATCTTCTTTGGGCAACAGACAACAAAACAAATGTTATTATACAGGCTATCTGCTTCAAAATCACATTAAATTACAAAGAAATTGCCTCCTCTAGGAGTTATGGAGGGCAGGAACATTTTGTTTTCATAGCGTAAGTTGGTAAAACTGACTCAACGCAATCAACTACTACTGATCACTTCTGCCTCTATGTCTTTTGATGCTGGTGCCAGGGCATGCCCTTGAGAGGTAGGGGAAAAGGCATACACGAAGGATTCCTGGGGATGTTCGTGTTCTGAAGAGGAGACCCTCAATCAGTGCATGGAGCGTCCCTACACACGCGGGAATATTTCCATGTTAAGAGGTGTGAAATACAAGAGTGGAGGCTAGAAGGGGGCTCAGAAGCACAAGCGTAGACAGGCTTCCACTGCAGTGCAAGGAAGGTGCTCAAATAGGTGACAGAGCAGGACAAAAGGCACAAAATAACAAGATCCTCATTTCAGAAGACTGATTGTTTTCCTGGGCAGGTATATTTTTGCTTGGATGTTATAATCAATCCCTGGTGCATATTACCTATGCAAAAGAAGAATTACAAGAACATGATTAAGACAGAAAGGTCAAGTCCAAAAACCAGGAAACACTGACTGTATTCTTTAATTTAGCTCCTTTGAATAAAAAACTTTTCTTTTCCTTTTCTTTTTTTTTTTTTAACTATGTCCTGCTCCATCCCTTGCTCAGCATATGTTGAGGCCTTGCTCTGGGACCGGGTCAAAGCTGAGACAAAGCGTCCTTGTCTGTAGGGACCCTGACGTACCCACTGCAAAGGCTGGAAACACTTGCCTCCAGAGTGTGACACTGAGGTCCCCAAACCTGCCCACGGACAGCTAGCTTGGACACAGCAGAAGTTACAGAGTTAGAGCTGCTTTAGCTCAGAGCTCCGTCCAGGCTCATTACATCCTACCAGCAGACCCTGGCCGTAACAGCCGAGAGCTACAGCTGTGAAGAAAACTCTTTGCAGCTCAGGCTGAAGCATGCTCAGAGCTTACCGATCCTTCAAATGCTAACCTGCAAAGCTCTAAAATCTCTTTACAGAGCGTATACAAACCGCATTTTTTGGCCTCTAACTTGGGGCAGATTTGGGCAGATATTTATGAAGATGGCAAAAAAACAAAGACTCTTCCCCAAAGGGATTTCAGATCCCACTTCAGAAGTATAAGGGCATAAGAGCTTTTCAGAGAACTACTGCCAGAATTTTTTTTAACATAGCAAAACAGTATTCACCCCTAACCTTACTCTTAGCAGCTTCTGAACCATGTTGGCTGCATTTCTCATTAAAAAATTAAATAGGCTAAGGCAGACACCTTTCAGAAAAAGCAGATAAGACGCAACAACTCTTAGAAGCAACTGAAAATGAAGTCTTACAATGTGAGGCATTTGCCAATGCTAGTAGTAGACAATGAGATGAGTCCTAGCTATAAAATACAAACTTACTTATAATACAAACATGAAAGAAAGTAAAAAAAAAACAACAACATTCTATT
>NW_008824983.1:4012328-4040071 GCF_000699105.1 Pygoscelis adeliae | reverse complement strand
CTTTCAGACAGCATCTATCAAAGACTAAAGATGATTGTCTGCTTACACTTCACTATGTTTTTCCCTGGAATCTGTTATTGTGGAAACTGCAGAATTAGATTTAAAGTCACTAAAGTGTAAATAGATGTACAAAAATGACCCTATTCTATATGGGCTATTCCTCTTTATTTGACAAGAAAATGGAAATGAACACAGCACAACTAAAGTGGAGATGGACGACAGTATCTCTGATCTCCGGGGATAATCCATCTCAGAATATGTTGCTGAATTTCAGAGTTTTGAGAGAGACCAAAATCTGTATTAATGGGCTTGATTGACTTTCAGCTACAGCAGGATAAAAGCATTTCAAAGTCACCAGCGCAGCTTAACCAAGCTGTATAGGGAGGAAACTGGTATTTTTTTCTGCAGTGATTACCCTCTCTTTATTCTGGAAAGACAAAAATAAAAAATAGCTACTATTCTACCTCTACCTAAAACACCACAGCACAAAATGTTTTAAATGGGACTGCCTATTTCATAGTCAGTTGCATGATCACTACTTTTTCCAAATTTCAAGGGAAAAATTACCTTACAGGACTGCAGGAACATCAACAGCAGCTTTTCATATGACAATTCTTAAGAATCAAAAAAAATTCTCACATAAGGCTGTGTTATTTTATTTCACTATAAAATATAGCCTGTAGCATATTCATTTTACATTTTATTATTTTTCTCATCTCATGAACTTTTCTCCAGTTATTCTTTGTACTCTAATATTTTTGTTTCTCTCTGCAGTTGTTAAATCTACTTTCATAAGCATGCACTAATCCACAGTATAGTGGGAGAAACAGAAATTCACCGATGAAAAATTAAAATGGCTTACACAGTGATTTTGCTTTGGCTCTCAGCGACTTCTGACCAGTCTATAAAACTATAAAATGCTTTAAATGATTTGACCACCACCTCTCCCAACAACGGGCGCCCAGGCATCATACCAAAACTTCCCGGTGGTCTCATGCTGAACTATCTGTCTCAAGAGATGCACAACAAAGAGCCGACATTCGGATCAACACAAACTCCTCTGAATTTATCAACTTCACAAATGGTGATAAAATGAGCATGAGCCACATCACAGAAAAAAAAAAAAAATCCTTTGTTGCTGAAACCCATTTTGAATATCACATCCAATAATGCACAGAATAAGCCCTTTTAGAAAAACTGTTGGTGCTGTCATCTGCATACCGAGTATCTGCAAGCAAAGGCAACGTTAATAACAAGTTACCCTTGTAGAGGGGTCAAAAGGACAGTGCTGGTAAGACAGAGATGACAGACAACAGGCATCAGGGAAAAGATTAATATCCCTACACAGTCATACATCAAGGAACTCAATTTTTGCCTGTAATCCCAAAACTGCTGAGAGTAGGATTATTTCTGCTTTCCCTATTACTAAGAAGAAAGAAACCGCTCATGGGAATAGGGCACTGCTAAACGCGAGTCCTTATGTGAGCAGAAAGGCTGCAGTTAGGTCCTAAGGCAAAAAAAAACTCAGTTGCATGATGTTCCCAAGCGGTGGTCCCACTGCAAGCGAGCTTGGGATTTCATTGCACAGGCCACTTAAAAAACATGAAAAATCTGTGTAGTTCAAGAAAGACAAAAGGAGCGAGAGAAGAGGAGCCTCACATGGCATTTCCCAGCAGGGTAGTGACAAGAAATGCCCTAAATCGAGACCAAATTGTCCGTACCCCTTACTGGCCCTCAGTTACCTCCAAACATCATCATTTAAGGTGAGGGCACTTTTACGGATTGGGCTTTAATGAAAGGAAGCAATATGTCTAACACAGGGAAAAGGGCACACTTTCTAAAATAACACGAAAAAACCCATTACTGGTATCACAACCACCGAAATAATGATATCATAACCTTAACACGCCACGACTCTTTGCTGGATGATGAAAAATGTCTTTTTAAGACAAGTGAAGGCTATGCATTTTGGTTTTCCCTTTCTTGGAGCACACGCCCTTCATAGTTACTAGTAGCTAAGTTTGACAGCCTGACAGAGAGCTACCACCTTGGCAAGGGCAACCTAGGAGACCTTCTCTCTGTAACCATGCAAAAGTGGAGGGGGAAAAAAAAGGGGGTGGGGGGTGGGGACAGAGAGAGACAAAAGACATGAGGACGGTATTACTATTGTTACCATTTTCTCACAGCTGGCAGGGCAGTGCTTACTTCAAAAATACCAGGACATTGAAGAATTGCAGGTCTAGGCGATATGTATTTGTAAAAAAAAAAAAAATCTGCACCATCCCAGGGCAAATTAATGTGACTGTAGAACAAAAGGGCCAGGTGCCAACCATCCCTTCCAGTGGCCTTGCAATCAGCGTGCTGGGGTGTGGAGCTGGTTGGAAACTTTCCAATACAACTTTTTTTTCCTACTGAAAAAATGTGGATTCACTACAACTGAAACAGTGCCAGAACATGTCGGTTTGAACAGAAAGCAGCCTGCCAGGCTCCCCCACCACCTGCACATACTGCCCGCCCCAGGCTGGCAGGGCTTCTGCATCCCCTGCCCCCCAGGAGCTCATCGGGCCTGGAGCTACAGCCTGGAAGTCCAGGTCCCAAGGTTTCCAGAGAAAGTGGCAGGAAAATTAAATCTATATTTCTGCCCTAAGAGAGTTTTGAAATTGTATTATTTTCACCAGAATCAGAATGGAAAATTTTTCCCCCCAAGAATGTAAAGTTTCCTATAGGACAAACATTCAAACACCAGATGCAAGTATCTCTTTGAGGGGAGGGGAGGGGAGGGGAGGGGAGAGGCGATGTAGATGAAGCAACAGTTCAATGCCCCAGCTACCGAAGAGTGTCTTCCAGTGATGTCAGTGGCAGTGATCAAGCCTTAGCTGCAGTGAAAAGCATGAGGGAAATGATATAAAAACTGCAGGACTTATGTCTCGGCCAGGAAGGGGGGAGGACTGCCGAGGATTTGAGAAGGTCTGCAGACTTAACCCAGATACCCCTGGACTGATAACACATACTGCTATTGCCATATGCCTTAGGAAAAGAAAAACAGAAGATGACTGAGTAAATACACAGAAGTTATACTTGAGAATAATCTTAACATCAGAACGGTGAAATTCAAGAAATCACTGGGATATGAGGGGGACTAGATTAACAACTTGATTAACATCCAACAGGGCTGGAACTTGGCTTCTACAGCAGCCCCCCATACAGCTTTCACACAAGAATGAAAACTGTAGAAGACAGCTCGCTAACATTAGTTGATTTAATTTATTAACGTAGACTAATATTCACCTTGGTAAGGACACGTGTACAAAGGCCTTACAACCCTTATAATGGACGTAGCAATAAATAAGGGCTCCTGAAGGAATGGAAGAGAGATGGCAGTAAATGTATGACACTGTCAGCCTTTTATTGCTCTAATTACCAGCGTTGCACACATACAACTTCTAAGTCAAACTGACAAGATTGCTGATCCCTTTCTTTGCCTTTCACTTCAGTTCATACTTGGTGTGAAGTAAAATATTATTTTAAAAAACTGACTTATCCACTTACTGTCTGCCAGAGAAACCTTTGTCTCTTGCCTTATGTCCATAGCACCTCTCAATGCTGACAATGCCACTATCCACATTATAAGCCACAATTCCAAACTTGGAAGACTAAAACTTGTCTATTAAACTGAGGTGCTGCTCATTACATTTATCACTGTAAGGCATGTATCTTTTTGTTGAAGCATTATGCTCACAGAAGGACACAGCTGACTTTTCACGAGAGAACACTCAGCAAAGGCCAGGAGCTGGTTCTGGCCTCGCAAAACACTTAAGATAAATTCTAAAACCAAGAATACTATATAAAGCTTGAGCTCATTCTCAGGAACTCCAGAACCAAACTCTTTCAAACGCACTGACATTTAACACAGGCTTCTAACAGCAAGTGTGAAAAAGCACTGAGTAAGGGAGTAAAAAAAGACCCAAAGCTAATGTTTAAAATAAAACCAATTTATTTAACTTCTAGCCCAACAGTAGAAGTCACAAAGTAGAGTTTATATCCTGTGTTTTGGTGGCTGTTTTCAACTAAGTTAGATATAATGAGGTGATTTCTTTTGAGAAAAGCATGAATCACTACGACTATAATTTCCTTGGGTTCAGATGACGGTTTTAATTCCCTCCAAAATAGCCTGAAATGACCAGCCTTTTTACTAATGCTTTCTAATGGTTCTTTTCTTGCTAATTAATTCATGCATCTAAATCATTCAAAAATAGATAAGCCACTAATCACTCGCAGACTTGATAATGTATCCTAAGTAGACAGCAATATGCGGAGCATGCAATAAGGCTGCCAAAAAGAAAAGAAAAAGGAGTTAGAAGGAAAAATAAAGCTCACGCCTTCCATCTAATAGCAGGAGATTTGATTCTGCATTTATTTTGTAGGATAAAATGCTCACTGACGTCAAAAATAGTCTACTATAGAAATGATAAAAACCGGGCTGCTTCTATACAGGATGCTTTTTTCTAATGTTACATGCACAGAAGCAAATTAAAGGCTCCTTTTGGTTTTTTTTCCCCGCTTTGGTACAAGGTTGTTGTCCACATTTAGCAAAAGTAAAAAAGAAAAGAATAAAGAAGTTGGTGGGGGAAATGTGCAATAATTCATTTAAAAGTGGAAGTTGAAACACAAGAAATAAAGAAATTTTATTGCAAGATTGTGACAAAGAAAAAAAGAAAAGTGCTTTTGTGCATGCCTATGTAAAGAATAATACTATAAAATGATAAATTTAATTAAATTTTCATGTATTGAAGAAAACCAAAGTGTCACAAACAATAAAAATTACAGAAAAATATACAATACCAGTCACCACATTATGAAGTAACATTTTATATTGCTACCATTTTATGATTTTAAATAACAACATATCAAGTTACTTTTATTTTGTTCTGGACTGAATCATGTATCTGCTTCTTAACTAACTATATGCTCTAAACATTTATTTCAGTATGACTGTTAGGAGTTTCCTCTCTGCTTTCTTTAGATAATACAACCGTGCCCAACTTCAGGAGGGAGGTAAGTTAGTTACACCAAGGGCAATCTCAACATTTATTCAAGTTATGGAATGAAAAATGCATCATTACCATGGCAACTGGTAAATCACGTGGTATCTGCAATGAGATACAAGGCATCTTGAGTAAACACTCATCTGTGCGCCTGTGTGTCCTCCTCCGCACAGAATGGTTCTTTTGTGGAGGAACGCGTGCGGAAATGTGGCATAGTCCAGATTTCACTGTCTCTTCTACAAAAAGTTGATAAAAGTAATCCAAAATGTTATTTTTGCATGGGATAATTTAACCAGATCTATCATTAGAATGGGAAGAAATACTGAAAAAAAGATAAAACATTGAATGTTGTGCTAGGATTCGCCTCGATCAAGACCGTGAAACCTTACAAATGACAGCACATACCTCTCAAACTCACTTTGTACCCTGGCATCAGAAGACCATTCACAACAGCACTAGAAAAAAAAGTCATCCTGACAGCGTGAAGAGCTGCCGGACGTGCAGCAGCACATTGCACTGGGGCAGCTGGAGCTGTTACCGCCTCCAGCCATCTGCCCCACCCTTCTGATGGATGTTGCCACCCTCAAAACAAGGACATCCGATCTACCCTTGAATCAGCCCTGAACCACGCTGCTGCATGTCTTGCCGGGCTCCGATATTATCAGCAGCTAACATACAACCTCTCCCTGAGAGGGCCTCCCCTTCCTCCCTGCTCTTAACGAAGACAACTTTCTGCAGAACAGCCCCCTCAAACCATACTGCTCTACTGCCAGTCCCATCCATAAAGCACCAAATATCCATCCATCGCTGGGCTTTGACTGTACTTCCCTGCTGCCCTTTTCTAGCTCTTCTTCTCCAGCCGCTATCATGCCCGCACAAGGCTCCTTCCCCATCCTTTTAATTCACCACGAGGAGCAGCATCGACACCAGATTCCTGAGCAATCTCCCTTGGATCACTCCCTTTCTCCTCCCTCAAAATATGTCCTCCTTCTTGACCTCCTGAGCCACCTGAAGCGGTGTTATCCATAGGGAGAAACAGAGAGTCACACCGTGATGCCACTTGTCAGCTTCTGTGTGCACAGTGGTTTCTTCAGCCAGCAAGGGCTCCACTTGGGGATGCAAATGTCCACTGACAGGTATCTTCTCCTGATCCCATTCTCTCCCTCCACATCACATCCCATCACCATCAGACAGCATAGTACAGCCTACTCAGACACTGCCAACACCTATGATGTCACCCAAGAAATACCTAAACTCTTGTGTATCTCCGATCCTGACCTCCCTTCCCCCATTTCAGGCTTCAATTCCTTCCTCACCTTCATAGCTTTATACAAGTTATGTAGCTTTATACAGGTTTATAGTCCTTTTGTGTATAAGCTTGACATCTCATCTAATCAACTTCTTCCTACTTACTCAGGAAATTATTTTTATGTCATATGTCTCAGAAAGTCACCCTATCTCATAAGCCCTTCCAATAATGACTTCTCAAATCTGTTTACTTTGTCACTGCTGGGCTCTTCCTTCCCGCCCGGTTGGTCATTTGCTATTTGACCTGAACTTTGACAGGTAAGGAGATGCCGTGGGTGAAGAAGAGACACGCTCTGGAATTCATCAGCTGTCACAGAGCATTTGAGTAAAGGAAAGATAAAATGAGATGTGTGAACAAATGACCAGGTCTTAACTCCCTAATAGAACCCTGTGGAGAGGGTTATAATATCCAAGTACTCCAGGGAAATAACTAATGATCCTTTCTTCAGTTCACTCATGTTTCAAGAAGCAATCGCCTGAGTTACTAAGTGCTTGAGACTGCCTCAGTAATTGCAATGATTTATTTTATGCATCATCATAACTACAGCACTAGATCAGGAGGACTTGTGCTTTATGGATGCCTTGAATTTTAACACAGGCATCGGAGGATTAGGAGACTGCGATCAGAAACACCGAGACCACAATGATTTGACTAGGGGCAGGGGAACACAAAGTCTGTAAAATCCTAGGTATCTAAACATTAGGTTTCTGTTAGGTTTTTAGTAAAATTAATTATATCTTCAGGTGATCCTAAGCAGAAGTTGCTTACATTTTCCTCTGCTCCCTTAAAATGCAAGTGATCGCAATCTAATGTTCCTGAAGATCTTTGTTAGGATTTTTTTTTCCAGTGTAAGTAATGAATGTGCAGTTAACAGTGTAACTACCCACTCGGTAAAGACAAAAAACCTCGTTGTCTCTGTCTTATACCTCTCTCTGTTCCAGAGGAAACTCTCCCTGTGCAAAGCGTGTTTCTTCGTCTACTCTTTGTACTGGTGCAGTGGCTGCCTGTTAATACCAGCAGTGAGAGGGATGAGACCTTAGGCTCATGAGCATTTATTTGACATAAGAAGTATAAACTTTCCACATAGCTACTCACCTGACCTACCAAAACAATGCTGTGCCAAAGGATATTTTGTGAGGGGACGTGTCCACGATGCAGGAGGATATGTTTGCGCAGCAACAAAAGGGTTTGATTAGCAGCTTCTCGGGCATCCCCATCCTCCTGACATTACTTAAACCCCATTCCCCAGTCACCTTTCCTTTTAGCTATGTGAGGCTTCACTGGCACAGAAGGACATTTTTAGGATAATGATAATTTAAAGTGCTGTCGTCACCAGAACTTTCAGGCTATTTGAAGATCTTGAAGACAATTCCCCTCCACCCCCATAAACTTCAAACTGTTTCTCCATGATAACTGAAGTAAAAGCATTGCTAACCTTTAGTACTGCTTTTTTCCAGTTACAGTGTTTCAAGGTTAGCAATGTGGAAAATAAATAAACTAACCCCATTTTCAAGGTCAAAATAAAAAAGGGAGCAATGATAGTCCACAGTAACTTTCATTCACTTGGTATTCAGGACACATTCTTTCTGAATATCAAATCACAAAATCATTGCCAATTCATCAGATTTTAAGCTTTAGCTTATTAAAAATTAGACTATGCTAAAAATAAAATGCAGGGTTTTACTTGATCTGATTAAGATGTTTCTGCACAGCATGATCTAAGCCTCTAATTATGTATATCTCTATGTTATCTCAATTGTTATTTCAATATAAGTAAATTCATAACAATACATTTTGATGGAAAACATTCATATACTAAGAAGTGGTAAAGCGATAGAAGTAAAAATGTCAAGGTGCTAAAAATGAAAATGTTCCTCTACACTGTGTGTGCCAGGAAAGCAAGAGCTCACATGACATTTGGCAGTGATTTGCCATGATGAAGCAACTCTTCGGGGCTTTCATTTTCGTAAAAGCCCTAGTCTATTTAGAGCTAGGTCCTAGCTCCTTGCCTTTAACAATGCAATACAGATAAAGTTCATTAAATATATTGTCTAAGGTAGGAAAGTGAAGAGGTTTTGCTGTAGCAAGCATTTAACATGTGCATGGCAAATCAGAAGGAAAAAAAGAAGTAAAAAGGATTGGAACAAATTATTTGTTATGAAAGCAAAAAAGTGATATGGGCATACTGTTATTACATGTTGTGCTGCATTAGCAAAATTGCCCAAATGAAGAAGCCCCAGAATGGGAAGTATTATTAGATCTTAATCAATAGGATTTTTTTCAAGCAGGCTGGGCACCCAACCATTTGACGCAGATTTTTGCCATGCACGAGAGCACTGGGATATCAGAAACCGCAGCGTTAATGAATTACAAGGAAAATTGCAGATGCCTATGATTTTATAGTTAATTTTCACATTATAATGGTCAAGCAACTTTTACAGCTTGTTGATATTTCTGCTGGAATGCTAAACTTTTATTTCTTCTTACAGCAGGTAAGACATTAATTTCTACCATAATTAAATAAGTAAATTGCTGGTTTTTTTACTGCTTCTATTCTTAGTGGATCCTTAATACATATTGAACATCACACAAATTAAAAACTAATAGAATTTTAAAACAACAGTTATATGCATGATTTACTGTGTAGCTTTTGTCTAATACAAATATTTACCATTTACATGTCACTGCAATGAAAGCAGTATGTGTCAATTGATTAACCAGTGAATATTAGGCAGAGTTTAAGTGCATTGCTACAGCAGTTGAAAAGGAAAATGGTTTAGTGGAATTGTAGCGTTTCTTCCTGCACAGTACAAAACTAAGTTTTGTACCAGGGAAGAAATAGTCATATCTGTACGTATACATATATGTGTCTGTGTAACAGCTGAGGGTGGGAGAATGTGAACAGACAAATTACAGGGAACATACAGCCACCCAGTGCAAGAACAGAGCAACTCTGTTCTATGGATGGCTGCGGATCCCACACAAATTAGCACAGATACCGACAGCTCTGTTGTAAAATAGGAGCATGTTCCTTCAGTTCCTGTGTAGGTTCCTACAAGGAAATGTCTAAAATGAAATAAGAGAGGCAGACTTTTAGGGGTCGCCTGAAATGAAGGCTATAGCTGCTTCTCTGGGGGGAAAAAAAAAAAAAAAAAGCCACCTTTCTCAAAGTACCTGATTTGCAGGGTCCCACATTAAAAATCTGTCAACTGAAGCAATCTGTTCAGACTTTAAAAGGGAAGCTGCTTCAACCTATCTATAGCATCCTCCAGCCAGCCAGTGCACGCTAACTACGCAAACACCACATCAGTGTGGGAGAGCATCCCGAAAGCCTACATTCACAAAGTTCCTGAAAGCAGGAAGCAGCACTTCCATGTACGAATGAGGATCTGAGGCACAGAGACATTCGGTCATTAGTCCAAGGTCTCAGAGGAAGCCTGTGCAGGACGGAGACCCCCCGAGTCCCCGTCTGACACCCCTACTCCACCCTTCCTCTTCAGGGAGGCAGCTATGGTAACGTGTACCTACAAAGAGTTACCTGCAAGATAACCCAGTGTACAGACAGCCTGCATCTATCACTTCTTCCATCAGCAGGCACTGGATGGAGAGCAGCAGAAAGGTGACGTTCACAGCCCTGACGTCCCCGAGGTAGGGGCACAGAAGTTTGTACAGGTCTCAAATGTGATGCCTGAGATTCAGGTTTTGATCTGAAGAACTGAAAAGGAGATTGAAACTTTTCAGAAACTGCTAGATGAACACCTGATGCAATCTGAAGAGAGGAGGAGGAGAGGAGTGCCAGAACAGATGGGTCACCAGGAGAAAGCAGCTTCTTTATGTTACCAACTGAGACTGTGTGTAAATGACTGGTTATTTCTACAAGGTGAAAAAAGGTTCCATAAGTAGTCCTTGTAAGTGATCAGCTTTGCTTTCAGCAAGGTTTGCAGTCTATTTAATGAATAAATATGTACAGCATGTGCACACATAGTCACATCTCTCTACAGAAGGAGAACTGGGGGACCACAAGCACCCCAAGTTCCTTGGTGGAGGAGGATTCTGCCATATCTTTGGTGAAATCCTGGGAAAGGCCCCAGATGCAGGATGCCATCACCTGCAGTGTAGGATTTGACGGGTTCCCCATGGGGCATTGGGCACTGCTCAAACTCCTCTGGAAAATCTTGCGATGCCAATGATAACGCAGGTAGGAAAATCCTCCATCCAGGCTTAATTTACTTCTTCTGCCTCTGCGGGGAATAGGAGTGAAGAACTCACTGCAAAGGGAGTTTTGTTTAGAAGCTACATGCTTCTTTTACACAAGTTCATCAAATCTAGGAAACCAAAAAGAAATCAATATAGCCCAATGATTAGCTCGCTATAGGTACTGTGTACAGACAGTGTTGATTCCACTGAAAAGATTCGGGTTTCACACATGAGGGGACAAAGCCAGAGTGTCAGCACACTTTCCAGCCATGTACCATCCGCACAAGGAAATCCAGACCTGAATGTGTCTGGTTTTTAGCTTGAAACCTGAACAACCGGGCTTTGCATGTGAGAATTGAAATTCTGGCCTCTTCACTCCAGCCAGCTCTGATTAGTGTCTTCTCCCCTGACCCTGACAACATCAATTCTCTCTATTAACCTGCCAAATATGGCCAAACAGCATATTTTGCAAACACTAAATCGATGTAACTGCTGTAGTTGTATCCATGTATATGTTTTAAAAGTTCCTGTGGTGAATAATCCCCTACTTGCCATATCGAAAGTATTTGGCAAAAAGGCCTAAACTGATATTGTATTCATTTGATAAGTATCCCTGCCTCTAAAAAGGGAAGAGACACTGTGATATTGCAACCAAACCAAAAAGGTGACGCATATTTGCATTCTGTGCTTGTCTCCTACTCTACCAAAAGAGCAGGTTCTCCTTTGTTTCTCCCAGCACTGGGCTAAGTAGAAACGCTGCTCCTGATAGAACACTCACAGGTCTACTCCCCCCACCTCCCAGAGAAAATGGAGACGAATTAAGGGATGGCACTCTCAGTCCAGCCACTCCAGGCGAGACGGCAGTGTCAGCCAGGCTGGCAGAGGACAGAGCTGATGCACAGCACAGCCAACAAGGGATGTGAGCTGTATGCCTTTCCCTTGATCAAACAAGGCTGTGTAGTTCAGCATCACCCCCTGTTCAGGGCTTACCCTCGTTCAGAGCTTGGAAATTCATCTAAGGTTTGATCTCCAGCAAGCTGTTAAAGGAAATACCAGCTGCTATTCATGATCTTCCTGAGTTAGGTCATTCTATTATTTT
This sequence comes from Pygoscelis adeliae, assembly GCF_000699105.1. Lineage (NCBI taxonomy): Eukaryota > Metazoa > Chordata > Aves > Sphenisciformes > Spheniscidae > Pygoscelis > Pygoscelis adeliae. The sequence goes on along the minus strand of NW_008824983.1, from coordinate 4,028,421 downwards.
CCAAGTCACCAAATGAGGCTAAAGTACTTTTTCCTGCAACCAGCAACTGCTGCTGCTCCCACACATCAGAGCCTTCCCTGTTCGGTTGTGCATGTTCCAGCCACTGACAGAAAAAGCTGGGAACTGCCTGCCGCATGGTATCAGAAAATATATTCGAGTAAGGCCGCAAGGTCGTTGCTAATTTCAAACCCTGTTTCATGTTTCCACATGAAACGTCTAATTAAAACTTTTCACTGGGTAGTTAAAATGAAATCCATGCATATGCACTTGAGACCTCATTTTCACGTGCTGTGAATTAGAATATAGGAGGTGCTGTACACAGCGGTAGGAACACTAATCGAGGAAGGAGAGGGGAATACCTGCTTTGATTTAGAGGAAGACAGCAAAAATACCACTAATCGCCTGGGTTTTCATTCCTTTGCTCTTTGAGCTGCCACATACAACCAGGAAAAATGAATGCAAGTGGTGTATTAACTGCTACCAAATCAGCATTCTCCACAGGTGACTGTGTGTCAAGCACATCTTGCAAATGCCACCACCTTCCAAGGCTACGGCGCGACGGAAGCATTAGACCCTAAGAGCTATACCCTGCTCTCACCAAAAAACACCTATTAACATCAGCAGGAGCTGAATTAAGCTTTAAAATACAGGCACGGTGAGTGACAAAATGGCCATAGCAAAAGGACAGGGTTTGGAGATTTTAGGGATGTCTCACGATTAAAATAAATAAACCCTGGGAAAAAAGAAGCCTGCAAAAAAATACAAGGTCAAGTTGTCCTTCCTTTCTTGCTGCGGAGAAGGCCTCAGCAATGGAGGCAGAGATACACACTTTACAGCTGCCCCTTTTCCGAAAAGCCCTCAGTGCAGATAGCCTGACTGGTCCAGGGGAGGCAGCTGAATGTAAGGGAAAGGCCGAGTCTTCACACCGGCATGCTCCAGGTGGTCTGCAGAGCCTGCCTGCAGGAACAAATGCCAACAAATGCTGGTGGCATTTATTCCAGTGAGGTCCTGACACAGGCTGTCAGGTCTCTGAAGAAAGCTAGGTTGCTCTGGCAGTTGGGGAGGGTTGTGGTGCCAGCCCAGCAGCACCTGATACCAAAGGAGGCCTCACCAACTCCACAGCATCCTGCCACTGGAACCACACTGACCTTAGCACAGCATGCAGATCTTGCTACAGAATATGCTCTGGTGCAGTGTCTACTGCAAACAGGAGCAGAGCTTGATACATAGAAACATATTCACCTGTTTAATGACACTAGCCATGTATCTCCTGCATTACTGGCCCAAATCTCCACTTCAATGAAACTGAAAATTTTTCCTGAACTTATTCGGGAGAATAGGAGAAAAAAAGGAAGAAGAAAAAAAAAAAGAAAAGAAAAGGAGGGGGGAGGGGGGCAGGGCCTGAAGCACTGAATCCTTTTTACATGACTGATCTCTGGGCAGGTTACCAAATCTCAGACAGCTTCCAAAGAGGATGATGTGGTGGACAGCCATCAGCTTCTGGCTTATCAACAAAGTTTTCCAGTTATCTTGGCTGTTTCTTCTCGGCCAGGACCACAGCCAAAGACAAATACCATTGATTGGTTTCAATTTCAAGAGAAAAGTGAGTAAAACAATGAATGACTTAAAAGATCTACAGCACTAAAAGGTGAAGAACAAAATAACTTCCGAATTTCAAAAACTGCTTGGAGTTTCTGATTTAAGTTTGTGGGTCATATTAAAAGCATTATCAACTTTTCTTTTTAATCTTCACAAATATAGATAACAAAATCCCTAGCTTAACAGAGAGATCCAGGCACTTTTGTTATTCAGAGTTCCCAGGGCAAACATAGAAGTAACTGTACAGAAGTAGATAGCAGGATTCATCCACTGTATTATCAGCATAACTGGGAGTTTATCAATGTCATAAATCAGAAAAATGGAGAAAAGAACATTCAGAGCATTACCAAATGTATCCATCATACAAAGAGAGGGACAGAATGGTAAATTTAAAACCAGAAAACATTAGAGCAGGTGCTTTGAATTCATATACTGGTAATTTCTACTTCTCTAAAGGGAGAAAATGATAGAGTAATTCTATGTAAGCCTTTGGACAGTAGAAACATAAGCAGGTAAGTGGTTCAGAATCTGCAGAGAAACACAGAAGCAGAGGACAGTGACAACCTGCAGACGAAAGCTTTCAGTGAGTTTCTCTGCTTTTTCACATTGATATACGGAGCAGAAGGCAGAACCATGGAATCATGTTTTCAGTGTTGATGCTACCAGGAACTGTGTCGTCCCACTGTCCGCGAAAAACAGCTCCCCACTCCTGGATGCTGACCCCCACTCGTCATTCACCCCCTTCTTTGTGCATGTAAAGCCTTCATGAAGCCACATGGTGAAACACAGGATCTAGACTAAAATTATGCCAACCAAAAAAACGCAAAGACATTTAATTTGACCCAGCTCAGTTTCTGGATTTGGTAAGTCACAAGGCTCTAGGGAATACAGAAGGCTGTGTTTCACTGTCAGCAGCAGAATAGTTCTCGCCTGCGAGAGTCATCCCTGACACCACATCTCGTTCCCACCCCATACCCATATCCCTGTACCACGAGGGAAACTGATCCAGTTGGAAAATAACCCCACAAGAAAGGTGTATTTATTTTATTTTTCAGCTGGATTATTCCCTGTGTGTCTTCACAAAGCAGCACAACACGGAGCAGCCCAAGGATGGGGACAAGCAGTCGGGGCAGGGATGCTGCCAACAGCACAGGCGCAGAAGCAACGCCCGAGGACCCAGACTGCGAAGTGACTACTACTGCTTGGCCTTGCCTCAGCTATGCTCAGGTTTTTAAAAAACATCTCCCTGGCTCTCAGCAGTTCAAAACCCAACCCACTTCCAGCTTGCTGGCATCCCCAAACCACCTCTCAAGTATCTCAAAGCAATTCATCAACATTCATTAACCACTGCAGGTTTTATAGCACCCCTTCAAGATCCTACATGTTTAAGACCCCATTTTATATCTGGGTAAACAAAGGTGCAGAGAAGTGACATGATTTGAAGAAGGTTACATATTAAATAACTGATGGAATCAAAAATAAAAATTCAGTGTTCTGGCTCCCAGGTTTTAGCCTGCTAAATACTACCTGCCCTTTTTACCCTTTTCAGCCTAGTAGCTAAGGTATTGTCCCATACAAGAATGAGTCACCGTTCCACACCAAAGAAAGCCCAGCATGCAAAATGTGTTTGTGGAATTTCCTTCTATACAAAGTAGTTTAATGTTACAGAATAAATCAAAGAGGAGCAAATTAAGCTTTCTTTTCTTTTAAACACTAGGCTGAGCATCTGGAGGAAAGAAAGCATTATGGGAATATGCAACTTGACTCAAAGGGAAACAGTGAGCTTCCCACTTGACATGTTCCTATACTATGCTCACAACACATCATGTGAGCACAAGTGTGACTCCTCTCGAGTGCTTTTTTTTTAACAGGAAGAAGGACCATATCATCTCACTGCTATTGTGCACTCCTGGCAAAAGGGCATTCTCCTCCAAAACTTTGGCCACATTAAATAACTCAACAAAAGGAATAGTAAGTCCTCTTAAAAGTATATAGTAAATAAAAATACTTTTCTTATTATTTTAACAAAAGTGCTGCAAGAAACTGAAACAAAGCTTTTCCTAGCAGCCAAACGATCCCAGTCCTACATCTGAGCAGAAGGATCCTTATCTCTGGCAAACTTTTTCCATTTCAAAAAGATGCCTGTGCCTGTTCTGCACTGAAAAAAAATCCTAGGACCTGCAGAAGTCTTTTCTTCTCAGCAGATAAAGAGGTTGGCTTATGAAGAACAGGTGATCACCTGGGGCTATGCATTCATTCCAGCAGATGAAAGATCGACCGTCTGGAATAGGACACTCTCTCCAGAACATGACAGAACTAGATTCAAGTCCCTGTTCCTCCCGGTTCAGACCAGAGACTTGAACTTCAGGTTACCTCCACAGCAAGCATGTACCTACCTCTTAATTACTTACTCTTACTCAACACGGAGCTATAAACTGACAGACTCATTTTTTTCTTGGCTTGTAGTTGAAGACTAAGTCAAAACTGCAAGCTATCATCTTACCCTGGTACAGCTCCCTCTGCTAACGCTGGCGGATCGAAGAGGAATGAAGGGAAATAGCAAATTCCTGTGCTGACGTGCTACATCCGTTCTATTTCAATGACTTCAGACATCTATACCACCTCATAGCTATTCAAGCCATGAAAGTTTCTGCAAAAACTTTTACTGTGCTATAGTCGTTATGTCCACTTGATCCACAGTTCTGCAAGAGATGCAGAATAGCCTCCAAAAGCCAAAAGCAGTAAATCTGCACTCAAGCTACCCAATAGATCTGTCCCAGCCAGAGCAGATACAACAAAAGCAGCGACAATTTTTTAAAAAGTAAAGCACAGATTTCAGTCACTGACTGCATTCAGATATCATTCGATGTCATCATTTTAAAGAATATTTTTTCCATCAGAGCCCTGATTACTGACCATCAATTCAACAGTACATCAGCGCAAGGCCACAGCTTTGTCAGGCTAACAAAACCTGCAGCTCTGGACACGTCCTGATGTTCACTCTTGTCTCCTTGCAGGCGTCCAGCTGGACAGGTAGGTGCACCCTAAAATAACCTTGATGTGTCATGGCTGGAATTTCCTCAAAAAATTCCTCGGTCGTGAGTAATCTATACAACCCGAGGCTCTAAATCGTAAATCTTCTTTTGCAAGCCTTTTAACAGCTTCAGCCCAACCACTAACCTGCTTCAATGAGCAAATCATCTGTCTTCTTAATGAGACCACTGATTACAAAAGTTAGTACCCGGTAAATTAACAAAACTGTTCTTCAGTATCTGTTGTCCTTCTGAAAACATACCTGCCCCCCTATAATATCTCTCTTTCATCTTGAACTGGCTAAGCCACAGAATCACTGCATTCAAGCTCTATGTACTTATATACTTTTAAACAGTATGTAACTAATTAATGTATACATTAATCTGTAAAGGGATTACAAGGTGGATTTAGGAAACATTCCCCTCCCCACTCATGCATGGAAATACTGGAAGAGCCCCAGCCTAGAATATAACTTGTATGGTTGAATAAAAAGATTCATATTCTTTAGTTCTCTAATGAACACATTAGAGAATCTTAAATTTCCTTTGAACATTAGTGCCAATTTGTAGAAAGCTTATTCAGTTGATCTAACTATGAAAACGATACTATAATCTAAAGAGTATTTTCCCCATGTTGCTGAGGTGAAAAGCACTTTTACGATTTTGCTAAGACAAGGATACTAAAAACAGACAGGATTGTCTTAATGAGTGCAATGCTTCATTGAAATAATAACTGGAAACACTGTACAAACAGTATCACGTCTATTACAAAGGCATTAATCAATTGAATTGTAGTTGCTTAAAAGGAGTTAAAAAAAATACAGTTTAGTGCAAATATGCCTCAAATGCATCTCAAATGTATGCTTGAGCAAAAAAAGCTATGACAAATTACTTCAAATGGCTTTACATCCGGAGCTTGCTTTCTATATCCTAATTAATGCTAACAGTAAGCAAACTTCTCAAAAAAAAGCAGGCTCATTTTATATCTGAATATTTCAATACAGATTTTTCATCTATTTTCTGTCAAAGCAATTGTTTTAAGGGAAGGAAATATTTAAATAACATAAAAATACAAATATCCAGCTTTACATTTCCCTAGGCTTCTGAGTGTGATTTGCATGTAATGATAAAATTAGAACTGCAAGTTTACGTAGTTATTTTTACTCTAGCCCACATTTGATATTAAAATAATTTCTGTGCATTTTAGACAACCATTTCATTTTATTTATTTATCAATACATTGAATCTCATTGTAGGAATGCAACAGCACAGAGAAGCAGCTTATCTGCCTATTTAGAAGCTTATTTACTGCTATTTACCTTCTACTCATTAGCAAAACTGACGTTTCAGGAAACCTAACACATATGGTAGGTTCAGTGCCTTAATTAAGAACCTTATTCTAACACATTAGCAAGTGGGAATGGGGAAAAAAATCACTATACTTTAGTTTTTATTTTCCTCTACAAATCTGTGAGCACCATTACAGTTAGAGCACTTTGCAAACATTACATTCACCAGAGAGGAAGCTGGCACTGTGTGCTACAGAAGAACACCAGTTCCAACACACCAGCCTAACCTGGTCACAGCAAGCTTCCAGTGCCAAAAACAAATAAGCAGCTCACATATAATAGAGTTTGAGCACAAAACTTTTTAAATTATAGGACTTTTTCAGAACACTTTTGTCTCCAGACCATAAATCTGGAAATAAATGAGAGCATACCAGAAACCTGAAACAAAAGTAGTATGGACTTTCTGACTTGGGTACTTAAAGTATGAAGTAAAAATGTATGCATGTACAAAATGATCATATATATATACACCCCAATTTTACACCCTCCAGAACACACCCAAACTGAAGGAATCCCTTCTTCCTCCCACCATAGTTCCAAACTGAGCTTTCCTCCAGTGAACCACCCAGCTGTCACATATTTTCCCTCTTCCAGACCATCTGCTTTTTCTGAGAAAAAATAATTATATTTCATCTCCTTCTGAACCAGCAACCCAAACCAATCCATGCTTCACCTGCCCATTGTGGGCCACAGACCTCCAACACCACGCCTTGAAGAATACCTTCAGGTACTTTATCTGCCCGAAAACCTCTGGAAGACCAGACTCTTGTGCATCCACATGTCATCTACCTTTCCTACGTGAGTCACTTAAGTTCTGTCCTCAAACTCAGATGAAGATGTTGATTATTTATTTGAATGATAAAGGAGGAGGGGCTCACCAGTCCTCCTCACAGCCTAGCTCCCCATCACGCTCCACACCTCATTCACTGTACAGGAAAAAAGTTATTGGGGTCATTGGGTACCAAATTCTTCAATCAGGCCGAGAGGTCTTCCTTCTTCAAAGGAAAGTACAAGAATCGGCAAAGCCCAATCTTACTACATTTGTGTTTGCTGTTAATGCTGGAAAACCAGGTAAGGTTATACTAATCTGAAGAGTACTTTAGTGCTTTAGAAACACAGTGGGTAGCACCAGAGGAGCCCCAACTCTATTTCCCATTATGTGCGTGGGACACAGTACACATAGAGAGGAATTATGCATATGCACAATTCTAACCCTGTGTTCACGTTGGGGGTTTTTTTGCATATTCCTAGAGAAGAACAAACCAGAACTCTGCTTTGGGCAAAAATTCCCCCTTGGCCATCTTGGAAAGAGCAGCTTTACTTCCAGGCGGGTTCCAAAGCCCCCAGCCTCAAACAGCAACACTGCCCCGGGCTGACTGAAACACACAGCCCTGCAAACCAGCAGCATTTCTGCTTTGAGATGGGCTGCCAGGAGGCCAGTCCGGCTAGCTGGCTCTCCAAGTGCAGGGAGACGAGCCTGGCAGGATGTTCAGGCGTCTCATTTACAGACCGAACTCCATCCCTTTGAGGAAGGCAGATCATCCGTGAAAGCACAGTTTGATCTCCCCAGGAGGGAAAGCTGGTGAAAGCTTTAGCGATGGAATACTCGCTGAGAAATGAGGGCCCTGTGGAGAATGCACAGAGCCACTCCATTTTACTGCCTACATCGAGTGCCCATTAGCCTGTGTTTCTAAGAAAGTAATGTAAGAGTAAGCTATGCTTTTAAAAGTAAAAAGAAAAGAAAGATGGGCATGCTCCACATAACTTTGTAAGGACACCACACCCTGAACATGTTGTTCCTCTAACATTTACAGTGAGCACTAGGGACTGGGCAGTAAGCCGATGCCAATGAATCTGCCATCACTTCTGTAGCAGCAGGATGAGACGGGAAGGTCTGAAAGCCTGCATCCGAGTGGTACTCACTACAATCCAGCCTGCTGCTTTTCTCCTTGGAGAAGAGAGGGAACAGCTGCCCAGAGCAGCAAACCCTGCCCAGCCAGCCAAATCCTGCCACCTGCACATGCGCCAGAGCAGCTCTCAGACCACAAGGGAGGAAGGGAGGGAGAGGATGGGATGGAAGCTCACAGCTTCCTGAACGTGTGCGACCCACAGCCCCCACCCCAGCAAAGCGTGGGTTTTTTTCCAGTGAAAGTGAACTACCTGAGTCAGCTAAACTGAGAACCCTACGACAGACCTTGCCCATGTTCAGTAATGAACATTGGTGACTATTCCTAATGAAATCAATAGACTGGTTGGGGGCTTAGCAAATACACCTGCACCGAGGCCTGCAAGCCTCTCTTACATCTGGGCATGGGCTGCCTGGACCGTAGGGAAGAGCCACGTCACACCCCCCCCACCCTACAACACCCAGCAAAGTGCAGAACAGGGTGGGGGAAGCACGCCATAATTTGTTATTGCCAGCGCTAGCTGTAAGATATTCCCCACCCAGAAATAAAGGGAACATGAGGAATGACCTGGGCTTCTGCAGTCTCTCAGGCGACATTTCTCTTCCCTGTCACCTCCTAGGTCTAAAGGCACATCCTTGCCCAAGAGCAGTAACTACTGCATTATGCCGCTCAGTATGGGTATGAGCAGCTTGCTCTAGCTCCTGCTAAACTGAAGTCACTCGTCTCCTAAATAGCAGCAATTGCTAAGTACCGTACTTTTCAAAGGAGAAGAAAAGCTGAGCACTTCTTTCCTTTCCATTTTTGGAACTGTACTGTAATCTGTGCAGCTACAGAGCTGCAGCTGACACCACAGCACCCTTTGCAATGACCGGAGTAAGCAGCAAAAATATCCACTGAATTTCTGGAGTATCAGTCCCGACGTTCCCCTCTCCCCTATGCCCACAGCACCTCTAACCTTGCTTCCAAATCCTGAAACACAATTAGAAACCTTCCCTGGCTTAAAATCTTCCTTACTTAAGCACCTAAACTTTTAATTGCACTTTGCTGGTATGGTTTAAAGATATATGGAAATTCTGCCAGATGTCCATGGCTAGCGGATCTGCTGAGGAACAATTCAATCTCAGGGATTTGAGCCTGGCTAATTACCCTCCTCCCTCCTGCACACCTACTGATACAATTACGTATTTGACTATGCCAGACTAGACCTTACACACTGCTGAACAGAACAGCACGGAGCTCTGAAATAAGATTCCATCTTTCTCTTTTCCTTTGTGCAGCCTTACTTCAGTAGGAATGAGCTTGCAGATGAGCTGAAAAGTATTTCTTTTCTAAAGCACATGCCTTTTTTCTACTGTCCAGTAAGCAGAAAATGGAATAAATTACATATACATTATAGCAAGATACATGAGGACTAGGTGGGATTTTTGTTGTTTCTTGCAGTTATTATCCTGGGCACCTTTAGATGAATATGCAATCAGAATAGAAATCCTTACCAGGAGAACAAAATTAGGATACATTGTGCTATAAGCAGGGCAGTCAAGTTTTAGTGCATTTTCAACCCAGTTATTAACATCTGAATAAGTGCTTTCAGAAGCATTAAACAGAATGCTGCTTTCTTCAGTGTCACTTTTGGTTGAAAACACAATTTTTTTAAAGAAACTGCTGAATCTGGTCTGCTATCCAGACCATTCTTTTTAATTCACACTGAAAAACTCCAGCCAATACTTCCTTCCAAATATACCAGCAGCAAAGTAATTTTAAGACAATTTAAAGCAAGTACTTGAAGCACTCATATACCTTATACATTATTTAAATACACCCTAAAACCCAAATATTTCATACTCACTAACAATGATTTGGTAGAAAGCATCCTGAAATCATCTGCTATTTCCTAGGTGTGTAAGATATTAATAACAGTAACTGACAGTCAATGACAACATAATAATTTAAGTGTGTTGACAATTATTGGACTGAACGCACTTCAGAGAAATGTAAATGCCAGAGGAGAGCAGCTACAGCTCCATGACTAATGTGTGCCCTGGATTCTGACCATCAGCTTTGCTGTTTCAGTTTTGTGACCTGAATCTCCCTCCCCTACCAGAAAGAAACAAAAAAACCCAAACAAGAAATGTCTTACTTGTTCTGCCTTCTCCGGTGGTTTTCTGTCTGCCTGCAAAAACTGGCAGTTTTCTCTCGCCAGCTTCTGGACCAGCTCAATCCGTCCGATGTCATCTCTTCCCTGAAGCTTGCACAAAACCCCTGCCTTAAGGGTGGGAGAAAGAGCAAACAGATACTTAAATCCACAATCCCAGGACATGACACCGCCACAAATTTCAACCTTAAAAGAAACGCATCTGTTTTCTCATATTTGCGGTACTTCGGTGCCGCTTGCTGAACACAAACACGTCGCTGCCTCCTGGGAAACAACTGGAGAAGAGCTGAGGCACATCCGAATCTCCAAATGTATCTACTTTGGAGGAACGAAGGCAGGGCTAGCTAAATCAACCGTTCCTCTGAGTGTGACTATCAGATACGCTGTGTTTTATTTGTTCCTGTCAGCCTGTTTCCTGTTACATAAGAGAACAAGAGCAAGAGGTTAAAAACTCATGGGAAAGTTAGCCAGGAACAGCCCTGGAAAAAGAATGAAGCGCAACACAAGGCACTCCTAAAAATAACAGGCTACAACTCCCCCTGCTCCAGCTCCAACCATTTTTCACGTATGCAAGCCGTAAGAGTTAAGAGACAGTTGTGCCATGTTTATTTATTCTGTAAATAACAAATCAGTATCTCCTGATTTTGTTTAGGGAAGAAAATGAGATTTGCTTTAAAAACTATGTTAGAACTATTTTTTTGGCTAATAATCTGCCAGTTATTCATGCTATGCTGATAGTGTTTTGTCATAACATTCAGCACTGGTTGTTTTATTAAAATACCATATACACACACACACACACACATAAAAAGACGGATTCATGCTTGCACACAGGCATACCAGACCCATCACAAAGTTAGCTGACGAGGGCTAAATTGCTCCCTGAAAAGTCATTGACTAATATCACTATCCATGATTTGGTCATGGATATAGCCTCTGCGTAACTGAGACCTGGCTCGACGATACCGCACGGCTTTTATTAGCCCAAATGTTTTCTGATGGGAACAGCATATGCCTTGAAAAGGCCAGGCAGGTGGCATGGCTATGGTATTGCCATATGACTTTAAAGACAATCTGCAAATAAACCTTTTTCCCCACTTCCTCCACTCTTTTCTTTCTCCTGTTCATCCTAACTGAATCGGTATCTACTCCAAAATTCATAAAACATCTTATTAGTCGGGAGCAAAAGCCAGGGATGCCCTGATCACTAACTTGTAATGCCATGCAGGCTTCATTCCTTTGGCCTGGAGAAAATCCTGCCCATGACAGCTGACGGTGTGAGAGTGCCCATCCAAACCATCCTACAGTCTGCTGTTTTCTCCAAGGAAGATGGAAATGTGGGTTAAGGTTTCTTCAGCTGAGGAGGGTAACAAATCCACTTTCTGAATAAGTGATTTAACGCTGATGGAAAAAAACAGGTTCCACGGCCACATCCAAAGAGTCATCCTTAATGAACTATTTGAAAGAAATTTTTACATGCCTACATTCCTTCAGTCTGGATGAAGACAGCCCTCACAAGCCTGCATCAGGCACTTGTGCTCTGGAGAAGGAAAGAATTTCAGATACAGCCTGTGCTTTGCATGTCCTATGCTTAGTCCCCAGCCTCCTGAGGCGCCCAGCTTTCCCACATAAGGAACCTACACACTGGTTTGAAGGTCAGAAATCCACCAAGAAAATAAGAAATTGCAGTGCTTAACCTGAAGATCCTTACATTTTCTATGAGATTAGCTCCTGATCTTCTAAATCGAGGACATGGATTTATAAACCAGTTCTGAGACACCGTTATCACCTGCAGATCAGGAGTGAGACTGATTTTATCAAATGTGGAAGAATATAATGAACTAGTTGTGCCAACTCTCTTTAATCGATAGAGAAAAAGAGGTACTTATAACTTTGTTTTTTACTCTACCGTAGACATTTAAAAATGGTCAGATGAGTTGTTTCCTAAAATTCTTCTTTTTTTCCCAGTAATTTACACCGGAAACCTAGGCAGTTGTCACAGACTTGGCTGAGGTCAGATGTCTGCACTTCACAATGCTTTGATGGCTTGGGGACATCAGCTAGAGCCAAACCTGCTTATTTCATGGCTTCGGGATGCTTCTAGCAGAGAGTATAACATCTGTGCACTGTAATCCCCCCAGGCTTGTAGGCTAAGGACAACTCAAAGTGTTATGGCCTAGTAGGGCTCTGGGACTATTTTGGCTTTGGGACTGTAAAGATTGACAGCCTCTCTGGATCTGGGATCTTACTACTGCGGAGGGACTTCTCCCACCTTCCTCTTGTGCCCAGCCAAGTCAGACCATGACCTACGAGCGGCATAGATGGTTACGAGTCCCTGTACTTCAAATGTCAGATGGACATCGACAGAAATGCAGTGTTCACTCTGCTGAACAAATATTTATTGATCTTGTGTATGAAGCAAAGCCCAATGGTTAAAACCACTTTTTTTTTAAGCTGAGGGAGGGGGATTTCACTTTGGGGGGACCAATTGGCTTCAGTATGTTCAAGTGGAAGAAACATCCTGGAGAAAGACAACTTTTTGAACGCATGAGCCTCGTGCTCTTTCACCCCTCGCCCTGTGTTCAGACAGAGCATATTATGGCTTTCTGCATGGATGAGCACCCCCAGGAAAAAGTAACTCTAGATACAAGCCCATTACCCCTGCCACGAATACCGTCTGTATTCAAGTTGGCAATTTTATTAAAGAATCATATTGTCCTGTTTCAAATAACCGCCAAGAAATAGTCTTACATTTTAACATGTCCCCTCCTCTCCAACTATTCTTTAATTTAAAGAATTACAGAGAATGTGAAAAAAATATTTATTTTATTGGGTTTCCAGAGGCTAAAATGTCAACTAAATATATCTGGGAGGGCTAAGGTATTATCAAGTTAAATGTACATGCTTGGCTCTGGGAGTAAAGAATGCACTTGAAATACAAAAGGCTAAACATGCTTTTTCATAATTAAGAAGAAAAATATGAATCCCTCGCTTTTAATTCTGATTTCCTCAATTATGCTGACTTTCCACTATAAATCTTTCTGCTAAATACTTATAAGAAAGCATCCAGGTCAACTAATTAATTAATTGATGACAGCTTCTAAAAGCTGGTTGGGAAGATATTGTTAAGAGTCTCCTATTACTGGTCATTTTCACTTGCCAATATAAATTTAATTTTCAAGCAATACCTTTGAAGCTGTTAGGCAAAAGGGTAAAGGCAAGCCGCCCTACTTCCAAAGTGCAATTTCAATTTGTATTTTGTGTGGGCACACACCCTCCAAAATCCTGCATGCCCAAATGTTGGTGCTTAGTCCTCTAATTCATGTACACCAACAGAGACACAATTACTAACTTATGTGAAGGTGAAAATCACGAAGTTGCATATTTTAACTGGCTTTAATTTAATGACTAATAAAAGAATGTAAAAGCTTTATAGTAAGGCTTTACTACCATTCACGGCACAAAATTACTATAATTAAAGGTGTTTATGCAATATTTGAAATGAAATAAAAAAGTTTAATGGGAAGGAAAGTAAATTTGTCACTACTGAGGTTGGAAAAGCAAAGATGCTGACAATGCATTTTCTGTTTCAGCACATCCATTGGAAAACACACCCTCTGCAAAGGCCATAAATGAATATGCTAGCAGTGACACAGAGGTGAATTAAGACAGCCCTAGGCAGACACGATGGGCTTTTTTATTTACATTATTTACACTGTTTACAGCATGCTTGCTTTTAAAAATCCCTGTACTGAATTTTTTTCCACACTTCTACCAGTTTTGTCAACTAACTCCAATGTAAGTCAAGCCTCCATCCCGCAGAGCGGTGTTTGGAGCAAGCACCACACCCTTCAACTCTGCTAACACAAGAGGTTTGTGGTGGTTTGGTTTTTTTCCACCGCACCTCTGTCTCCTTCTGTGTCTGGTGAAAACAACATAATTATTACAGGCTTCACCTTTGATCAACCTGAAAACTTAAAACCATATGCCACTGCCTCGAAAGATCATTTGCTTTGCTCCAGTCATGTGTACGGTCTCACTAAAGTGAAAAAAAAAAATCATTCACACCCTTAAACCAAACTGTATTCGGTGTTCGCAGGATGCCGTTTTTATGGCACTGACAAACAAATTGGAGCAACAGTTGCTTTGATAACGCTCCTGCTCTCCTCCCAGTTGGGCGCTTGAACGTTTTTGTTAACTGCTCACTTAATAACTGTTTAATTTTAAATGTGTTTCAAATTCTTTCAAATTTTAGAAGCTGGTTTCCAGCCAAATAAAAGCTGAGCAAATCAATATCCCAATAATAAATTCTTATGGGTTTTTATAATCTGCCCATGTAATCTTATTAGCTGGCTACTTAGGAGCTTTAAGCACACATGTCATAGTCTTTCTTTTTACACCTCTGACATAAATGTGAACAAACATTAAAAAAAAAAAACCTACAACAATCAAGTAGAACTGAGCATATATGAAATCCGAAAAAGAAAACAGAAAGCCAGATTTTTTGTGCAGTGAGGTCAGTATTTCCTCCTGGGTCTTTTCTATAGCTTTGTAATGCACAGCTGAGCTCTAGAAGACTGATCCTCAGCCCCGCGCTGATGTGAATTAGGAATCAAAGTCGGGTAACAAAATTTTCACACAATAGGGCTCCTACTACACTTTTTTTTTTTAAATAGACTTGAAACTGTGTGCAATTAAGAAAAGAGCAGGCCGTTTCCAAACATCTAGCTCGAGCGTTACTCTGAAGAGTATGCTAGAAAAGCCTAGTTACACACTGACGCAGTAGGCATATCCGCATGGTCCCCAACTCTTCTGCCTGTGCTCTCCAGGTGTCTGCCATGGCCCAGGTCTGCTACCGGAGCTGCCTACAGCCCCTCCTGGGCTCACTGTGGTCAAGACCGCCCCTACCTTTAGAAGGATATAGGTACTGCTAACTTGGCTACATGGCTTGTACCCCTTCATCTAGGCTTGCTCGCAGAGAGCAGTGCAAATCCTGTCTTTCTCACACACAGCTTTTTAGCGGGCAAGGTGTTAGGAGATAAATCAGAGACAGGAACTGCAAATTGCATACGTAGGAAGGAGAAATGGTGGCAACTGGTAGGAAACATAAGATTTTCAAGAGGAATAGAAGAAAAAAAAACAAACAGTCAAGACTGGGAGAAACCAATTTTAAATTAAAAGAAATAATCAGTACCAATACAATGAGCAATATAGTTACACTTGCACAGTCTGAATGCATGAACTGAATGATTGAATGAACTGGAGATTAATCAAAAAAGTTTCACAGAATTAAAAAGGGTAAGCAATTCCACAATAAAATACTCTAAAATGCAGTTAAGTTTCTTCTGAGCAATATCTAGGATGCTTTAGTTGTAAATGAGGGCAGTTAGGGAAGGAAAGAAAAAGGTTGTTGCTTACACTCGAGTGACTAATAAGTATCCTCAATTCATTGCATGTCTACTTACAGTGATTAAAATTAAATCAAAATGTCACATGCCTTTGCCTCCTAAAACACATCTCATTTTATTTTCACATCTGGTATATGCTATGTGTATTATCTAAAAAGAGCAGAAAGATAGTTTAAGAATGCTGTCAGATTTCAACATCATGGGATTAATTCCCAGGGTAATCATCAATCTTATTCTAAATAGTCACATAAGACAAGATCCAGCAGACTTTCTCCTTCATACAGGCTCCCTGTGCAGAACATCAAGGAAAATCCATTTCCCAGAGCTATTGAAAGCAGATCCTTCAACTTGTAGATCTGAAAAAGTCCCTAAGATGCCATTAATCTTGCACATTTACCTGAGCATCAGAGGTATCCTTGAGCTCTTCTAGTCCTCTTATTTCTTGACTGCTGTTTTCTTCATTTTGATGAATTGCTAAAATAAGAAAGAGGGAATGTATTGGAAGCAGGCCGGTTCAAATCATAAGAAGCAGCAAAGCAGCATGGCCCAGTTTAGATCAAATAGGATGACCATTCAAGAAACCTCGTTCCAAGTTTGGCTTTCCAGTTAACTCATCGAGTGGTTTTGGACAAATCCTATAAGGTAT
>NW_008824983.1:3997974-4012264 GCF_000699105.1 Pygoscelis adeliae | reverse complement strand
AAAACGGTGACATTTAAGGAAACTCCACTTTTCCATACATTATAACAAAACCTGATGGCTCACAAAGAATAAAAAAATCAGACACCCCTTTATTTTCATTATATTGCAGAAGGTCAATTCAGACTAAACAAAATAAGCAGATTTATCCCTCATCTCAGCCTTGGAAAATTCTTTGTATGCATCTCAATCTTAACAAACACCACCACTATCCATGAAAATCATCTCCGGAAAGAAACTGTAGCAGAAGATGTTCTATTGAAGGTTATTTGCTGCTGGCACAATAAGAGAAACCAGCAACTTAGCTCAATTAACATTACTTAACACCAGCGAGTTTTGCCAGACTTTAAAGAAAAACGGTTTGGATCAAACAAGTAAGCTCTGGATGGGTGGAAACCACAGTTATCAGTTTACCTAGCTAAAGAAACAAGGACTGCATTTGAAGAGACACATCAGACTTCCGTATTGCAAACAGCTATATCTATAGGTAGCTTTACTAGCTATAGTCCAAGATACTCTTCCAGTCAACATGCCCACCCGGCTGTATTTTAGTGGGACATTAAGCCCTCAGCCATTCTGAAATGTGACACGTGGCAGTTTAGGAGGGTCAGACCCGATGAAACACATGAGAAGTGACTTTACCTTACACCGTACTCATTTACTTACAAGCACATACTCAAATATCATCGATCTTATGTACGCATCGAACAATTTGCCAGTGTAGCCATCGCAGTTGTGACAACAAAAGCATCCTTGAAGTGGTAAAGCGAATCCATGTCCTGAACAACACCAGACTCATGGCTCTGATGGATGGGAAGGAGGATTCAGCTTGTGTGCTTCCTCCTGTCCACCTACTCTCTCCTTCACCCCTGGGTACCTGAGCTGGTCGTCAGGCTGCACCTGAACTGCCACAGCTCACAGCACTGTGTTTTCAGACAAGGATCACCAGTCCTGTTTTGCCTTAAAACTATGTCCGTGAGCTGAGGCAGCCCAGGATCTGACTGATGAACAGATCAGCTGTAGAGGTAGCAGTACTACCTTCATCAGCCACCCTCACCTAAGCTCTCCTCAACCCTCAGCCTGAATTTTTAGACATACAACCAGGATACCATCGCTGAGCTAATACATGTAACGTGAGCCATGAGGTCTAGCTTGGTATGTCTGGGTGGGTGCTCAGCGTCTGCTGCAGACAAAATGCAGCCTAACCTTTAGGCAGCATCCAGCAACTTAAAAGTAACTTTAGACTGTTCTTGACTTCTAAAATAAAGCATATGGATTTATTTTCTTTTTACTGCAGGATTTCTGCTGATATTGCTATGTCATATAGGGTATAATTCTTCTTTCTTTCCCCACAGTTATGCTATTAAAAAAAAAAAATAGCAAAAATGTAATTATAAAAGGGGAAAAAAAGTCATTTTGTCCACACAGTTTATTCCGTTCAGGGATCTTTTTTAGTCCATTATCAAAGGAAAACAGAGGTCCAGTATAAATCTTCACTCATGGGTTTGCTGACACTTTACCAGCCAACCTCTGAAATTCAAGGTGAATGCTGAAAACACAGGGTCAATCTACAGCTATAACAGAAAGCATGTATAGTGGGTGTTAAATCCCAGCAGTATTTAAAGCTAGGCAAAATCAAAACATGCTTGGGACATTGTGGCATATCTCTGTCCCAGGTTGGAAAAGTAATGACCCAGTGAAGCAGTAACCAGAGTCACTGCCTCAACAGCCCCATGTGGCCCCTGCTTTCCTAGCGCAGGTCGGGGTTTCCCAAGGTAACCTACTCCATCCAACCAAGCTGGGGGCTCTGTGCAGTCCCTTCTCTTGCAACGCGCCTCCCAGCCTTCCTCCCCAAGAGCTACCTCGTCCTCTTGCACACTCCCACACATGCGTGACCCTGTTCTACCCTCTGCCGCTACGGGGGACACAAAGCATACAGGACATCCATTTGCTATTGAATGCTACTCAGAACAACCGGCATAAGCTGGGGACGTTGCAATGCCAGAAGGCATTAACGAACGCTAAAAAATGGTTGTTTGAGCAATTGCAAATCACTGAAGTCTGTGGCTGCGTTAGCAGAAACACAACATTTCCCCAACTCTCCTTTCAATTTTCTGATTTCTCCCAAAATCAATTTGCTTTAGCCACTGATGGGCAAAATATCCCCACAGACGTTGGCTATTAATCATGGCATTTAAAGGGGTGGCACCTTGCTAGTAACAAGACCACGGGTCCAGGTTTAAGTGATTTACATTGATCCAGCCAGCTTTTCCAATAAGCCTGAGCAGATGGGTGCTCTGCAAACAGCTGTGCCAGGGGAAAAGGTTAGTGGCTGCCAACCGGCTTCTTGTCACGGGGCTTTATTACAAGTGTCCCATTCCCTGCCCGGTGCCAGGGCAAGCACCCCAGAGCATCTTCAACCAAAGCAAACAGGCGGACCTTTGAGGAGCAGTACGCTGTTGCTAACCTGGCTGGACTGGCAGATTAGCAAAGGGACAGTATCTGGCCGGTGAGCTAGTGACAAGCAGCAAACACCCTGGGCTGAGGGTAGTAACAACCCCCTACCACAAAGGAAATGAGAAAGAGGGTATGTGTCCACAACCCCAATGGATCCAGGTATCCTTGGGTGCTGAAAAATTTTAGCATGAGCAATTTTAAAGATGATGAGAAAACAACCTCAGTTTAGATGTACCCTAAGTGAACAGCTTCAAAAAAAAAAAAAAAAAGCTGTTTTTATCAGCAATTTCACAGCTCAACTTTAAAAAAGCTGAAAAAGTTCATAGTCCAAACCCAGCCCTCCTTGGCTTCAGTGTTGTTTAGACTGTGTAAGGAATGTAGAAAAGAACCAGTAAATATTTTCTTAAAGGAAAAGAAAAAGTCCCAGACCTCACACTGACGTTCTTGCAGCCCTCTTGGGAGAGAGGGAGCAGCCGGCCTCTTTTTCATATTTCCATCATAAACTTGATTTTTGTGTCCTCTCTGCCTCTTATCCAAACACATAAGAACCAGCCACGACTCGAACCCCTTTAACTACACCCAGGGAGCAATACTCAAGGAATCACACCATCTCATACATTTTTTTCCATCACAGGAACATAGTCCCTTGAAGGCTGAAGTGGTCACACAGACAAATAACAACCCTTAATTATATTTTCTTCGTTTCTGTATGAAAATGTTACTACATGTTTTGTCTATAAAATACAGAAAAAACCACAAATCTCTTAAAATATGCCACTGTATTCAGAAATTTATGTTCACAGGGGTCATCACACATAGAGAAGAAACCAATTGCTGTATTTCTACACACAGTGTGCCTCCTAACCCCATGACAACTCACAGAGACCCCTTGAATTGGCCCAGGCGCTACCCTCGTGGGCTCTTGTGCACGCAATACAAGTTCTGTCATAAAATATAAGAATTCAAGAATAATTTCCCACTTACTGTCAGCTGGCCTTTTATTTTTTAATAAAAAGGCTTGACGTTGCAAATTCAACTGTAGGAAAAGTGAGCGGAAGGTTAGGGTGGGATGGGAAAGTATTTCCCAGGCGAGTGTTGATTCTGGGACAGTTCCCTAAAATTGTAACATGTACATACAAAAAAGTTGTGAACTTTGGAGCTGGGCCAAACCCTTCCTTCTCCGCCAGCATAAACCCGGCTTTTGTCTGTGATACAAATACCCCAACA
This sequence comes from Pygoscelis adeliae, assembly GCF_000699105.1. Taxonomy (NCBI): domain Eukaryota; kingdom Metazoa; phylum Chordata; class Aves; order Sphenisciformes; family Spheniscidae; genus Pygoscelis; species Pygoscelis adeliae. The sequence continues at coordinate 4,008,583 of NW_008824983.1, read as the reverse complement.
TGTCTCACAAAGCAGCAACATCGGGGAAAGGCAAAGGTGGCTTTCCCTGGTCTATATGTATCTATTTAATATTATGTTTGGGTTCAGGCTTAAGACCTGTGGCAGAAAAAAAAAAAATGCAAACAAACATAGAGTGACTAATTCCCTTTTCTACCTGCAGCATTTCTCCTCCTTTGGAGGAGAGGTCACCATGAATGAAAGAAGATGATGTTAAATGAGCATTAGCTTGCTGAGGTGCAGTTCAAATGTGTCCATTTGCAAATTAGCCTAGGGAATTCAGGATGTTGATTTTTTGTGGTCACTTAAGGATCACAAGGGCCATCATCTGATCTGAGTTCCTTGTGCCCCCATGGACCAGAGCTGAGATTGCGCTAGCAGATTCTTCTGTAAACTAATGTTGGAACAAAGAATTCTTGCGGGGGAGAGCCTTGTCCTTTAGTAATCCCATTTGAGCTTGTTAAATCAGCAGAAAAAATAACAAAGAAATAAGAAACAAAAGTAAATCATTTTGTACTAGCTACCTCAGCAGAATCAGCCATCACACAGGGGTGTGAAGGGAAAGGGAACATAATCATTGCTCACGCTGGAACTGAGCACATCCTTTGTGTCACCATTACTGACCAACAGTGCTCCCCCGCTTTTACTGCCACGCTACAAAGTTTAAAGTAGATTTAAGCCATTGGAAGGGATTTGTCTTTCTCGGCAGGACAGAGCATTACAGGCATGCTAAAGGGCTAGACAGACTGGCACACAGTGAGGGTCACAACAGCCACCTGCAGCACTATGGATCTTCTCCTGCCTATGGAAGACTCCTGCCAGGGTGGGTGCCAGGGTTACCCACAGACCAGTGCCTCCACGATACGCTGTTCTGTTCAGCCCCAAACTGAAGGTAAATTAATCACGTTTGAAGAGTAAGATTTTAAAAAGTCACATAATACAATGCACATTATTTCATTTTAATACGTTGTCTTATTCAAAACAGCAGAATCTTTTACCCAACTGAAAGCGGAAAGGACAGTTAAAAAAAAATAATCCACACATAAACTAACTCCTGGAACCCACAGCCTTGCAATCTTCCCAGAGGCTTTGCTGTATTGTGCTTTCTTCCTTTTCTATAAATGAAGTTTCTTCTTTCTACCCCTTCTGGCTGCAAAGATAACCTTCACAACACAAACCAAGGCACTAGCGTCATTCTGCTGCTGCAGCCAGCCAGACTGGAACAATAACACCAGGAGAGGTGTGAACTTCCTCCTTTTGGCTTAATAGGGTGTTAACTTTGAAAGCTAATTATTTAAATGCTTAAGAGAGGACTGCTGTCACAGTTAACCATTTTGCTGCTGAACAGCAGGCAGGGACATCTGTCCATCTGTAAGCAACTGACTCTGGGTGGCACCCACATGGCCATTCCAGGACAGAAAGCCAGCTTAGCTCCCCATCACTACTGCCTGTCCCACACCTCCTGTACTTACTATTCCCTCTCTGTACTACCGTAAAGCATTTGGGGTTTGTGGGTTGGCAAAGGATTGCTTTTAACCTGGCTCGGTTTGATGACCAGGTTGACGAACAGAGCCCCCAGGCAGCAGGCAGGGCAGGGGACAGGGCACCCTGCAAGCTGGCGTTGCTGCCAGACCCCTTGTGCCACCCAACTCCAGCTTCAGCCCTTGAGCTTGCTATGACGTCCAACTGCGGGACCAGGATTGCCTGCCTTTTCCGGGCGGGAAGCCCATAAACGTTGCCCTTGGCAGACATGCAGTTTACCTCTGCACTGCCCTAGGCTGCTCCCAAGACTGAACTTGCTTAGCACGTTGCAAACCCTCAGGCATAGCCTTGGGAGCAGCCGGAGCATGCGGGATCCCAGCTGCAAACACTGCCAGGCTCACCTGCACAGCCCTGGATGAGGAGTTCACTGTCCCCACAGCTGCTCCAAAGGCAGCTCCGCTCGCCATACAAAGCTCAGTCACCCCTTCGGCTACGTCCCTCATGTTTTCAGTGATGCGCCTTCATTTCAAATGAGGATGTTCATTTATTATTTAGTGTTGTTCTTTAACCTGCTAACATCCTAGAACATCAAACCACTCTGCCCTTTGTAAGATTTCAACCTTTTCAGTACTGTGTGATCAAAATTCATATATGCATCTCTTTTTTCTACCCAGTAAGCAAAAGGCACCTACGTGCCCTCTACAGATAGGAGACACACACCGCAAGTGGTAAAGAGCCTACTTCTGAACAGAAGAACTTTGTTATTTGACAAGCCAACAGATTTTCACTGTCTCATCCCTGCTGGATGGTTATAGCCTGTTTTTCTGTCCTTGTCAAACCATCACTGTTGAAAAGACCTCAGGAATCTGCAAGAATATTCCCCGGGGGAAGGCTCCAGTGCTCCGAATTGCCAGCAGCCTGAACCAGTTGATTTATCATCAGCTGCTGGGAAGCTCCCAACTTGTAGCATTCTTCTTATATCCCAAATTTTTTGAGGCATGTTTCTTTTCTGTTTTTTTTTTTTCCAAAGGAAGTTGCTAGCATGAAGCTTTTCAGAAACAAAAAGCAAAAAAAGTATTTTTTTAAAATCACATCATTCTAAGCTAATTTCATGATTTTTGAAAACTTTATTGTTATTTTGAACAACGGAGCTTGTGGTATCCCTTGTTATTCTTTGTGCAGGGTATACAGTGAGCTCTAGAGAGGCTGGTTACTATGGCAGCTCTGAGCTGTTTGACAGTGTTATAATGTTTGCTGATGCTTATTAATTTATCAGAGTGGAAAAAAATGAATAGCTCATACTGATACCACTGGGGAAACTAAAAGCCAGATCCTCTAGCTTACGTAAGGCACTAGCGCTGAGCGGTGGAAAGGAAGATGAACAGCCAGTAAATGCTTTACAAACCTCAGACTTGGGGACCATTTTAAGCCAGACCAGGTCCTCATGCATACTCCTGTATTTTCTAAGTCCTATTTCCAAATTAGAGGCGGAAAACCAACAAGCACTGAATACATCTGAAATCCCCAAAAGCTGCATATAAGAGACAGCAATAACCCCAAGAATAAAACCCTCCAACTGAGAATTGATTCCTTATTTACCATGAAACTGTAATCTTTTCCCAGAAATTACTGGAAAGAGAAAGCTTTTAAGCTCATCCTTAACATGTTTCCTTTTATTAGCAATACAAAAATTGCCTTTGAGCTTTCTCATTCCTTCCCACTATTTCTGCATATATATATGCAAATTATTGTACAGATTTCCCTTCACTGAGTACACTACATATCTCTGAAACAGTTGGCAGGCCCCTGGGGGGGTGTTGCCCAGACAGCTGTGCAATCAGCTGAGTAAATCAGCTAATTAAAGAAACAAAGAAAATGCAAAAATTATTAAAGACAGACTCCCGCTTACAGCATTGTTCAACACCTCTGTATCTAAAAAAGCACAGCAAGCATGGGATGGAATAAAGATGCTTGTAAATGGAACTATTGCACAAGTGACAATGATGCCATTTTCTCTCAAACACTAATCTGGGATTCATGATATTTATGCTTTGTAGTTTAAATCAATTTAATATAAATTACTCCAGCATTTTATTTCATTTTAAAATGACAAAAGCATAAAATCTAATGTTGGTTTCATAACTGATTTCTGTATGTAAAAAATGGTCATTAACTTCTGCTTGACCTTAGGTGTAGAACTAATATTGAATTTGCACAGAGGGTACTCATTATGCTGGTCTAGTTTCCATGCAGAAAAATAAGTTCCCGAGGGTCCTAGTGCTACAAGCCATTTCTCAGATCTCAAATAGGAAACAGGACTCCCGAAAATGATGCAAAAACATTTCCTCTCATTGCAGAGTTTATCAAAAGGAACAGATAACAGCAAGGGTAGGAATCTATAATCTAAACAGAGCAAAGCCAGTGTGGTAAGAAAGGAGGCTGACAGATGTAGATTTGGGCTTGCTGATCCACACACCATTAAGGCGCCGTTCCTTTCCACTGCATCTGAATGACCACAGGAAGGACAAACCTCAGTTTAAATGAGACTCAGGCCCGTCTACATTATATAGCCATTGTAAATTAAAAATGAGCATACCAAGTAAAGCCACCGATATTTCCCAACTCAGTCGGATTATGGCCAGGAGCCCTTGCTGCTATTCTTTTCACATTATCACACAACTGGATTTGTTAGGAAGTTCTGTTTATTTTATTTATCACAACTGAAGCCTTTCATCTGGGTTTGAAGGCCCATACTTCATCCAAGGTGGTGGTGCATTAGAAGAACATAATTTGTAAAACACCTCTGGCTAAACAAGGGAGGCATTTTTTAATAGATAATCAACTACTGTTGATTCATGTGGCCAGGGGAGGTTTCGTTTTCAGTGCCTGGCGCTTTACGATACATACAAAGGAAAAGCTACATTTTACATCCACTTTGTGAACATACGAACTCATATCATTTTTTATCAAGGAGAAAAAAAGTGGAAAACGAGTTGCAAACACTGTAGGATTGCTACAGGTACAGACAAAAGCAATCTTCTTCATAGCAATAGCAACTCAAGGAAAACCATTCGATGGCTGAATGCAGAAAGCTTTAACTTTTACCTAGTGCTTTTAGACACTCATTCTCATGTGCACAATATTTAATTTAAAAAAAATCAAGTGGCAGTGAATGTATCTATAGCTGTGTTGCCTGAAACAAGATGTTGGAAGGGTGGAGAAGAGCCCATTACATGATCAGCAGGCATGGGCAGAATGATTGCTGGGAACTGATCAAACAAGGAGGTACGGGCAGTCGTTGAGCAGGCTGGTGCAAAGCGAAACACCTCTCTCTGTTCCATGGAAAAATCCTCCGGGCACGGCCAGGAAAGGAGCAGGAAACAAAGAGGACTCTGAATAAATAAATTCTGTGAACTCTTTGTAAATGCCTCTCCCAAAGCACTGGAAACAAAACATTCACCTGGGAATTGTTTTTTTGCACAACTGCTGTCCTTCCGACCTTACCATGCGATCCCTTTTTGAGTATGTGCAAAACATCTGTCACCTACACAGCTAATCTGCATTGCTCATTTCTTCTATGTGAGTGCCTCACAGATCACACAAAGTTCTGCAACAACTGCAAAAAAACAGACCATAAACTGCCAAAATCCTTCTCAGTGTAATTCTCACCAGAGAGCTCTTTGGAGCTCTTTTCCTTCTTTTTCCAAGGCTCAGAGTCCATTCTGCTTTACATCAGCTGTGGAATACACAAAGGCTGGTGAGAGTAACTGTGTAGTCTGTTCACTGATGTTGTTCAGGGCACTTCCCACCCCCAGCATTGCCCAGGGTGGGCACAACGCAGGTTGTCACCGATTCAGCCACGACACAGAGGAGCTGTGTGTATGTGTCACACATAGTGTTCCTGACCGGCCAACACAACGAGCACCGTTCCCCAGGGCCAGAAGAGGTCTGATCCTATCCTTCTGAAGTGCTGCCGGTTTCTTGGTATGCCTGATGTCAGGAGTAATGGAAGAATCCCATGGGATGCAACAAGACATTGGTCCCTAGGGGTGGGCATTCCCTTCAAAAAGGCATAAAATGTTTAAAAAGGATGGCTTAAAGAAGCCAACATGATTACCTCCCTTACTTCAAGGCATGAAGTCCTTAAAGCACAATATAACTTTTTAAATATTCCTAGCTGTGTTTTCAGGTGCAAATTTATTTTGAACCACATTTCAATGGGCAGAGGAAAAGTAAAGATAAAGTTACCGAGACCTACCAGAAGCATGACACTCCTGCACCTTTACTTCGAGTGGCCATTTCTCCAGGATGAATGCTATCAGTAACACTTGCAGAAGAACTCTTATTCCATACGTTTTCCTAAGTTTGACCCTTGCTTTAAAGAAGTGGATGCTTGGAGGAATTGAAAGTTGTAATGGAATAAGGTCTTACTTAAGTCAAGTAAATACACCCACTGAAAAGAGACATAAGGGGATCATAGAAAAGCAGTAAGATCCTACTGATATTAACCTTTTCCCACCCTTCAAAGTTTCTCAGTTTTTCCACAAGAGAAAATGCACACGTTTCTGGCACATGACTGCCACTTTACTCTGTAAACAGGAGGAAGTTTTTTCATCCCTCTTTATGCCCTTTTTCAGTGGCATAAAATAAGTAATAATAAACTGTGCACATTTTACACCAGAGATATTGTATATCTGCCGGTTTGCAAAACCTGTAAATTCAAGGGGTACTTAATATGTTTGAGATTTAAACACAATACTGAACTGCTCCATTCTTGAATGACCTTTGCTCATGTATTTGTAACCTCATTTTTCAAGTATGTGTACAAATCTAGTTCACATTTGTAATGATTTCCATTGCCTATATAGCAACTCTGTTCTACAAGTAAATAAAACTAATGACATAACATAGGACATTCATATAGCACCAAATGACAAAGGTTTTGCTAATTATTGTGGAGTAAAGTTACCAAGAAGTCTCACAAGGATCTCTGCTACTTGGGAAAAAGGGCTGAATGGTAAAGATACAGTTTCCTGAGTTAACTAAGCTGATAAAACAGCTTAATGCTGCCAAAAGGGTCTTACTGGGCTCCTTCCCACATCCCTCCACCTCCCCACCCTGATAAGAAGCTGCCACCCTCACTTCGTGCCAACTCCAGCACATGCTGCTGCAATACTGCATGCTGCTCTGGCTGCCCCATCTCAAAAATAATAGAATAGATGTGGCAAAGATGATCAGATTTAATGGAATAGATTTGGTATGAGGAATGACTAAGCGATTTAGCCTGGAAATGAGACAACTCACAGGGGTATGACAGAGGTGCACAAAATCCTGAATAGTAGGATGATAAACTGGGAATGGATTATTCACCACTTTCCGTCACCAAAGAGCTATATCACAACAGAGCGAGGGTCGTGGGGAATGTGTTTAAAACAAACAAGAAAAAATACGCTTTCACATACCACACATATGAATTGTGGGACTTGCTGCCACAAGAGATGATGAAGGTCAGGAGTATAAGCAGGCTTAAAAAGCGATAAATTAATGGAGAAAAGGTCCACCAAGGGCTACCTAACACAACAGTGTGGGTACAGTAAAATCCCTCTAGCACAGACTGGTAGATGCTGAGTACACACATCAGAAGAAGGACTGTTTTAACTTGCTCTGTTTCTCTACTCTAAGCATCCCCTAACTCACCACTCACAGCAGGATCGGAGCTGGAAGGACTCCTAACCTGACCCAGCCTCATGTTTTTAACCGGGCTGATATTGCCTGGAGCGTGTTCAAGTCGAGTCATGCCATCGGCTCTTGACAGCAGTGCTGTAGAGGTGGCGCAGTGGCTGGGAAAAGGAATAGCTGTTCACAGCTTGCTTTTCATTCATGTCGGCAAAGCTCAAGCCCCAGTGACTGCTTCATATTGAATAGTCTGTCCTAAAATAAAAATACTAAACAAATCACATAGGCAGTTAAGTCCTGAGAGAAGCAATACAAAAGAAAAGGGGAAGGGTGGATATGCATACATGTATGTCAGAATAGGGTGGAGGTAATCCAGAAGATCTCAAATATAAAGTTAATATGTTGCAAAAATCATATTATTATAAATAAAATATGGGTAAATGACCCATTTTTTAAAAAAATCAACACAGCTTGTCAATTTAAGAATGGCATGACTAAAAAGTATCTAACTATACTGTGGAAACCTGAATATCATTCTTAAGAGGGAGCAAAAACACACACAAGTGTTAGGGCTTTTGTAGCTGCCCTGCTCTTCACAGTGGGAGGCAGAAGCACCCATAGCCCTGCCGCTGCTCCCGCAATGCCTGGGGAGAAGCTGCAGTCGCCCTTTTCCTACATCATCGATACTCTGTCAGCTATTATCTTAATTAGCCCTTGTATTCAGAAACACAAGGATCAGAGCCATGCTCTTACTAATGGCCCTTTGCATTAATAAAGTTACAGGAATTCCTTTAGACATGAAGTTAAAGGAATTTGCTGGGTGATGCCACGGGGTGCTGCTAGGTTCACGCACAGAAACGCAAGGCGCCTTGTTTGTGGATGGGATTAACACCAGTTCAGAGCATCTACCTGACAGATTTTGATCAGTTCAGATGTACCTGTGTAGCTACGCCACCGGCTAAAGCCTCCAGCCTTAGGCTATTTGCTGCTTTTTATCCTTGTTTTAGCTACCATCTCTAACACATAAGAAACATGTCATGAGCCATGACAAGCAACTGAGATAAATGCCAACCCTTGTAAACCTTCAGACAAGAGGCTGCATTTCTCTTATGTTTCAGCACATTTGTGGAAGCCATCAGAAGCCAGCAAGGTATAAATAAACACCACAATTCTAATGCCAAGTGCCTACAACTAAAAAGAAAGTTCTCGTCTGCTCCAGTTACTTGCTTCCCCAAGACCTTTTACCAAACCAAGGAAGACAGCTTTTAATCTATTTATTTCTAAGGTTAAGCAAGAACAATTTTAATGCATTTTTATAAGCCACAGAGAAGTGCACAAGTTCATTTCCCCCTCTTAGGTCACCTTTATCATGAGAGCTTTATTCTAATGAAATATAAATGTGCTTTTTGGTCAACAGTGTTACTGAGATCCATCAAAGCTTCAGGATTACAGACATTAATTTTACCCTTTTTTTAGTTTCATTTGCAAAGAAGCTAAAAATGCTGAGCTCCTTCTGCACGAGGGCTCTCAAGTACCTCTCTAATAGCTTATGCCTTGCCATTGGAGTGGTATACTTGCAGTACACATCTGAAATACGAAAATGGAACTTTTTTCCACAGCGCAGAAGTTTTTCATTTTTCAGGTTCTGCATTTTTCCTTCAGCCATCTGTCAGTTTTATGTGTTTCTCCTATTCTTCCACCCCACAATAAAAACAGAAGAACACCTCCTGGGGAAAGGCATTCTCCCCCACACCCTAGTGACTTTTTATTTTCTGGTAGCCGACGTTCTCCATCAAGTCAGATCCTGTACTAGCGAGAATTTGATACTCTGCCCTACCCCACAGCAGGCTCAGGTGTCTACCGTGGTTTTCAAAGCATTTTGTCAGTAGATACAGTGTCTGAATCTCTGAGACAGCCATTCTGGCCCAAGAACTGAAATCCTTGTAATTACTGCTTCTCACATACATATACTAGGTAGCAAACCCAAGCTTCATTTAAACAAAAATAAACTGTTTCACCTGGGTAACCACAGCCAATGTTCCCCCCCCACCTCCAAGCATAGCAAACCTTCCTAGCGGGACCCTCTTCACCTCTTGCAGAGGGACCTGTGGTGTTTGTGTGCTTGTATAGCACTTTCCATGCAATGTAACCCAGTGATTACTACAACAGAGCTAGACAAGTAATATGAAAGCTTTAATCAGCCAGTTTTTCTAGTACAATTAAATCACTGTGAAGTGCCTCTCCAAGGGCAGAGGTATATCCAGAAATTAAAGTAATTCAGAAACAAATTACAGAGTCCTTGCGTTAAGCAAAAATACTTCTTTTTTTGCTCTTACTGGTAGCGCTAACCAGCTATCTAGAGGAAGTATTTTTAAACACTGTAATTTAAAAACCACCAAACCGTCAAGAACAGTACAGGAACTTCTGCACAACAGCTTTGTTTTTTGCACTGTCGAGCTCTAGGAAAGCTTTCGGTTAATGAACCGATTACGCACTGCAGGCAGGTTCCAGCCAGCAGGTTAGGACCATGCCCGTCGCCTGCACTCCCCACTCATGAATCCCAGGGCAGATGAGCCAGACGCCCACACGGTTCACACCAGCCTGGAAGCCACCCAGGGCAGCTGGCCCAATGGCCATGTTCCACTCTTTTCATGCCAAAATAAACCCTTTGTCTGATCTTTGTTGGTTTGCTTCCTGGAATTATATGGAGTCTTGGAGAGGGCTAGAAGAACAGTATCTTTGAAAGATACTGTGGCTTTTAGCTCCAGAAGTACTTTCTCTGAGATACGCTTCACTTCACCAGGCATAGCATACCATAGCTTGATTGCTAACAGTAACTGCTACGCTGTGAATTTAACCATCAGCAATAAAATAAAAAAGCATAATCAACCACCCTAATTTACTCTGCTCATACTGTAGTAAAGGCATTAACTTAAATTAGACCTTCCAGTTATGCCTGATCATGTAGCCATTTTTTACAGTCGTCCAAGATGAGGCATAAAGGAATGCAAATTTCAACAACAAGCATGCACTAGTTAACTAACTAAAGAGGTATCTTTTGTTCAGATCTAAACTGATATTTTAAGTGTTTACATTAATGTATTAGGAAAGGCTGGTCAGCACTTCAAAGCTCTCTAGGGAGCTTTGTTTATTTAAGGCTGTGATTTTTAACTGAAATATTTCTACCTGCTCAATGTGGGTTACAATTACGCTAGTATAAAGTAGACTCCAAGAGCTATCCTCCTTTCCCATTTTCATCTCTTGCAGCTCATTCCTAATCCAACGCCCATCCCATTTTCTACTGACACAACCGTTTACACAGCCATCCACCAAAAGGAAATGAGAGGCTAATTCAGGTTAAAATCAACTCTTTTGGGGAATGGAGTTTTTATTTATTGCCAGTAAGTAGTAATATATTTGCCAACACAACTGCCAAGAAGCAGGGCAAGAGATT
>NW_008824983.1:3986858-3997960 GCF_000699105.1 Pygoscelis adeliae | reverse complement strand
GTGTAAAAAGGTACACGGCACCATACTCTTAGCCCTTACAGCGAAACAAAATGTTACCTTGAGCCCTTCCTTAAAATAGCCTGTTTTTCTCTGCACTGAAACAGAGCAGAAGCATTTCCATGTTCAGCCATTATAATTCAGGTGGGACTGGGGTGATACCAGGTAAGGGTAAGCAGCTGAGGGGTCTTAACATCGTAAACTACTACAGCAGTTTCAGAAGCAAAGCTATTACACAGAAGCAATTTAGGTCTGAATTCACACTTAGATTTGTGTTTACTTTCTGCAGATTTACATTTACAGATGACTGTTGGTCAACCTATGGGTACTCCTATTAAACGACAAAAATGCAGCAAACTGTGTGTAGAATATTTTTGTAATACTTACATTTTCACAAGGAAATATTTGCAGATATGCCAGCCACATCTTCTTGGTGCCTCCAGTTTAAGATGTCATGTTGTATGTAGTGCATGTGTTATGTTTAGTAACTTTTGTGCTGTACTTGTAAGCCGCAGATAGACAGATACAGATATTATGACACAGTATTATTAACAGGTCAGAAAATAGCTAAAAAAGTGCAAGATCCGTGATCTCAATTTCTAGCACAACCACTGAAGATCACAAGAGATGCTCAGTGAAAATGCTTCCAAAGACCTCAGTGGCTTTGGGAACACGCCAATAATTTAAGGCAATTCCACCTCTGTTTTACTCTAGAAACACATTCAACTCTCACTTCACCATATGCAGTTTGCCCTTGCTGCAGATTAACTGCACTATAGATGAAGACACCAGAGAGTTAACCATGTATAGAGTCAGGTCTGGCCAAGTAGGTTTTGTCAATTCCCGTGCAGTGCCCGGAAAACACAGCTCCCTTGCTTCCACTCCAGCTCAGCAATGCAGATACCTTCTGAAAGTGGCTGTGCTACCAAACCCTGACGGAGCTGAGACGACCACATATTTCAGTGCCTTTGCACTGTATCACCAGCATTTGCTGTAAATGCTTATACTGTCAGAGGCTTTCAATTACCCATTTGCCTTTCCCCTTCTACTGCCCTGATAACAGAGACTTGCCTCTGCAACCATGCAGATGTATAGACAAGTCTTCAGGAAAGAATGCCTTCATGCATGAAGTTGTCCTTTTGCTTTAGCATAAAGAAATACACCTGACTGGGCAGGTAAAACACAGCGAAGATGGCGTGAGACACTGGGCCGTAAAAGAAAACATAGGAAAATTATCAACTTATTTGTCTTAAATGTAAGTCAAATAAAGACATAAGCTTCTTTTATAAAGTGCAAGCCCAGAGAAAATAGTGATTTTGGCCAGAAAGAGACCCAAGTTCACATTCAACTGTAACATTCTGATTTTATCAGCTAGGTCATTAGATGTGACGAGCTAGGGGAAGCAAAGCTTGACAGTAATTGCATTGTGCAATATACACAGATTCTCCAACGAGAGAAGAACAAGGTCTGCTATCTTTGCTTCCCCATGTTAATGAGACAGCAATGACAATTCAAATACTTCAATAAATGACAAAAGGGAACAGCGTTACAAACCCCCTCTAAAGTCCAGCCTGACTCACCTGACTTCCTTGCTTTCAAGGCAATGACAGCAGCCAGTTCTCTCTGAACCTAAAATACCAGGAAAGGAAAAGATGGTTATAGTTACTAGCACAGTCAAACAAAACAAAATGCAACACTGGTAAGATACCAGCTATCAATCCTTTGGAGCAGTCAACCGCACGTGGAATTATGCAAGTACTTGGTTTTGAAACTACAGTCACTTTTCCTAGCAAATCTATTTCCTTTTCAGCTGGGAATTCTGTGACAACTTTTTTTTTTTTTAAACTTTAATTTCATGTAAATACTGCACATTCCTTAGGGAGTGGGCAATTCAGTAGCCCAACAGGTAATTTATTTGCACAAGCATATCTCTCTCACAAGCACACACTTGAAGCTTCTTCCTTTCCTTGTTAAATGTTTGTTTTGCCTCTGCTGAGCACACTGTAATGCTGGATTTATTGTGTGACTCCAGGATAAGCGAGTTCTCCATGCTGAGGTTTGGCTGAGGTTCACGTATATAATTGACATTCGCTTTTTGGAGCTTTCAGGAGGAGACAACCGCTCCTAATAGCATGGCTGAGCATTTCAGGACCAAAATTTAGCTTGAGATGAACATGCAGAAGTAAGAGCTATCTGATTTCCAGATTCACAGGCTATCTTACTAGCCTGTGATGAAACAGCCCTGCCATGCTAGCCAGCTCCCTTCCTCAGCCTCTTGTCTCTGCATTCTTCATATTTTCCCTATAATCTCTACATGACCAGCTAGACTGTTGAGCCAGCTCAACTCTACATCCACTTCTCTCCATACGTCTGTTCCTTTTTCTGTCAGTAAGATTCTGTATTGTGCATTATTTTTACGTTTCATACTTCCTCGCTGCCACCATCTGTCCCACTGCAGCTGCTTCAAGTGCCCTGCACTTGGCCTACAGCACCCCAGGCACTCTCTCCTGCATACACCTCAGCTCTTCCCTTCCTCTGCCCCATCCATGCTCTCAGACTCTTCTGTACACCTCCCAGCTTCTTCCAACTTCCCTCATTTTCCCAAGACAGCCTGTCTTTAGTATTAAAAAAAAATTAGGGAACATTCCAACTATTTTTCTAGGGATTGTCTTACCTCTCTGTACCAAGTCTCCTGCGCTGCACACTAGCCATCTTGTCTAACAGACCTATGCAAAGCTCAAGGCTATTCTGCAGTGGGAGTTTTGACATCCAGTTTCTGAGAGCATGTGAAATTTAAAACATCATTCACAAGACGTGGTATCATCAGAATAAGGCACAAAGCCCACAAAGGATCCCCGAAGTAATACAATTACTAACAACTGTCAACATCCCACTCTCATGACTCTGAAGAAAAGTTTGAAAATGCGAAACGAGAATAGTTAATGTTATATTGGTCTGAGCAGAAAGAAAATCACCCAGGACATCTCAGTACAATGGTAACTCCAGCATCCACTGATCAGACACTCAGCAGCCACCCAGCTGTACGCTCTACATGTGGCAGAAGGCAGTCATACCAGAGGCCACATCCTTCCTCTGCTTGCATCCTTACTTCCCTTGTGGCAAAGGACCAGGGAGCTTTTTTTGCTGTCCTTGCAAGGTACAAGGATCTTTCCCACTCCTTGATGCTGCCCCACTGAGAGGGACAGAGTTTTCTGCCGCTCCAAGTAGGAAAATATGAAGGCAGTGCCACGGTTTTCTTAAATGTCGTCCTGTTTCCAGCACAATTGTGCAAGCTGGCAGTATTACCTTCCCTTCCTTCCTTCCTGTGTACTCATTCCCATGTCTGGAGAACTGTTAATCATGGTTAATGTAAGCATAAACTGCAAGTAAGATGGGAAAGAACAGTTCTTCTGTGGAAAAACAACTTGGGTGCTTGCTTGCTTGCTTGCAGCAATTAATATACACTAGTAATAATACATACAAGCTATCCAGAGTTAGAGTGGGATTTTCAATAAAAGCCCAAGTTGTTTCTGAATAACACCACCACGACTTTTCATGGCTAAACTGCTCGGACTCTCTCCCTTCATTAAACTCAGCAGGAGGTACCAATGTCAATGTCCCGATCCTGGTCTATTCTCACAGGTTACGGACAGTAAGAAACAGTGCACTGAGGTCTCATCTTTACCTTTTAGCATTTAGTAAATACATTATCTCAAGATTAGCCTTAGGAGACCCTACAATCTGCAACAGTTGTAAACATACCAATTAACCCAATCAAACTATTGAAAAATACAAATCTCTCCATGAGCGTAAAGAAAAACCCATCTTCTCAGAAGAAAAAGCAGCATTGTGGCATCCTGCGGTTATATTTGCAGTTATTACTTTTGCTTATAAGGTGGCACTTTTCAAGTTTGAAAGACAGTGCTAACATCACAGGCAATAAAAAGGCTGTTTTTCTGTATTTTGTCTATGTTATGCAAAATATCTCATTGTTTGCTGTGTGCCAGGAATGCAGCTGGCATATTACTTAATCTGAGCAAAACCCTTCAGTTAAAGTAGGAGAAAAAAATGTTCCTCTAGTCTTAATATTAAGCAAATGTTCCTTCATCAAAGGGTTTCATCCTGACGGTCTGAGCTCCCTCTCATAGGACTCACTCAAATCACAAAGAATTGGTACTGCTGAGCATCCTTCTGGATTTGCCTGGTGTCCCTGGATTTCATAATCTATATGCTTTTGTCTATTTTAGCGTAAATGCACTTGGCACCTTTGCTGGACATACAATTCCTATGCATCATTACACTGATGGAAACCCGTGTACAACATTCATTCCTCACTGCACACATGCTACACGTTATCATACTTCTTCCTAATAGGATTACAGTTACTGCCTGTTTGACAAAATCGATAGTTGCACATCACATTGAAGATAATAATGTGGACTCAAAGTAAAATACACATTCAAACAAGAGCTATGCCTACCAAAATAAATTGAGATATTAAATACAAAAAATTGGTTTATACATATAGCTTGTCACTACAAAGCTAACACTATCTAAATAGTATCCCATTTCAAGTAGTGTCGCAGATGTCAAAACTGATTCAGTTTAAAGGCCAGCTTACCACACAGTATTTACAGAAATATTATGGAAGACTGAAAGAGAACATTTTGAGTGTGTTTTTGGCATGTTTACCACATCTTAATCAGTTTTCTTTATGCAATATGAAAGAGCAAGAGTGTGCATAGAAAGCAGTACCCACATATACTTCTGCTTGATTAAATACAAATGGCATATTTATATGGTGAATCTTCTCATCTTCAAAGGACAGAGGTAGAGATTTTTCAAAAGTAAATGACAACTACTGTTGTTCTCTTATCCATGTATCTGGTCATTTTATCATAGAAGGCATAGCTGTGCATCCAGTAGACAGTGCATACCACCTTTACTTTTCTCCCCTCTCTTTTTTTCTGCCTATAGTAGTCTTTTGTGAAACAGTATTCTAGATGTCAATGTGCCAAATAGAACTTCAGATCTAGAGGCAATCCTTACAGAATCTCAAAATGAAATCCTCCAACCGAAAGCTCTAAACAGCAGGGTTTTGAAAAATAAGAGAGTCTAGTTCACATTTTTGCATCTCAAGTAATGATAGTTTGATGGACTCTAAATATAAGTAGTATTGGCTGACATCTTAAAGTACCAGAAAACTGTATTTCCCAGATACACCGCATTAACATCCTGATATTCTTTTCTGTCCCATCACAAGGTAAGGTAAGAGCTTTGCAGTGGAAACACTCATAGCCAACCCACTGTGCTCGGGTTTTAGCAGACAAGACATTGAATATGAAGCTGCTCTTTGGGACATGACATGGGATGCATGACAGCTCTGGAATGCTTCTTTAAACCCAGGAGTAATCATTGCATTTTCTTAAAAATTAATGACCAAAAAGATTATCCAATGCAAACGTATTTCAAATGGCACTTTGCACTGCTTGCATGTCAGCTGCCTTTACAATTTAAGTTTGATGGTGTTGTCAGTGCCTCATTGTAATGGACCATATGATGTGAGCATATAATTTGATAGGTTCCATTCAGTTATCTTGACTGACTCTGCTTCTTCCATCATAGAATAAAGAGTAAAGAAAAAGTGAGACCCCCAACAAGTTAGTTTCTTATCTTTTGTATCTTGACTCTGCTCTTAAAAGAGGTTTGTTCCATACATTATGCACAAATTAAGATGATAAAGAAACCTCTGCAGTTTTTCCCTGCTGTCCTTCTGACTTGGCATCACTCACTGCAGCTATCGCTATTATCTTCTACAATCTCCACAACCATTGTTTAAAACCAAGAGTGCATTTCCCTAACTAATCAGTTCTAGACTGGCTGAATCATCAAAAAAAAAAAAAAAAAAAATCACAAATTGTGCAGTGAATGTGAAAAGTGGAACTCTACAAGAGAAACAACACCTGGTAACAAAAAGCAGTAGGGAATAAGTAATAAGAGAAAGGCCAACAAAGAAAGTCAGGCTACAGTAAAAAGAGGTGGAGAGAGGAATTCAGCAAACTTGTACAGATGCCTATGTCTGTGCTAGTCACTCTATAACCCCTTCATAGAGAGTGCATACCTTACCAGCAGAGCCTGAGGTATGACTGTTTTTCCCTAAAGTAGACTTTCAAAATGAATCATACACTCAGCATCCTAAAAGTGCCTATTTCTGCTCCCTGGCTGTAAGGAGTGCCTGGGGAAGCTTGCTCAGATGTAGATGCCTGCCATATGGCCACTTATATTTAGGTGAGGTGAGTTTCACCCCCTGCAACAGCAATAGCTTTTACAGAGTTACAGAAATATATAATTAGACCTTATGTGCATGCATGCTTACAGTTCTACAATGTTGCTTGGGCTGGATCTTCACAATCAGTTTAGGTTTGAAAATTTGGGAATTTAATTCCCAAAAAAAGAAAAGCTGACACAGAAGCATCCTTCTGACCTGACATAGAATGTTTTATTCCATTACAAGAAAAGCAAAAAGAAAAGCAGAAGAGACAGTGGTACTATCAACACCAATGGGATTTGAACCTCCAAACCCAGAAATGTACAAAAAAGTCAACTCTAATCTCTGACTGCTTTAGTGCTGGGCTGGAAGTAAGGTGTTTTTTGGGGGGTTTCACTTCTGAAACACTGGTCTGAAGAGTATTGTCAACAGGATTCTGAATTACGAACTCTTCAAGGAAGACTGGTTTGATTCTGTATAAAATATGTAAACATTCAGTGAGCCAAAAAGCAAGGCAGTATGAACACATTTCTAGTTCATGGCTAATACCTTCACTTTTGGTTTCCAGCTCCAGCTCACAGGACTCTTTTTCCATACAAATTCTGAAGCTGGCAGCAAGAAAAACATTGAGAACCTGTATCCTGGTGAGTCCAGCCCTCTGCTGAGTGGTGCAAGCTGAGGGTTCAAATTCCCTTGGGACACATGAAGGCCCTCCATAAGCTCGCAGTGAGTACTTTAGATCCCAGTCTACTGTATGGAGGAAAAGCAATATTCTGGATTCCCAAGAGGGAGAAGTTCATATACAGATGTTAATATTTGGAGGATTCTGCTCTGGTCTTACGTCTTTTCCCGAGGGTTAGACTAGAAAATCATTATAGAGAGCCTGCACAGTTCTATGGAAAATCAGAAAATGCAGAAGAAAAGATCAGTCTTTTTGACACCACCATGGCAATAGATGGGTCTCAGGCCATCTGGACATGCAGCTGCCTTTTTCTTTAGCTAGTTAGCTACAGCAATAGAGGAGTTCATTTAAAAAAAAAAAAAAACAAAAAACTGTCCATGTGCCCTGCTGCTGGAATCACTCAGGATGTAGTTCAAAGGTTTGACCTTGCAAGCCAGATGTGAAGCACCCTGAACTCACTGTCAATTACTCACATCTTTAAGGATATGCATTTTACTCAAGTGTATCCAGCAACAGTTAGATCCCAGTTCTTAAACTCAGAAAGTCACTTTGTTTCGTTGAGTGCTTCCCTTTTTTTAACTGATGAAAAACCCATTATTCTTCTATTTTTGAGAGGCGAAGCTTTTGAGGGATACTGGCAATGCTTTATAGAGTTGGTAATTTTGTGAGTTTTTTAAAAGATATAACTTTGCAAAAAGTATTTTATGTTTTTCTATTTTTTCTCTCTATGGAACTAAAAATGGAGGATATCGAGGTTCTGAGTTCTTTCATTTTCAGTCAGGAAAAAAAGGTAGAGGAAACAAGGAATTTGAATATAGAGAAAATAAAAAATAAACAATTTTAAAACACAAAATTTTCTAACGTCATACATTCTAAATTATTTTTGCATAAGGTTGAGCATACAGAACCACTGGCTTTCCAAACACATTACAAAATGTCTTTTGTAAAGGCATTTGTCTTTACAAAATACAGCACAAATTGTCCTTCCTTTCATTTTTCAGCAATTTCAAGATAGTACTTTATTCATTTTACTTAAAATAGCTCTTATCCTCATGCCTTTTTCATGACAACTTCACCCTGTTTAGTTCACTTTCATCTCTGTACTTTCTCACATACCCAAAACAGAACTAGCACTAATTCCATGTTTTGCTGATACCATGGTTTAGGTGTGATGTTTGCAGAACCATACAATCACAGAATGGTTGATGTAGGAAGGCACCTCTGGAAGTCACCTCACCCAAGTCCCTGCTCAAAAGCAGGGTCAGCTAGAGCAGGTTGCTCAGGACCATGTCCAGTTGAGTTCTGAACACCTCCAAGGATAGCGACTCCACTACCTCTATGGGTAACCTGTTATACTGTTTGATCACCCTCACAGTAAATAAGTTTTTTCTTATGTTTAAGTAGAATTTCTTGAATTTCAGTTTGTGCCACTGCTTCTTGTCCTGTCACAAGATGTCACCGAGAAGAGCCTGGCTTCATCTTCTTTATTCCCTTCCATCAGGTATTTATGCACATTGATAAGATCATAGAATCATAGAATATCTCAAGTTGGAAGGGACCCATAAGGATCCTCCCATAGCCTTCTGTTTTCCAAGCTCAACTCCCAGTTCTCTCAGCCTCTCCTTGTAAGTCAGATACTCTACTCCCCTGATCATCTTCATGGTCATTCGCATACACTCCAGTACATCCACATGTCTCTTGTACTGGGAGTTCAGAACTGGACCCAACACTCCAGATGTGTCACACCAGTGCTGAGTAGAGGGGAATGATCACCTCACTTAGCCTGATGGTAACGCTTTTAGTAATGCAGCCCAGGAAGCAGTTGGCATTCTTTGCCACAAGGGCACACTTTTGGCTCATGTTGAACCTGCTGTCCATCAGGATTCCCAGGTCCTTTTCTGCAAAGCTGCTTTTCAGTCAGCTCCCAGCCTATACAGGAGCACGAGGTTATTTCTCCCAGATGCAGGACATTGATTGCCCTTTGTTGAACTTCATGAGATTCCTGTTGGCCCATCTCTCCAGCCTGTCAAGGTCCCTCTGAATGGGCAGCACACCCATCTGGTGTATTGACCATTCCCCCCAGTTTTGCATCTCCTGCAAATGTGCTGAGGGTGTACCCTGTACCATCGTACAGATTACATTAGATCGAGTGAATCTAGCTTAGTCCTGTCTGTCTGCTTCTTAGAACAATGATCTTACAGCAAGATAAACAAGATGCACCAAATTCTAGCACAGACAGGATAAGCTGTTGTTTATTATGGTTTATTATGATGGAGTTTATTGAGGCTAAACATAGTTGGGAAGCCAGATACCCAGGCTTCCCAGGTGGGTCTCCTCAGAAGCTTATGATAATCTATGCCAGGGCTGCTGAGGCCCTTTCTCTCCCTTTGTCCCCACCCCATCATTTTCTTCACGCTGATGTCCACTTGACCAAGAGGATCTGAGTGTAAGGTACCTGGCAGAAAAACTACCATGATCCTCCAAACTGGTATCTCCTGGGCCATGAATACAAGATTACAAGAGAGCAGGCTGCAGCAGTCCTTGCTTGGACTGATTTTAATAGCTTTGGAATTGCACACTACGACCTCAGTAAAGCTTCCTCCTTTCAGAGACAAAAAAGTAGTTCGCATTACAAACACCTGCTCACTAAGACTAAGTCTTTAATTTGAAAGGATACAAAATATGACAATATTTCAAACATGATCAGTACAAACTTCGATGCAGTGACCTTACCGCAGAAGTGAGACGAGCAAGAATTTCAGCATTGGTTTCTGCCGTATCTTCTATTTTTTGATCAGGCCTTAAAAAAATAAAAATAAGATTTTATTATTTCTTTCATTCTGTTTCAACATCTTTTGATTCCTGGAAAGCAAGGAACTGTGTAGCCACAGGCACTAATGTAAAAGGGCTTTTGAGTTTCCACATCAAAATAATGACTGCAACATGACAATAATTAATTGTGTCAGTAACGACAGAGTACAAGAACTCTTTTGATTGGACTAACGTAAAACAGAGAGACAATTCATCAGCTGTAAAAATATGATGAAGAATTGAAGAATGCAGGACCCTCTTAGCTCAGAGTTGCTTATCTGAGTGCATATTTTGCTCTGCTAAAAACATACTCCATCAACAGAGCAGAAGAGTTTTCCATCTGCCCAGCACCCAGCTCTGCTAAGGTGTTGAGCAACACCTACGGAATGCATAGATAAAAGCAGACAACATCAAAATCATTATGTCACACATGAAGTTTGATATTTTAAAAAAAAAAAGTGAAAATGGAAAGAAAACATGTAAGAAGCCATAAATTAGCAAACTAAAGCAATGGCTGAGAACACTATTAGGTTGTCTTGATAGTTACTCACAAGACAGAGAGACTTAATGTGCCTTTGCAAGAGTGGGGCGGTGCAGGAAGAACACTTCTAGAAACTGTCACAGAAGTCTGGCCCATGTGGAAAAAGCCACACAAAAGCTGCTGTGGACAGCATGGGATAGGACTGTGTTTTTCTTTAAAACAGTCTAATTCCCATCATTAAAACATCTGCGAGCCTTTTGGAAGGGTTATTGACAATCAGAAGAAAGATACCAATATGATAGGGTTATTACAATGGGAAGAAGAAAAAGAAAATGCCCCTGAGATCTTTACTTTTCATGCTATTCAAGAAGCGTGGCATGCCAGCAAACTGAGCCGATATGCAAAACTGCAGCTGCTTTAATAAACTTAAATCTCAGGTATTAGCAGAAGCTTCTACCTTTGACTAAATTATTTAATTGCTCATATGCCTTGATGGGTTTAGGGAGAGAGCTGACAACATGCATGGAATACGCAGCTGGTATATTGTGGTTCTTACATCCCATGTCCAAAAATTTCTTTCCCTGATTAAAAGATTAAGGTCAGAAAGCACAGAATGACACATGCATTCATTTTGGGGTAAGCATATTCAGACCAAAACGGTAATTCAGATTAGAAATCACGATTATTTTCACAACTGCCTTTCCTATTCAAGGAAAAATGTGATTTAACATTTTAAGTGTTATAAAGTGTTAAAAGAAATAAATGAATGCAGTTTCATTTACAAAGACTGATTTATTCAGTCTTCCTCTTTATAATTTGGAATGAAATTAAAATAACTGACCTCTTTAGATGCCTATGTTTCC
>NW_008824983.1:3980890-3986847 GCF_000699105.1 Pygoscelis adeliae | reverse complement strand
TTCTGATCTCTCAGAACCTGGCTAGGACCTGATTCTTCTAAATTGGAGGCAAAAGATAGCAACTCAGTAGACACAGCCACAGATGCAATCTATAAACCCAGAACAGCATATAGCATAGCTATTTCTGTCTTGGGCCTTTATCACTTCATCTTCTATTTAAAAATACTCCCAGTATTCATCTGCATACGAGCATCGAATACTTGTGAAACCATTAATATACTAAAAATTACAGTCAGCTCTCAAGAATCAGAGAGGAAGAGTGTATTATGATACCCAGGCTAATGAAAAAAAGTAAGACAGAATGGATACTGAGGAACAGAATCAGGACAGATATCACCCCCCCTTTTTTTTTTTTTTTTTTTTTTCCCCTTCAAAAGCGGCCAGATAAGACCTGGTAGGGCTGGTACCAAACAGGAGCTACAAAGCCCAGGCAAACAAGCCTAATGCTTATACAGCTCAGTGGTCTGTGGGCTCAGTAGTGTGTTAAGCAGAGCAAGATGCAGGGATGCCTGCATGCAGATCTAGGGCAAGCAAGTCAGGTCCAGCACAATTATTACTGTACACCGCGTGAAAGCAATTACAGTGCTTCCCGACCCGCTGACAGAGGAAGCAATACGGATACACCCATGGTCCTGGGCCTGGACCTCAACTGTCCAATGTAGAGCCACTGCATATGTCTCTACACTGGCTTTACAATCCACCTACAATGCCAATAAAAGACCCATGGATACCTGAGAGCTGTTTGTGTTCAGCAAAAGCCTTCCAGGATCTCCATAAGGCAGTAACTAAATGAATATCCCATCCTGGCTACTTTCGTTAAAAACAAATTACTTTTAAGAATGGTTACTTTTCTGAAATTAATAAAATGTAAATTATTTCAGGACAGAAGATACAGAATATAGTGTAACACTTCTGAAAAGAAAATAACAAGCAATATGAGATAAAGAAAAAAAATCCCGTTAACACCTCTTCAAAGAATTAAAAAAATATTATGGGATACATTTCAATAGTCTAAGGTACCCAATGCATTCTTGAAATGTTCATTGAGTCTACCAGTCGTTCTGGGAGTTAGGTGTTGTTATAAACACCCCCATTTACAAAGAAGGAAACAGAAACACACAAAGATTAAACACCTGATACAAAGCCATTGCAGTCACTGGAAAAGAATTCAGGAGGCATTGGATGAGAGCCTAAGTGATTGCTCAAGGCTGTAAGGAAGTCCATGGCACAGCTTTCAATACAGATCTTTTGTTCCCAGGCTATTGCAATATTAACTTCTTTTCTATTCAAGTAGAATTGGCTGTGATTAACATCGGGTGTTTAATGACCCCAAGAGGCCTCTGCATCAGTCCCATCTCATTTGACAACATTTACAGGGGCTCAGTCCTGTGGAATACACATAACAACATTAGCCTTCAGTTTAGTGTGAGCTGCTAAAAATCTGCTATGTCCCATCTTGTTTTCCATGGTAGATTCCCACCAATGTTATGTTTAATGTAGGGAATTTGCCGAGGTCAAAAGGCAACAGGGATCATTTATTCAGGAACCGTAAGCACATCTTGGGCTTCAGGACGCTGTTTTCATTGTAGAACTTGCTATAATATTATTTGGTAACACTGCTAATACTGACCAGAAACAAATCCAAATCCACCAAAAATCTGTCCAGCAAGTCGAGACCGGGCCACGCTTATTTAATAGGGTTTCCAGAAAAGCTGCTAAAGGAAGTTCCCAGAGCTGCCACTGCCTACTCAGGTCTACAGGCTCATTCTGGGAGAGCAAATCCATGGTGCTCCACGGAGACCCACTGATGCACCCAGCAGTCCAGGCAAGCACAAAGCTGCTGCCCACCAGCTGCGGAGGAGACAGAGCTCGTCTGGCTCCCAGGACCACCAGGAGATGTCCAATGTTGACTTCTGGTGCACAAGCAGGCAGTTGCTTCCGATTTCATCAAAAGCAGGGAATCTAATTAATAAGGTAGGACTTTCTCTATCCCTATGTACATACAGAATTAATGCCATCAATACAGACTATGAGAAAAACTAAGACAGAAAAATGAATACAAAAATATTAAATTACAAGAAAGACTATGCTTCTAATGGTATGCAAAACAGCTTATATATTTGAGAAAAGACAAACACTCACTGCAAGGAAGAGTATTTAGAATTGCTGTCTTTCTTCATGAAAAAGAGTATATGGGTTTATTTCACCTGGTCAGATAACTTTAACAAACACCTCATCACATCTATTCCCTTTCAGATTGTGTTTTAGCAGTGTACCATTTGCACCAAGCATGGAGAATTCTGAACCCGGAAAAGTCTCCTTTCCCTTTAATATCACACTCCCTCAAGAGTATACCATTATTTAAAATTCGATTCCTTCAATATGTATTTTTTTAAAAAGCACCCTCACAATCTGACAGGTAAAACCTCCAGAAAATAATTCTTCAGTGACAATGTTCCCAAAAGGAATCCAACTTCAACTAAAATTTGAATAATGTGAGCAGGAAGGAACTGGAAATGTACATTAATGAATAATTGTTCAATTCATGTGACAGGGATCATCCTCTACTAGAAATGACAGTTGCACTAGAACGATAAAACTGCAAAGCAGACTGTGAAATAGTGGTAGTCTCCAGCCAGGGTCAGCATGCAGGACACATTTTTAACTCGAATCTAAAAAGCCTTCAATCCATTTTCCTACCCAGCATCCTTCATGTAACACATCAATATGACCTATCTTTTCTGTCTTTTTGATTCAAAGCTTTTGTACAAGTAGTCATGAACCATGAAAAGTGGCCTGATTTGCAGTGATAATGAGGAAAACCCCAATTCCCACTAAAATCAAGATGAAATCGCCCTGGTATTTAAGGGACAGCCAAACTGCTTAGCACCAGAGTAGGCTGGAAGACAAGAATTTCTATTTACAAAAATATTCAAAGGTTTTCTCCCATATGAGTCATCTGCTTAGAAGATCACATTCAGTCCCCTCCTCTAGCCAGTTTGGGGTCCTTGTCACTTGGCTACACTCACTCAATCTGACCAAATAAATGTGTTTTCAAGAGAATCCCCACTCCAGAACTGTCAATTTCTGGTTGGTGAGGGCAGTCAGCAACAGGGCAGGGAGTCAAGTTTCTGCCCTGAGCCATGCAGAGAAATTACTGAGATTTTTTTTTTCTACCAGCTCAACATGTCTGAATTTAAGAAGCTGGGCTTGAGACCGCTTAGAGGGACTTTGGGCTTTGTGCCTCTTTAAAATATTTCCATTGGACATTTATTTGAGAGAATGTGTTTTTAAAATCTGATATGTAGAGAAGGAAAGTACTTATAGAAGAAAGTTTTGTCTTTGAAATCAAAGAAAATAAATCCTAGTACTGGCAGAGTAATAGTTCTCCACAGTGTAAGTATCAGGTTTGAGGATTCATCATGGTAGGGATAATGAAAGAATTTAACCCAACTTGTCTATCCAGGCCAGCTCCTGCAGATTTGCAAAGGCATGAGGGGTCATGAGCCTCCAGACCTCTCACTGACACCTTTTTCCTATATTTTGGTGTCTCACTGTGGCACAAATAACTATGGTTTCCTTCTAGCTGCTCTAAATAGGCAACATTTAGAGCGCAGCTGTATCAGCACAGAGGGTATGATAACGTCCAACAGTCAGGTGAAAGAGGAGACATATAGGAAGCAAAACTCTTAAAAGGCATATTCTGCAAAAGGACTAATAATATGAGACTACAGAGCTCTGGCAAACATGCAGTAGCAAACTAAAATCAGATGACTGAAGGTACCACATTTCTACTCAGCCTCTCTATCCATCTGATAGCTGATCCTGACAAAGCACGAGGGCATCTGATCTGCTAGTCAATCAGCTCCACAGCATGCCTGCTGCCAAATTCGTGGCAAACCTCCAAACGTGAGAGACCAAAAAAATAATAAAGCCATTTGCCCAGGTAATATAGCAAGCTAGAGTCAGCAAGTTAGTGCATAAGAACTACAATATGCCAAAAACCCCAAGTCAAGTGCCTTCATTTATCTACTCACACTGACTTTCTCAGATGAAAAGCCCATCTCTACCAAGCTTGTCAACCCTGAAAATAAAGCTGGCTCATTTGCACAGTGGTTTTGGGGGTAAACAGTGTAATTATAAGCCAGCCACTAACAAAACAGTCAGCAAAAGTTGCAAACAGCTGTATATGCACACTTACATATTACACATGTCAATCCTGGGAGGAGACAGCGGCAGTAGCTGCAGTAGGAGCTTTACCCCATTCTTCCATCCTTCCTCTTTCTCAAATTCACAGAAAAGGTAGGTACATTCATCCGCTGAGAACTGGTAGAAAGCATGAGTGTCTTGAAAATAGAGTTGTCTGTCCACTGTTAGAAAAAATAACATTAGGTAGTCTTTAAACCTTTACCATGTAAAGGTTCTGTGTCCCCACCACATTCTGTATTGCACTTGATTTTAATGCTGAGTTGCACCACCACACAGGACAAAAGGATCACAAACTCAGCATAGAAGCAATCCTGCCCTCTCATTTTAACTCAGTGCACCCAAACAGGACAACCCCAAAACCTCAATTTGAAGATCTCCAGGCTCCTGAAATTCAAGCATTAAGACTGCTGAGTACTTAATCAATTTTGGAATCAGTTCAGAATTAGGGGATAAAAACCTTCCACTTGTCAGGTTTCTGAGCCTCGATTTCCATTGGCTTCTAATCTCTTCCATTCTCACTAATGGCCAGGCACCAGTAAACAAAGTTCAATAATGGGGATGCAGCCCATCATTATCCCAGCTTCTCCTCAAATTCAGGGCTACTGGATTTGTAGACTAGACCTGGGTAAGATGATACACCAGTACAACAGCTGTCATCCTCCTGGCATAACCAGGATTGAACTGGGATCGAAGGACAGGGTCCAAAGCCAAAAGCACAAGCTCCTGCTGGGAAAGTCATTTAGCCCTTGTTGAGGCTGCATGATCAGACATACTGTCAGTGTAGCTGGAGCAGAAGAAAACCTTTAAGTATACTGCCAGCGTACATAAGCAGAAATCTTCCATAACACCTCACCTTTTCACAAGGAGGAAAGTTAATTGTCTAGCACAGACCCCAGGGCGGGGTATGCTCTGAGTTGAGCTACCTAAGTAGTCCCAGCTACAAAGTCAAGTCCATCAGATTTCCAGAGGTTGGCTACCGGTGTAATTATCACCAACCACATTAGCTGGACCAAACCCCTAAATTTGGTGGGGAAGGTGTGGACAGCCGGGTAGAACCTGGCATCACCACTGTCTCAAGGAGCTGAATCCTCTCTCAATCCATTGTAATCTAAAACTATGAAAAACAGAGAGAGGAAGGGAAAAATCACTAATAGCTAGAGAAGTCATCTGGCGAAGCCATGATCTGCAGTGACTAAAGAGCTGCTGTCTTGTGAAAAACCTAAAAGAGCTTGAGGAGAGGAAAAAAAAAAAGGCTGGAAAAGACACACACGCTGTCTGCAACTTGGTAATAGGCAATTACATTTGCAAAAGCAAAAGGAAGGAAATTGCCTAAAAAAAGAGATTAATCTTTGGTATTTATGAAATGAAAGGTTACAGAGGTGAGCCTACTGAAGAGATAGTAAAATAAACAACTGTCAAGAAAAATGGATCAATCTTTTTTTTTTTTCTTTCCCTCCTTCCTCTCCCATCAAAAATGTGAGTCTTATCCTGTGCAGGAGAAACTTGATAGCCTTCCTCACGCTAGAAGTACTATCAAGACTGACCTGATAATATAATGCCCATATCCAGGAGGAGCTGCCACACTCCCACTGCTGTAGATCTGCACTTAACAAAAGGGCACTGCTCCAAAAGCCAGTCTACCAGTTCCGATCCAACACAGCTTCTCCTGAAAATAAGCAAAACATCACTCCTTACACCACAGTAATGTTAAAATGCTCTTTTATAATAAAGAGGTATTTCTCAAAGCC
>NW_008824983.1:3979824-3980851 GCF_000699105.1 Pygoscelis adeliae | reverse complement strand
ACTTATTTTTGTAATCCTATTCATTTCAAGGGAAGAAATTACTCTGGCAAGTCTCAGGGAATGCCCCTAGTTACAACGAGGGAACTCATGTTAGATGGGTAAGTTCCCTTACACACCTAATTCATGTGGCACAATTTACCATATATAATATTTTTATCAATTTGTGCTGCATACACACAGTCATCCAAAGATGTATAAGAGCTAAATAAAATCCAGCTTTTAGCCTCAGGATTTTATTTCCTTTCTGAGCATAGGCATAAGCAATACAGCTACACAATATATGTGTAAGACCTTGAATGTTGCTCTAGGATGTACTTCATCTTTCATATTATTGGTAAACTTATCTTTTTAAATCATTAAAAAAAAAAGAAGTTGTGGCTTTTTCTTAAATACGGATATGAATGAATGCTGGTATAATAGAGACCTGCACATTTTGGCATAATTGAAAATAGGAGGAAGTATTTATGCTGTAATGCAACACAAATGGAAAATGGCTTCATTACAGAAATATTCCATAAATTACACGCAAAAATCACAGTGTAACTAAATCCTAGGAATCCAATTAATCTCTTTTATAACTCCAGACCAGGGCTGAATTTAATACTCTTTCTTTTCAACAAAATAACAGACAAACACAACTGTATATGAAATCATAAGCAATTAAATTAATGGACATACAATCAGGCCACTGCTGCTTTCTGACAACTGACAAAGTAATGTAAGAAAAGATATTAAAATACATGACATTTTGAAGAATTTTTTTAGAAAATATTTTCGATTCTTAGTAACACACAAAAAAATCTCACTCTCAGAACTTATTCTCTTGTCAAATCAGGGCATAGACAAATGCAAATAAAACCCATCCAGTTGATTAAACAAATGATCTCAGGTTACCTGCAAATGCCAGTAAGGTACACCCTGTCTTTAATCAGGTCAGACGCTTGTAGAGTAAAAATATTCCTGAGAGCTCTCCCAGCACAGGAAGAACTTTCTCCATAAATCTGAATGAAAAGAGAAATTGAAAACT
>NW_008824983.1:3948973-3979807 GCF_000699105.1 Pygoscelis adeliae | reverse complement strand
GCTGTAGTAAATTGCCTTGCCACTGTCCGCTCCCTCCCTCTGAGCAATGCCTTCTCCCCAGCTAAACAACAAGCAAGCAGTCAAAGCCTCATAGGAAGTGCACCCCAACTTCTGCCATGCCCCGCTGTATCACGGGTTGCGGATGCCCCCATGAGCTGGACTACTTTTACATTTGCTGCCTTAGAAAAGCAGAGGTTTTACCGTCTGTCAGCTTTACCTTTGAACAACAGACAAGTTCAAATGAAAACAAGTGTTATTCTAGCAAAGCAAAAAGACTATATTAACCATTGCAAAACCACAAAAATACAGTTAAACATTATTCCATACGTATTTGAGTTAAATAATTTAATACAAGCCTAATACACATTGAAACACCATTTCATAGTTTTTTCTTTTTGTTCAGAAGCTTTGGAGGTATCCTACGATAGCTACAGGTCAGTTCATCCATGCCTTGCCAGGAGGATGTGGTCTTTCAGAATGGACACACCTCTGACTTCCCCCCACACCTGAAAGGAGGTTGTAGCGAGGTGGGTGTCGGTCTCTTCTCCCAAGTAACAAGCGATAGGACGAGAGGAAATGGCCTCAAGTTGCGCCAGGGGAGGTTTAGATTGGACGTGAGGAAAAATTTCTTTACTGAAAGAGTGGTTAAACATTGGAACAGGCTGCCCAGGGAAGTGGTTGGGTCAACATCCCTGGAGGGATTTAAAAGACGTGTAGATGCGGCGCTTAGGGACATGGTTTAGTGGGCATGGTGGTGTTGGTTTGACGGTTGGACTCGATGATCTTAGAGGTCTTTTCCAACCTTAATGATTCTATGATTCCATGATTTCTACCTTACATCTCAAGGCTGCAGATGTGTCTATCAAAACAGGACCCAACTCCATCTTCCATAAAACCATGTTCCACCTTGACTCTGTACACCACTCCGTACTGCTGAATTTAACTCAGGCTTCTGTTGTGATGTTTCCTCACCGTCCCAGCAAAACACATCAGTAACACAAATAACTAACTGCAAAGAAAAACAATGCCGCAGTTTCACCTTTTTGTTTGTTTGTTTGTTTCCTATGTTTAGGACTCTTTCAAGGAATATAAAATAGTCCTGAGACAGGAAAGTCTTGTGAGATGCAAAAACAGAGCTCTCAAACATTGCAAAAGTAAGCTAAATGGTGGCAATCATTTAAATGGCTGGGAAGCAAGTGCACGTCAGTATTCACAACAATTCAGTTTGCAAATTCGGTAATAGAAGTAGACAATTTGTAACATGCACAAATTGTAACTTGTTAACTGGATTTAACTGCAGGCCACATTCACAAGTGTCTTCAAAGCTATGATTAAGAGGTCAAACCAAAGCAAAAAGATTCCTAATATGTTGTTTGATCAAATGGAATTAAAAAGAAGCTTGACAAGTACCTTGTTTGAAGGAGTTTCCAAATAGGGATTTGAAATTCTTCTAGACAGGGTCTGTAAGACAATATGGTAGAGCTTTAGTTTTGTTCTGGTTTTTGTATGGAAAAAAAAGCAGCAGCAATCTAGGTCTTTTAGCTATTGAAATCTAAATAAAAAGAAGTTATCAAATCATCTGAGTAGCCTAACTGAAGTCTCCAAATGGTTTTTTTTTCACATCAGATAAAAGGTTTGGTAAACTCAGTTCTGTGTTGTTTACTACATTTATTCTTGATCTGGAAAAGAAGGTGAGCAACGAGGTGGCAAAGCCTGTAGACAACACACAATTATTTGGGTCAGGAAAGACCAGAAATGACAGTGAAGAATTTAAAGATAAACCTAAAAAAAGCTAGGTAAAAAGACAATATCATGACGAGCTCAACATTAAAAGCAGCATGTGCTAGAGGGAGAAAATGTAATTACACATGCTCTAATACCTCTTAAAGCATACTTTATCAATTCAGTAAAGACACCTCAGGGTCACAGAACACTTCTCAAGGAAGACCACTCTTCTAAACGAAATTCTTAACTGTAGTTAAAAAAAATATTGGGATAAATGAGGAATAAAATGGTGACCAGCAGGGAGGTAACACTGCTCTAATGTAGATCAGCATTATCTCTGCTGTGCCACATGCTGCACTAGTAACAACATCTCAAAAAAAACGGACGCTACAATGTTAGAGGGGATTCAGACAATAATAGCAGTAGGAATAATAAAGGATTTGGATAAATTTTAATATGAGAAGAGACAGAAAAGACTGTGACTATTTAGCTTACAAAGGAGAGATTACAGGAGACATAATGCAATTACACAAAATAATGAAATGGCACAGAGAAAAGACAGACTTTCTGTGCTCTGTTTTATGTAACATGAGAATAACCGATTACTCAATGAAATTAGAGAGGATTCGTATTTGAGGAGATAGAAAGGAAAAGGACACATAACTCTTCACAGCAGGGAAATGCAAATGCCAAAACCTTACTCCTGATCAATAAAGATTGGGGATTTAGTTATAAAATTAACAGTGAACCAGAACTCTGGAAGGCAGAAACAGGATAAACATCTCTACGAGAGTCAGGTTACCCCACCTTTACTCATCATGATACTTCCATATCTTGTCAGTGTTAAAAGACAAGATATTGTCTACTCCGATGCTTACTGGCAACTTCTGTCTTACTACAAGCCACAAAAGACACAAATAAGCATTGCCTAAAAGAAGTCTGGAAGTGGAACAGGAGATGTTGTGCAGGTGCACTGGCAGCACAATGGGAGGACTGTGTGGTGCTCCCTCACATTATTGCAACTTGTAGGCAGCATAATTAATTCCTTGCTTTGAGAAGGATCCAATTCACACTTGGTATATTGTAATCATTAAAAAAAAAAAATTCGTCTTTCACACCCTGTAAGAACTACAGAATCCATATTTCAGTAGTGCCACCTGCTTTTCCTCCCCCCTATATTCTTGTTACTGTATTGTTAGAAAGGGAAGTGACAAGAAACCACAGGAGCATCTAAGGCTCTTTATTTACCCTTCCACGCTCATCACAAATGTTAATGTAGTTCCATGCGTAACAGTAGCTCCATATAGAAATACTATAACATAACAGCTTAATTCCCCTCTCCTGTACCCAACAAAGATGCCGTAAGAGTGCAGCATTGCCTCAGAACCCACTTACTCTTCCTAGCTGGCACGTCATTAACACCTCAGTTCTGCAGCAGCCCTACATACCACTACTTCACTTGGTTTCTGCCCAAGTCTTTCATTCAACAAGCCTCACTCACTGCAGCAGCACAGTCAAAGCTTATACATCGATCTCCCCCCTCTCTGCTCCATTCCCAGGCTGGCGCTAACGACGTTATCATCAGCAAGCTAATTCCAGCGAAGCCGGTGGGAGCTACAGCCCTTGGCATTGCACTGGCTTGGTCCCCGGCATTCAGAGGACAGCTGAGCCTCAGTCAGGTAAAATACTGCTACTGCAGGGTACAGTTACATGACAGCATAAGACCAAACTCAGCAAAAAGGACAAATTTGGTGGCCGCCTACAATGGGGTTACAGTGTTGGTGGATAAGGGAAGAGCGACTGACATCACCTACCTGGACTTGTGCAAAGCATTTCATACTGTCCCACACACATCCTTGTCTCTAAAATGGAGAGACATGGATTTGACAGGTGGACCACTTGATGGATAAGGAATTGGGCTGGATGGTCACACTCAAAGAGTTGCGGTCAACGGCTCGATGTCCAAGAGGAGACCAGTGATGAGTGGTGTGCCTGAGGGGTCCGGGACCAGTATTCTTTAACATCTTTGTCGCGGACATGGACAGTGGGATTGAGTGCACCCTCAGCAAGTTTGTGGATACACCAAGCTGAGTGGTGTGATTGATACTCTAGAGGGAAGGGATGCCATCCAGAGGGACCTTGACGGGCTAGAGAGGTGGACCCATGTGAACCTCACCAAGTTCAACAAAGCCAAGTGTAAGGTCCTACACCTGAGTCGGGGCAATCCCAAACATGGATACAGGCTGGGTGATGAGTGCATGGAGAGCAGCCCTGCGGAGAAGGACTTGGTGGTATTGGTGGGTGAAAAACTGACTATGAGCTGACAATGTGCACTCGCAGCTTAGAAAGCCAATTGCATCCTGGGCTGCATCAAAAGCAGCGTGGTCTTGTGAGCCCCTACCTGGAGTACTGCGTCCAGCTCTGGGGCCCCCAACATAGGAAGGACATGGACCTGTTGGAGCGAGTCCAGAGAAGGGCCACGAAGATGATCAGGGGGCTGGAGCTCCTCCCCAATGAGGACAGGCTGAGCGAGTTGGGGTTGTTCAGCCTGCAGAAGAGAAGGTTCCAAGGAGGCCTTATAGCAGCCTTCCAGTACTTAAAGGGGGCCTACAGGAAAGATGGGTAGGGACTCTTTATCAGGGAGTGTAGTGATAGGACGAGGGGTAATGGTTTTAAACTGAAAGAGAGTAAATTTAGATTAGATATTAGGAAGAAATTCCAAGGAATCTGCAAAAGGTGACTGAGGCTGAAAACTAGTAGACAAAAAAAAAAAAATCTTCTCATTTATCCTTCAAACCTCATAGTGCTAGCTCTATGTGGGGAGAAAGTGCAGGGGAGAAAGAAGGAATTCACAGCCCTGAAATGGGAGAAGGGAAGACAGGACAACAGCTTCTGTTGGTGACAGCCTGACCCATATCAGCTTGGAGCAAGCATGAAACATTGGAGAGCACATTTAGCCTGCCATGCAGGAATCTACACAGACAAAATTTCTACAAATATAAGAAAATGGAAATTGCATAGAAGAAAATAAAACAAAAATGGAAGTGGCATTCTGGAATAGAAAAAATCATCTTTCCTGTTTATGCTAATGCAGCCTGTGTAATGTTGAAACAGGCACTGCAGTTAGGCTGAAATTCATAGCAAATTTTAGGAGTTTATGTCCTAGCTACCAAGTTAGATCCCCTTCTCTTTTTTTTTTTTTTTTAACTTGCCTCAATAAATATTTAGCTAGCACAATATCACTTCATTTTGTGCTACTGAGTGCGCCTCTGTTCAGAGACTCTACTTTGGCTGTTGGGGACAAACTGGGCAGTCCCCTTCCAGAGAGAGGAACAAGAGGGAGTGGATCAGGGGTCCAGGCTTTGTTTGAAAACCCCAACCTTCAGGCTGCTGTGTAGGGGAAGCACCGCTCCTCCCTGAAGGTATTTGGTAAATATAGGCTGCTCCTCTCAAATGATTTTGACACACGCACACCAATTCAAAATACATTTGCAAATAACTCTTAGAATGAGCCAAAATGTGCTTTTAAAGCAAATTCACTAGTCATCAAGCAAACAACTCATCTCTCGTGAAAACTACCTTGGAACAGCTATTGCTGCCCATGCCAAGTGCCGCTTTCCAGGCACTGCCACCCCGGCATCCCCCTGTGCCTCTTCACCAGCTTGAGGAGAAGCTTTGCCAAACCATGTGTCAAGGAGGAGATGGGGATGTGGCAGCACGTATGGTCCTGGGACAGGAGACCATATGTGGAGCAGATCCAGAGCGCTGGGTGTCCTCCAGGAGGGCTCTCCCATCGTACATGAGTAGGTGTGCATAGGTGGCTTCAGCTTCCCTGAAGCAGGGAAGCTGGTGCCCTGCACTGGGCGATCAGGAATGTGAAGTATGAACATAGCACAGGGATGGCATCCTAGCCCGGGGACACGACTTGCACGTGACAGGAGAGGACAGTTAGGACAGGTGGCCCAGGAGAAGGTTTTGGAATAGGACTGCTAGGATCCAAATCTGAATACACTACAGATAATTTAGTCTGAAATTGAGAAAAATTATAAAAGGAGTTTACTGTGGTATTTAAAGCCACTAGAAATGCAGGGAGTAGAGCAATAGTGTTAAAAGAATGGGAGGCTTAGAATAAAATGACCAGCAAGTAATTTAAAACAACCAGAAGGAAATACTTCTTTACAATCCATATGACCAGCTCATGGAATTATTAGCCAAAGAATCAAATACTCCAGGTAGATTTTTAAAACCAGTAGCTAATTCAATGACTGATACTACTATGCAAGGTCTATATCTGGGTTTAAATTAGTATTGCTTCAACTGGACAATTATTTTTCAACAAGTTGAGAATCTCTGCCATTATTTAAAGCTAAGCATGCAAAGATATTGATGGTAATATTTTAATACATGACCATAAACTGATTTTTTAAAGGTTTGGAAAGAGATTCCCCCACGACATACTACACAACAAGCAAAGTGTACTAATGAAGGCACATTTTGGTCTCCACTGGAAAGATCAAGCTGTATCTTACTGTGAGACGCTGACTTAGTTCTTTACTCAGCAGAGTATTGAACTGGCTCTACTACAGCAACTCCCTATGCACTTAGTACAACGTGGTTAATATTCTAATCAAGGGCTAAAGATACTATAGAGCATGTTTTCAGTTATACCTTTTGGAGATACATTTGAAATTTCTCCTCGTTTTTAGATCTGGGATTTTGCTTTGGCCTCAACCTCAGAGGATGACTTGCCTACAAGTTGCTTGTGCTTTGCCTCCTGCCCAAGCTGTTCCAACAACTGCTGATATTTCTGCCATTGCCAACACTGCAGTCGCGGTAGCATCAGCAACGCTCCATACATCTGCTAGCAATTTAATCACCATCATGCTTAGAAAGAAACAAAGCAAGAATGCTTGGAGCTCCAGTTCAAGTGCTTTCCTCAGCTGGGATTTAGTACAGTGGTAGCAGCCAGCAACCTGTCTACACTAGAAGTCATGCTGTAACACTACAGAAGAGGCCGTAGAAATTGTAGGAAAATAATAATTTCAAATATGGGATGCAAATGTTTTGCCTTTCTTCTAAGAGCTTCTGATATCCCTGTGCAGTTAGCAAGAAAAAAAAAGCTTTGGCAAAAATAGGGAAGTAAGACTTTTTTTTATTAATCAAGATTATTCCTTTTCCTAAATCTTTTACAGCAGGATTTATATTAAAACTAAAAGAAACAAGAAAAAGGCAGAATCCAGGCTCTTCCCCCCCCAGCAAATTGTTTAAGCTTCCACTCCAAGTTTTTCAAATAACTAGGTTTTTAACTGGTTGCGTTACCAAAAATTGAGCATAATGAGTTTGCACATTAAGAGTTTGCAACGTGCAATCAAACTTTACCTGTTTTCAGTTTACCACACACACATCAGTATTTGTCTGTTTGATCAGGGCTTAATTTGCAGACATGCCCATGATCAACTCCACACTGCTGAGCAGTTCTAGGAACATTTTTGTGTACAAATATAAGAAAACAATTGTTCATTATCACTATGTCACTAAAGAATTCAGTATAGCACTTGTGCATTCCAAATTGGATTACTCAGTATACTTAAAATTAAGCAAATGCTTCAGTGTTGTGCTCTATCAGGGCTTATTCCCTAAATATAAATAGCCTGAAAAAAAATCATCTCATTTTGAAATGCACGTGGTGTAGCACAGACTACCTGGTAACGAGATCGTTTCTATTCCCTGGCAGGGGGATTTCTACAACTACTCAACACCTGAATCCTAAATTCGCTAATGTCACCACAAAGGAAATTATATATTTAGACAGATTTCCGAACAGCATTTAAGCATCCAAGCCTAAAATACTTCCACAAGTATTCATGCTGGAAACTTCTCACGTTCTAACCATAAGAGACAGCGTATGGAAAAGGATCACAAATAAAGCTGAATCCAAATTCACTCTCAAAAACAATCATCTGTTTGTGCTTTTCTCTCTTTACTAATCATTCAACTCTAACAATATAGCGGCTCAGGGAAAAATTTAAAAAATCCACCAGGGGTATTTATTTAATTTCCCTCAGGCTTCTCTCCCACTCCACGCACAAATCAAACAGTAATTATTTTTTTCCTAGACAGATTTCTTTCTCTCATTAC
Organism: Pygoscelis adeliae; assembly: GCF_000699105.1. Lineage (NCBI taxonomy): Eukaryota > Metazoa > Chordata > Aves > Sphenisciformes > Spheniscidae > Pygoscelis > Pygoscelis adeliae. Next base: position 3,971,944 of record NW_008824983.1, on the reverse strand, counting down.
GAACCATGACAATGATAATGCCATAACAGCGATAGAAACTACTGCAACTGTTGCAACTGATGGAACCCTGTGGGGTTTTTTCTTCAAAAAGATTTGCTGGAGTTGCTAAAAGCAAGCAGCTATAATAATTAGAGAGTTTCCACTCCAGCCCTGATCTGAACATGAATCTTGGAACAAAGCTGGGCTGTACCTGCCCGACACACCCTCCTCAACCTGCAATACAAGAAGGCATCATTTTCCGCAGAGGTAAATGCTCGTTTATTCCCAGTGCTTACTCATGCGAGGCAAGGAGTGGGGGAAGGGAGAGAAAATTACTGAACAATTTGGCTTATCGCTTTGAATTTTTCATTTGACATCACTTGCTCCTGTTGAAATTATAGGGGTTTTAAGCAGAAAGACATGGGTGCTGTGTTTGGTAGATGAAACACTACCGTTGCTTGAGGGTGGCTGGATATAGGGAGTGTTGTCATGAATCCCAATCCGTTTCCATGTGGCAGCAGATTTTTCCTCGTGGTTGCTAAGGCACAGCAAGCAGAGTTTGTTGGGAAGCTAGCTGACTTTCAGCAGATATCATTCATATGAAACCATAGAATATGCCTGACTTTCTGCCAAATAATATTCATAGCAAACAACCTTTCCCCACTGCTCCTCTCAAAACCCACTGTCAGAATTCATGGATAACGAAGAACAACCAATGGAACAGTTCTCTCCATTAATATTTATTTAAGATTAAATAAAAAACTCTTTATAAAGGATCTTCTTTATAAAGGAAAGATCTCCTCCTGATCATCTTAAACTTCATATACTTAGATGTAGCATAAAAAGGTCAAAAAGCTGTAAAAAGAGAAATCTGTATTCAGCAGAGCTTGCAATGTAGGGTTCCCAGGTGAGCCTGCAAAGCTCTCTGGAGAAACCCAAATGGGCATTAGTGAAAGGAAACCAAAGAGCGTATTCTCACCTGTTTTCTGTATTAAAAGAACCTGCAATGAATCTGAGTAAGTTATTTCACAGAAGGGAAATCCACAACTCGTAGTTTATTCTCACCTCCCCCAGAACAGAAAGGGATCTGCAAAGAAAATGGCTGCTCTTTATAAAGACAAGCAGTGCTCTTTAGGTTTAAAGACTTATTTCTGAGACAACAACAGTCAGGAAAGCAATGCGTTTAGAAGCATTTCTGTATTTTCTAATACCTACCAAACTAAATATGGCTGAATGGGTTTATGTTTCAAACAAAACTCTTTTTTAGATAATCTGGCATAAGCCAGCCACCTTTAAAGTCTCCATAGCCTAGTAAGGAGTGTAATGTAGTCTGCAAGAGCAAATTTTGTTTGCAATGCCCTTTTCTTTACCCAAAAGAAGTTAAGAAAAGAAAAGAATATCACAGAAGACAATACAGCAGGACTGGCTGGTTGCTCTCCTCCCTCTTCTCCAGTCCTTCAATGGGAGAAAAGCCCTGGAAGCTTCGGGAAGGCACCAACACAGGCCCGAACCTCCTCTGTCCATATCCTGTGCCTCAAATAAAGCTGCGGCATCCTGACACAGAAGCCAACTCAGTTTGAGAGAAAGGGAGGAGTGGTGAACTGGCAGAGAGGGATGCCTGGGTTAGAGAAACTTTATGTTCCTTAAAAAAAGGAGACGGCCACTCTCCTGCTAATGATGCATTTCCACGAGCAGATTAAAATACCATAAAATGAGGCTGCTGACAAGCAGGTCGTGTCCTCCCTCTTACCTCCTGCTTCACCTTCCCATTCCCACTGCTCTTCTGCTTTGTGCTTCCACGTGTGTCTGTTAAGCCACGTCCTGAACCTTTTTTAGATAATCTGGCATAAGCCAGCCACCTTTAAAGTCTCCATAGCCTAGTAAGGAGTGTAATGTAGTCTGCAAGAGCAAATTTTGTTTGCAATGCCCTTTTCTTTACCCAAAAGAAGTTAAGAAAAGAAAAGAATATCACAGAAGACAATACAGCAGGACTGGCTGGTTGCTCTCCTCCCTCTTCTCCAGTCCTTCAATGGGAGAAAAGCCCTGGATAAATCCAGCTTCGGGAAGGCACCAACACAGGCCCGAACCTCCTCTGTCCATATCCTGTGCCTCAAATAAAGCTGCGGCATCCTGACACAGAAGCCAACTCAGTTTGAGAGAAAGGGAGGAGTGGTGAACTGGCAGAGAGGGATGCCTGGGTTAGAGAAACTTTATGTTCCTTAAAAAAAGGAGACGGCCACTCTCCTGCTAATGATGCATTTCCACGAGCAGATTAAAATACCATAAAATGAGGCTGCTGACAAGCAGGTCGTGTCCTCCCTCTTACCTCCTGCTTCACCTTCCCATTCCCACTGCTCTTCTGCTTTGTGTTTCCACGTGTGTCTGTTAAGCCACGTCCTGAACCAAGCAGAAGGGCCCACAGCTTCGAAGTGGCTCGTTAAATAATGATTCATTTTAACCCAGATTATTTCCCTCTGCCAGGTCACTGGGGAGCCATACAAACACGATCGCTAGCAAGGCGGGTGGCAGGGGCACAGGCGAAAGCAGTGGGACGCGGAGGGAGGCAGGAAGGGACAGCTGTGCTCAGAGGAAGCACTTGTTTATGCTGAATTAAAACTATCCAAGGAATGATGGCACAAAACACGCCTAATAAATCCTCGGTCTCTGCTCTGTCAACAAAAAAAGGAATTTAACTATGCCCACAAGAAATGGCAAGACAAAATTCAAAGGTGTCAGTAATGGGGAACTTCACCTCCCACCTTCATGTTCACATAAGTGCATCAGTTTAAGTAAAACAGAAATCCCATCTCATTTAATTCCATAGATCAACTGTAGACTGCACGGGCTACAGCCATAGTTTACAATATAGAAACAGAGTTTAAACAAGTTTTCTCTTCTCTTCCTTATAAAAACATTATGGACATTTTCAACCCATATGCTAATACAATGTTTGCAATGAGAGTTCATTAAATATGAAAAGAAGAAAGAATCAGAATTTTACTGCTTTTTATCATGCTTTATATAACATTAAAATATGCAGAGTACACCTAATTGACTATTCGTGTTCCTTCATTAACCTAACTTTATTGCAGCATTTGTGGTCTAGTTTGCCATTTCAGCCATACCTTTCCTTTTGCTACCTTAAAAGCTTCCCAGTGCATTTCACTCTTCCTGGCTGTCAGCAACATTTCACAGGAAAGCAGCATCCTCCCTTTTTTTCAGTACAAAATAGGCACTGCACAGACTGTCACCGTAAAAAATTAGCAATATTGGAGCATTTATTTCTCTTTAAAACTCAGCACCTAATAAATACAGTAGATGGTCTTTGTAATCTACCATCGTGTTCCTGGCCATCAGCATCTGGTTTGGTTTTGATCTGGAGGGTAGCACACAAGAGCAGATGGGTGGGGGTTTTTAGTGATTATTAAAATTTTATGCAACAATTAATATTTCTAATGATGCAAATTATAATTTAAGAATACATTATTTGGAGCTTTCAAAAGAATGTGCACTGGATATTTCACACTATAATTAAAAAGATGTTTCCAGTGACAGGTTACCATTTCTTTTCAGATAGATCTAAACAAACACATCAACAAAACAGTGAAAAGAGAGATCAGGAGTAGGAAAATGCGGATTGTCTGCATACTTAAAAGCTTTTCAAAGTACCTCTGTTGGCACATTTCTTGAGTTGCCAGCAAAATACCTTCTCACGACACATTTCTAAATAAAAAAAAAAAAAGAAAGCAGGATGGCACATCAACTTGGAAAAGATGCGCTGCAAGCCAGGCAGCCTGACTCACAAGCATGCATTAGGAAAAAGAAATTTCACAGGGAAATTGTGTGTCAAACACAGGAACTAATGCCCAGGCTGTGCAATCTCCTTCCTGGAGTTTTCATAACTTGACCAGACAAGGCCCTGCACAACGGCTCTGGCTTTGAAGTTAGCCCTGCTTGGACCAGGGGCTGGATCAGACAACCTCCAGGGGGTCCCTTCGAACCCGAATTATTCTGTAATTCGCTCCGAGACACAACTTAATCCTGCTCCTCCAACCAGCTGCATCAGGCACGGGATAGAAAGTCTGTGGAGCTGCAGAGCAACTAGAAACACTTTTCTAGATGCACCCTGTGTTTAAAAAAAGACTCTTAAAAATCACATATTTTCATGTCAGCCTTTCACCAAAACTTCTCCCCATCACATTACCCAATGTGCCAGGTCTCAACTGCTGAGGAGCCGATGTACCTCTGCTGTCAACATTACTGCAGATAATACTGGTGCCAGAACTTGGCCTTCAGCAACCCACATTTATCAGAGATTAAATATAATAAAAATTTTAAAGCAGACAATCAATTAAACAAGTGATTCATCTCACCTGTCATTACCAACCACCCATCATGTAGATGTAAGTTCAAATGCTCCCTCTCTGGTGTCAGGCAAAATCAGCATGGTTACATACTTGATTTTCCCCAGTACCGGCTCAGGAGCCTTCTTGTGAACCGCCCCCATGACCCTGCTGCAAGGATGCTCACCTCTGCCACAAGAATTGTAACAAGCAGCAGAAGGAAAAAAAATATCCAATATTGCTGCAGCTATTTCAGTGAACACAGATGCAGGAACAAAGCTTCAAATATTAGCAAATATTCAGCAAATCAGCTGTGAACGATGCTGACAATAAATAGCTAAATATGTCAATACAAAGTATATATATTATTGGATAAGAAAATCCATTCCAATCTTAATTTATTCAGAAGCAATTTGCAAATAAAGAACCAGTTTTATAGATTTCAATAACTACAGTATATTTAATGTTTCAAGTACAAAGTTAAAATTCAGTGCTTTGATTATGATTTATGAAAATACCTCACAGTAAATTGCATCAGCTTAGTTTACTATTTGAAAAATGCCTATATTTCTGGCAACCTTTTCTTTTTTGCATAAGTTGCACACCAATAGTCCACGAATTGCTTTACAAGTGTGCAAAGGTATGTTTTTAATGTTCCTGTTCTTTAATGTCCCTGCTTTCAGAGAGCTCTACTTTTACCACTGCCTGCACAAAAGGCAGGTCACCTGGTAATTTCCCAAACCTTATTCCTACAAGTAGAGCACAGTTATTCCTTTCAGGTACAAGATGTTGAAATTCTTTACTCTTTGTTTTGGAGAAACTGATTTTCTGATTTTGCAGAGACCAACTGACCTACTGGACAAAGCACCAGACTGTTCAGCGTACCTCAGTTTTATTCCTGAACCTGGTGTGGTCACAACCTTTAGCAAGTCATTTCCCTTCCCATGCAATGGGAACGACCATGACCACTCTGCTCTGCAAAGCACTTTGAGACCTACTGGTAAACATCAGCTATCAGCTAAGGGCTAGAAGCACCCAAGCTCTCTGCCACATAGCCAGGGTAGCCCCACTCTAAGTTCAAATACCTATTTGAACATTTAAAACACAACAAATCATGAATAAAACTGCCAACTTTGGCTTTTCTTGCTTCTGAGGTTTTCAGAGAGTGGGAGCGGCCTCCAAGCTGGGTGAACAAGCTCTGGTTAAGGAAGCTTGCATTACAGCCTGAGCAGTTTGAGAACCTGCAGCGCCATTGTTTGTAGTAGCAGCACTCCGTTATGTGACCTCTTGGGAGCAATATTAATTTCACTGACAGTAGCTCTTGGCACAAGCCAGTGCCAACCTACTATGGACTGGATAGTGGGAGTTCTTAACCACTTCCAGAAGAACAGCTGTAATTTACTTTTTTGTAGAAAAACTATTAAATTTTAACTATTTTAGTTTCATGAAGCAGTCACGGCCTCACTGCACAGAGCGCTTAAAAAGCACTCAATATGCAAGGAAAGAAAAAAATTGTTCCCTTGGATCACACAAGCAATTCCTTGGCAAAGGAGATCCAGGAACTCCTCACCTGCTCTTGGCAGAGCCTCAGCACTACTTGGAGCTCTGCTACCAGCACCTTCAAACAGTCTGCAGAATGGGATCATGCTAACCCTGATAACATCTTTTTTGTGCTGGAAAACCTTTGGTCTGGCTGTTGAAGCAGGAACAAATGAAAACTCAAGTGCACTCCATCTCCAAAGGGAGGTTTGTTACCTCTGAGATGGGGAGGGACTTGAAAAACAAGGCAGTTCAAAAGTCTCTGTCGGTGTGTCAGAAACCACTGCACGCCTATGATTCAATCCTGATTACTTAGCACACAGAGTAACATGGGAAGTAGTGTGCAATAACCATTAGATATGGAATAGGATTAGAACATGAACAGGAGTTTAGCATATATGAACAACCACTAAAAGCAGCTTGGGTAAATTTAGCTTTCACTAGACTGAGAAGTTATAGAATCAGAAAATATCATAGATGCAAGACTCATCTGAGTCTTGTAAATTTTTGGACATGGAAAAACAGCTCAAGTGCCAAGTACCTAACAGATACAAGTTTTACTTAGTACGATAAGATCTTAACCAAATAATACAAATGACATATCTTATGCAGATTAAGCTATTAAGAAAGTAAAAGATGTGCTCAGCACCCCCATAAGGTCACAGAAACAGTTCAGGCATCTTTAGATAGGAACCTCCTTCATGAACATAGGTTCAAGAAAAGAACACCACAGTCTTTGAAGTTTGGCAAGACTTCCACCCTAAAGATGCAGATTTCCTTACTGATATTCTTTATCCTTAATTTTAATTACCTGCCTTTCTTCTGATATATAACTTTATTTTCATTCTTTATTCATGGAACAATTGTTTGCATGCATTTGATATTACTAAAGCACATGGATATGCCACATCATATCTATGCTGCATTATTCTGAATTTAGTCGCTGTAAATTTACTCAGTCTAAACTCAATTAAGTCTACAAGTCCTTCCTCCTACTGCTGTGGAAGTTTGATCCCTCTGTGTGAGGGCTGGGGGTTTCTTTATCTCTTGAGATTTTCCAGCTGGTACCAGAGAGTTTTCTCATTTTGATCTACAGTTTTGAAGGGTAGGACCTTGCTCCAACAAGAGACACTTGAAAATGTCATGAATAGAACTGGTCCTTATAAGGGTTCTCCACATTCATCATTTATTTTCAAGACAGCATGGGTGAGATCAGACAAGGCCTGCAAAGGTGATCCCTGCACCTCTCCTCAGGCCTAGAATACAGATGTTCAACCAAACTCACTTTAAGCAAAAAGCCACAAAATTTGAAAAGCTACTCTTGTGAGATTAACGTCCTCTGTGATGATACCCCACTCAAATTCAAAGAAAAAGGAAGTATTAAACTGTGTTGCACTACACCTTTTGTGGAGAAAATATATATGAAAAAACTATTTTAGGCAGCCTAACTAACTAAATAAACAAACAAACAAACAAATTTTCCTTCAGTTGGTCCCACATCAGTCTCTTGTCCCACGTGAGGTCATTAATCCTGGTAATTTCCCAGCCCTCAGAAAAAAAACCCTCCAGCAAAACTAGACCTGGTATTTAAAGCATAAAGTTCCTATCCCTTTGTTTCATTCCTTATATGCATGAGGAGGCCTTTAAACAAATATAAAGACACAAATGTTTTTTTCCTTTACAAGAAAGGTACCATTCCTTAAACAGAAACCCCCACACACAATTTGAGAGTCAAAGGATTAGAAGATTCTTCTATTTTTACATCTGATTAAATTATCTGAATTAATTAACCTTTAATTGCATTTGCAACTATTATCTAGTTCTGCATCCCAACAGAAGTTCCACCATATGATGTCTATATCCTAGTCAATCTTATTCCCATATTCAAAGGCACAAAAAAAAAAAAAAAAAGAGTGCTAGAGTCTAAATTAGCATGAAAAACATGTGTTGAGTGGAAAAAAGAAGTCCATAATATTACAGCAGTGCAGGGATCTGAGGCAAATTGTACAGACATACATATCAGTGTCAGATGTGTCTTGACCGAATTCTCTATGATTTCAACAAGATCTCTGTACATCAGGTGCTGTAAGGAAGATTACTTCTCCGAAGGAACTGTTTGGGGGTTACTTATCGCACCATGGCATGGGCCAGACATCCACCAGATACGGGGGTAGTCCAGAAAATATGTATCAGAAGATCATGCTAAGGATTTAACTGTAGTTGGCGCAGCCCAGTGAAACTCTGTTAAGCAGCCTTCCTAGTCAACTGGTTATAAGCTTTTGCTTTAAAACAGAAGTCTCTTGCCTTTAAAGTTGTGGATGACCTTTCTAAGGCTGTTTCAAAATGTACATGAGGCAGTAATCACAGCCTGCACCTGCAGAATCTGCAATAACAGCCCAGACGAGTATCTCATCCCTCACTGAAGACAGCACTGGTAGCACTGTAAGTATTTTTTAAGGAAATAACTCATTAGAACACGTAAGAGAGAAGCAGAAGGACACAATGTGAACATAAGCACGCTTATCAGTTGTGTGAACCGGGGCATATAAAAGAAAAGTAGAATAGCCTCCTCATTACTCACAGCCGAAGTATAGCTGAGCCTATCCTGAACAAAGCAACCTCAAAGAGCCCACAGAACGGTCTGCTGATGCCGTAGTACAATCAGAGGAAAGGATTCACGCATCACTGCCTTTCTACAGGGTCACATTTCCACCACCTGACGACAGTGGCAGCCAGTGCTAAGAAAAGTACATTTGAGGAGCATCTGACCATCAGACTAAGCAGCAGCTCACGCATTCCCTGTGCTACTTGGACCTGCATTCTCCTTGCCCTACCAGACACACCACTGTCCAGGGCTCTTCCAGGATCCCCCTTCACATATCCATGTAAAGCAGCAACACAGAACTGAGCCACCTTCTTCTGCTTCACCACATTGAGTCTTCACCCCGAGATCCTTGAAGGGCTGCTTTGTCCCATGGAAATAAAAGCATCAGAGGTAAAGACTGACCACATTTTTTCAGGTCTAGGGGTAAAGAGAATTAACTTTCTTCCTCTTTAACATTCTGCATCATAGCCAATGCTTGCAACATCGATCACTTCAACATGCTGTTATCCTCCTTCCACTTGCCCACTGTATCCCGGTTACCAGCACACCCAGATTTAAAAGTCAGTAATAAATATAATTTTAAGTCAGCAAATGTTTTCTGACCTACGCAAAGCAGGAGGCAGGAGAGGGCAAGGAGAGCAGGGGAGAGATGGGGAACTGCTGCCTTTAAAAGTTGGTTCAAGCAATATGTCCATGGAAGATGCTAATTTGTTAGAGAATTTAGACCGAAATCAGGGAAGCAAAATGATCTAAAAGATTAATATACTGCAGTATTCCCCACCACAGTGACTGATCTGTCAGAGACTAGCAGAGATACTCTACCTGTGTTTCTATAAACACTAACAAAGAGCAAGATGTCAGTGACCTCCTAACAGTCTGCTGTGACACTCAGTCTGCCCTCATCAATTTACCAAGGAAGCCTGGGCCAGTATTACCAAAGGAGGTAATACCTGTTCAGACTTTCCCAATCCCTTTGCCACAACAATCTCAAAAGCCCCTCCAGCTCGATAACTCGTTCTGCAGCAGGGACACCCGAGCCATCAGTTAAAACTCTGGCACTAGGGCAGGCTGATGGCAAATCGCCACTTACTGTGAGAGACCTTCATTTTGAGATACACTGTCTTCAAGAACCAGTTGATTCTCACCCCAATCAACTTGCTCACTGCTCCATCCTTTCCCATGCCAGCTTTTAGAGATGACTGGTCCTTGTCTCAGTGGAACCACCACCACAAACCACATTGGCTTCACCAATTTCACCTAGGCCAGCCTAAGCCTCTGGGATAACGTATCTATTTGGTCACCTCTCAAGTGCCAAAAATAACTGTAGCAAAATTAAACAGAGTTTCAGCATGTTATTGGTATGTAGAGACACACACAGAGACTTCTTCAAAAAGCTAAGCTTGCAAAAAGATTAACAAAAGTTTCTTCACCTCTAATCTATTTGCTGCCTTTTATCTATGCAATGCCATAATGTCTGTGGTGGGCACTGGACACACTAGCAGAAGTTAAATGGAGAGGACCTCTAGGACACCATTCCTGGCCAGTAAACCCTTGCCTTGGAACTGACCTCCCTGCTCCCCCCACCAGGATACGATCAAAAGATCAGATGGGTTCATGAACAACAAAGTAATGGGAATGGGAACGCTCTGGGGTTTGGAAGATTACACGGGAGGTTTGTTTGCATGTTTTTAGCATGCCTCATGCTTGTTGACGTTTTTAACTTTTCCACTTCTGCCAAGAGATAACAATGACTAACTTAGGAGGGAAAAAGTCACGGTATAAAGAAACAAGCATACACATACTGAAACTGGAGCTGGCTCAGGCTGAAAAGAAGATGACTCACAGACCCTCAGTATTTAGCTTTGTTTCTAAAAGTCAGATAACACCAAGAACTGCTAAAGCAAGAGATGAAGATTGAGTCTGTTTTCTTGCTTAACTGAAATTAAAAAAGAAAAAAAAAAAAAAATCAGGTTTCCAGTTTGGGAAGTCTCACAAAATTTACCATTAGCTCTTCAGTGACAGGGGACAGTTTTTAACTCAGGTTTATAAAAAGAAATTATCATCTCTGGATAGCTTCTTTGGAATTATTTTTATTTACAGAATGGTAGAACGTAATGTTGCCTTATCCACTCCCACCATCCTACCATAAATTTTCCTGTAACATGTTTTGCTATTAATAAGCAACTGAAGTAGGTCCTTTTCTACAGTCACAATAAATGGATTCTCAAAGAGCATAAGTTTGCATTGTTTTTAATAAGGCCACAACTTTGATTTAATAGCAGTGTTGCTATTTAATAGTAGTTGCAGCTACACTTTGTGTTTAAATGCAAAAGTCCACTACATGGACATTTTCTGTCCCTATTTTTAATAAAGAGCTTTACAAAATCAGAGAGCAGTTGTCTGTAATGTGACATTCTTCAAAAATCTTTGATAAGTGATTTGCCTGTTAGATAGTTTTGTTCCTAGCAGCAGTTTTGCCGTAAAGTTGTCTAAGCAGAAAAGTTAAAAAAAAACAAAAACAAAAACCTACACCACCAAAAAAACCCCCCAAACCCACTCTCTTCCCCTCCCTGCTCTTTCTTCTTTAATGTATTGGACAGGTAGCTACTTCTTAAAACGCATATTCTCTACTCCATCACTGCAGTTTTTAAATAAAATATTGATAGTTGCAGAGCCAAGAGATACTCTTGCAGAGCCCTGCCCAGAGATTATTTGACAAAGTTGTTGGTGACTAGTCTGCGTAGAGCCTTCCAAACAGTTGTCCACCCACTGAACAGGAGCTTTGCCAGTCATGAATATTCTTCTATTTCTTACAAGAACAGGAAAGCCTTTGACACAGTATGTTGTAACAAGGTCAAGACTGAGATGATATTAGCTGGTTTTCTTGTATGTTCAGAGACCACCTACACAGCAGTACTCTACAGTTATACCTCCAACTTCAGCAGACATAGTACAAACTCACCCTAGCACACAGAACTCCTTTAAATAAGCTAAAGCAGTCTTTCCTGGAGAGACAAAATACTGTAAATGATCAAGCAATAACAAAGTGATGAAGGACAAGAACAGGATTAAACAGGCTGTTTCCATTAAGACAAGGAAAATACAAAGATGCCCCAATGTTATATCCTAGGCTGAATGCTGTTTAATAAAATATATTTGTGATGTCAGTATCAAGATAAGCAAATTTTGCTTTTACGATTTTGGTCACAATCAGAAGTCTATAAACAACTTCAGATGGACCTAGTCAAGGTAGGTGAGTGGACAATTCCATGTTAAATTATGTTTATCCACATCAAATGCAAAGTAACACCCATTGGAAAGAAAAAATGCTGATGACTTACATGGTTTTAAGTTAACTATATCAACTTAAAGAAAGCAACCTGAATAGCTGTGAAGACATTTCAGTGAAGAACTAATCTGTGCCACTCTAAAAAGATAGCAAATTGCTAGGATGAAAAGCCTACATGATGGAGAGAGGGAGGAAACTGCATGATTTATATAAATCAGCAGTGCAGTCTCATCTAGAATATTACATTCAGCACAAGCCATTTGTGTGTTCAAAGGGACATTGCAAAACCAGATAGAGTTCAAAACAAGGTAACAAAAATGATTACAGCATGGAAAGAGAGACTCTAGAGAGACTGGGATGGCTTGCTTTAAAAAACAGCTTTATAAAAGAATACGTAAAAACTAACCGTACAGAAGTTAGAAGTTCCCTGCCTCATAAGAGCAACAGAAGGGTCACCGAAATTAAAGGTGGGATATTCAAAACTGATCAAAAAGAAATGCTCTCCTTAACCACAGAATAAACCAAAACATATTTTTCCTTCCCTTGTAAAGTCATTGTCACCAACCCACCCCCCCCCCAAGCTCTGTAAATGTGAGTTCCAAGATGAGTCTGAAGCCAAAATACTAACCAGATTCATTAAAAGGCTGCCCCCCCAAGCTTTATAAATGTGAGTTCCAAGATGAGTCTGAAGCCAAAATACTAACCAGATTCATTAAAAGGCTGTACTTGTATATGGGTAACACGAAAAGCTATAACTACAATGGTTGATGGTAAGAAGCATCAGAGTATAAGGTATCTCTGGCTATTTGAAACCTGAAAAAAACCCAGTGTGGAAGGCAGACTATACAACATTTGCCCACACACCCTCTTGAAAGCACAACAAACTGTATCTGCGGCTGAAACGGTTACCTGTTAGATCAACCTTAAAACTTATGGACATAGGACTAGATGAACCATCATCTTGACCCACTACAATGTTTTGTATCTACACCAGCTTCCTCTGAAATAATTGTTTTGGTTTTTTTAATGAAACCTCTACCAGTATAATGTAAATATTTATTGCCACATTGAATTGCAAATGATCAACTCAAAAATGGGACTTTTTAAGCAGGACTTCAGATAAATTCTCAGTTTATACATACACTGTATGAACTGAGGACAGACATCTCAATGGAAAAAAACAAGAGACATCACTCCTGCTATTCAGCTTGGAGACTCACCAGTTTTAATGCATGTCCTGGCACCCTAAGAGACATATTGATTTGCAGCCATTCATTCAAGTGCAGTGAAAGCCATAATTAGATAAATAGCTTTGGTAAAACTAATCTGAAACTCATTTGTTTGGGGACTGTCTGTTTAATGAGATAAAACAAGAAATTAAATATCTGCTGAATGTTCCTCTTTGTATCCTTCAACACAATAATAAAAATATAAATAAAGAGGTATTCATTTAACTACCATTATTATTTTTGCATTTTATGTATTTTATTCCAGCAATTGCTGTCAAAGACAATTACAAAGACAATATTTATGAATAACTATGCTCTAACAGGCTGACCAGTTTTATCAATCTCTTTCATACATGTGGATACTGAGGAATAAAGAGAACAGGTCTTTTAATCGTTGGTAAACACTCTTTGAGCTGACAGAGCATAGCTTTTCGATGGCATGTATGATGTAAGTTTTTAAAGTATCCAAGTTCCATTTGTGGACATGATTATGCCATTCTTCATGAACAGAAGTTAAATTCTGGTTAAGCTTTGAAAAGTGTTTATAACAATTAATGTAGCAGGATTATTATATTTTGTATCTTAACTAATTTTTTCCAACAAAATGCTGAGGAAGACTATTTTAAAGAATTCCTATGCATAATTCAGTGCTAGCACGGACAGATGTTACAGTTTATCCTTCTTAAGCCAAAACACACTTAAGCTTGGGATACGCTGCATCCTCACCTTTCTTCTTTGGCAGCTAACTACTAGATTCTGCTTTTGTTCCTTTAGGACTTGCATCTCCCATGAGTTTGGCCTTCCTTAACAAACGCCACAAATCTCGGTTCATCCTGCAACACAGATTCAGCAGCAGACTCGCAGCCCACACCCCCAGATTTGCTTTCGCTGCCAAGAGGCTTCAGGCGCTGCAGAAACGACAAACCGCAACAAAGCGCTGGATTGTACGCAAGCTGGGACCCAGACCAGAGCTAAGGGATTCTTTTAGCTCATTCCTTCAGCCGTCCAGTAAACAACAGCTTTGCGACTTTCAGAGCTAACCATGCGTGTGCATTGTTTTTTCTCCCCTTCTTTCCATATTTTAAAAATCAATCTATGCATCACTGAAGTGCATTCACCTATGGGATGAAATGGAGCATCTGCTTAACAGTGTGCAGTAGCAGTCTATGACAGCAAATGATTACCACATCCATCTGAAATTACAAAGTGTTTTAGGATCACTGAGTCTAACTCTCTCCGCCAGAACTTGGCCAGAAAACCACAATTAAATGCTTATCATCTTAAAAAAACAAATAAAAAAACCCCAAAACACCTGCTCTCCCTCCCTCTTCCTACCCTGATTGTGTTATGAAAAATAATGAATATTGCATCTTCTCTAGAGCACTCATTTATAGACTATCCTATCTCCTTCTCAGCGGTTTTGGGTTTTTTTTGGGGGGGAGCAAGGGGGGGAATGTCTTAATCCAAAATGCAGTACTTCCTCTGGTTTACTGCTCCTCAGTAGTGACCTGCAGACTGCATACCGTCTACTGTATCATGAAGGGCATGGTTTGACATACATTGCTTTGGCCAGTGGTATCACTGCAAGCAGCCACAGCCCCTTGCTTGGCGCTGCTTGTTCCACAGTCCCAGTGATGATGCCGACACGCGACCTGCAGAGATGCTCAGAAGGGCCAGCCGCAGGAGGAGCTACCAGCGGATCACAATAAAGCACACACATATAAAACCCACTCCATAATTAACCAACAAGACTGCTGGAGAGCCTCTGAACTATTTCTTTCCTTACTGCTCTAAGTCATATAGCCCATGTGTGTCTCAGCCATATAAATACTTAGGTATGAGGTTCAGGAAGCAAGGAAGGAAAGGCGCCCCCCCAAATCAAGTCAAAAAAGAAAGCTGCATTCTTCACAATCAATCTTTTAAAAAAGGCAAAGTAAAAATCATCCATCATTTTAAGCTTTAATGGGTTAATTCACTTCTAAAACTGAAGGCAAAAAATGATTACTGATGCTATGAATACAGCTCTACTGGTATTTATATAGGCTGAAGGGTTTTTTTCCCCCTCAATCAGCAGAATATTTTCTTTTTGCACTATAAAAAGTATATTGACTTTTAATCAGTTAGCCTGCTGTGTCCTCTCCAGGAAAATAGCTTGTGAAAAAGGAATTCAACAGAATAAACTGTACACTATAGTATTTAAATATTAATAATTGACCCTAGCTTAATACAACAGCCATAAGTAGATCATTTTACAAGGTCAGACTAACCCAAGTCAGACCATAAGTTAACTGAGATAAAAGACACCATGACAATTATGAATAGCTACTGCCTTTTACACCTGGAACTTGAAAATACTCAGATCCTGCTTCCATGTCTTTTAACTTTACAGCCCAAATGACTTAATTTTTATCCTTAAACTTTTGCCAAAAGCACAGATATAATTTAAAATGTTTAAATCAAATGGTGTCATATGGATGAAGTTTATACAGCAGATACTAAAAAGCAACCTAAAATACTGCACTGAAATGGATCTATGCATATGGATCCTACGGGATCTGCAAGGCAGCCTGGTTTGGGGAAAAAGAGGTTTTGGTGTACACAAAGAGCAGAGCAATGTATGGATGGCCCAGCTAAGCCAGCCCTGAGGGACTACAGAAGAACGGAGCACTCTCACTCTGTCCAGAGTTCAAAGGTGTCCCGTTTTATTTTCAGTCTTACAGCACCATACTGAGCCCCAACCAACGCTAAGGCTCTTTTTCTAATCATTAATATGAAACCCTAATAGAAGACAGCTCACATCCCAAGGAGACAACTTTGTGATCAGACCTACAGCACCTGGGTGCCTGGTGATCGGGCACAGGAACGCAGTGAGACCCATCTGGGGTCTTGAGTAGTTCAGCAGAGCCAGACCAAAAGTCAGTGTACTGAATCCCATCACTTCATATGCTGGCTGCTACACCCAGCACCTGCCTGGAGCAAGGTCAGAAACCATGGGTGGACAGCAGCACTTCAGCTATAACTGAATAAGCAAGTTATATAGTATAAATATGAAGTTGTACAGTATAAGTTACATAGTATAAGTAAAAAGAACAAGCAACTTCCTGTCCCATGTGTGAAATATTACTTTAATTGTTATACATTAAGGATAAAACATCTGTTTTATTACAATAAGTTTCCATGAATTAGGTTGAAAAGATGGCATATTCTGCTTTCCTTTTTTCCCCTTGCTTTTAAAAAGCTATCGCCTCCTATTTTCAGCGTTTTCATCAGCATAAAAATGCACAGCTTGTTTTGCAATTTCCTCATGGCACAAATGGAACTCAAACCACTGAGGCCATAACAACAGCTGAATGCAAACCTTAACAGAGTTTGTCATAATTGTACAGTGCGGTGCTTGTTCATTCATCCTGGCAGCTGGGAAATCTAGCGTGAATTAACTAATAATGCAGGTTTGCAACCAAGCAAATTAAAGTATACAATTCCACGAAGTGAATTTTGTTTATTTCCCTTTAAATATATAACTAGGGGGACAATCAGCTCACATTTAAATCAAGCCTTTCATCAAGATGTAACACTAGCAGAAATTCTGCAAATACTCAAACACATTCCTTTTAATTCCAATGGATTTGATCTTATTTCCTACGTAGATTTCCTTGATAGGTTTCCAAGCCACACATGGCAACACCACATCTGAGGATCTGCAGGCTACATCCCTTAGAAGCGGGAGCAAAACCAAAAGTGAAAGTAGTGAGATCCTTGTTCAACCAGAATTACAAAAACATGCACGGCTGATCGATATTTTCTTTCAGAGTCCCTAACGGAAGGTGTTATTACTAATACAAGAAAAGCAGCACTTAAAGACTGAGCATGGGCAAAATTAGCTCAAGGTGTTTTCAGCTTGAGCTTCATCTGCAGTGTGGGCAAGGGGTTAAAGACAAGACCATGTTTCACAGCAGCCAACCATGGGTCAAAGAGGGACTTACCAGGATACGCTCTGGCCAAGATAGAGAAAGGAAACTCAGAACCTGTCCCATGGTTTAGAGCAAGCTGCTGCATTTTTTTCTGTGTCAAAGGGTCAATGTCAATTTTACGCACCTTCCATGAGCACGAGCCACACGATGGCACCTCCTCCCCATGCGCTGGCAGCAACATCTGCTAGTGCTGCATCTGGACCTTCCCAGAGATGCTAGAAAACAGCTGAGATGTCAGTCCAGGCATTGCCAGCCTCACACCCAGTGGTAGCATAAGACCACAAGCGGTAGGCATCATCCTGGCCACCAGACTAATCCCCAGCCTCGGGGAGAAAAATAACTTTGCATTCTGCAAGACTTATTAGGTTACTTCCTAGGGCAGAAGAGTGGGTTTGCTTTCCATTTCATTCAACTGTAGTTAATCAAACCCAGGCATAATTTCTCAGATGTCGTAACACATGGGCTAATTAAGAAGTATTCTCAATTTAGTAATTCACTGAACACTGACTATGAAACAAATTATTATGCAAATAAACACCAGAGACACTGAAATTCCCCATCAACTACCGTGGTCACTGTTGCTAAGCTATTTTACTCATTACTCAACATTTCATGTGTCACCAGTCACAGACCTGACAAGTTAAAGGATACTGTGAAAGACAATTATCTTAATCAAATACGTTTAGCAGGAACACATAATAAGCCTGATTACAATAGGAAAAATTCAAGACTACTTACCACGACTATTTTTAGTCACATAATAACTGCCGAAGTGATGGGGGTATTAAGTTACTAAGTAGAACCTCTATGGCAGGCTTTAAAGCAAAATGTCACCAATATTAATCAGCCTACTTCGATAATACTTCTGACAGTAAAACTTTCGATTCACTGAGCCAATCCAGTATTTTTGTGTGCTGATTTCAGCCAGTACAGCATCTACACACCACAACACCTCATCTTTTTAATGTGGGACAAACTCTAAAATTAAAGCCTCTATAGTATATATAAACATAGGTACGAGAGCAATTGTTCCCCCGATTTTTCTTCTCTTCTCATTAACAACACCAGGCAAACAAGCATAAAGGTGCTAATGAAATGTGTTGATGGCACAAAATTGGAGGCATTGTCAAAACAAATGTAAACAGAATGGCGTACAGGAATATTAGGAAAAGAGTGTAATTCAGCAGCGTGAAGGACAAGGTCACTCAGGCACTACTAAGATAGGGGCTGCCAACAAGAATATGGACTGCTATAAATGTCAGTCGTTGGTGGGAAGATTACCTGAGTACAAGGTAGATCTATATGCTTGGCTCAGTGAAAATGTAACCATCAACCACCAACATAATGTAGCCATAGAAAGAAGTACTGGAAATTCTGAGTATTTCCAGCACTTCTTCCTAGAATTTCCAGAAGTACTGGAAATTCTGAGTATTTCCAGCAGGAAATTTCTAATGTCCTGGGCAAAACCTCGTCTATAACACCATGGTTTCCCCATTTGCAGGATGAATTGGTTAGAGGAAAGTAACTTGAATGACATAAGCAACTGAAAGCTTCTTACAAGAGATGAATAGAAGTTTAGCAAAATGTAGGTTGAGAGGTTCAAATACTTCATTTAATTAAAACAGATTGCATATAATTTGATTTTTTTCCACTGCCAAAGAAGAGTTGTCTCCAACAGCATGACAACTGCCAGTGCCAGAATATATGATAGATATCTCTAATATGCTCCAATCCTCCAGCTATTTTCAGCTCGGGAGCCTTCTGTGCCTGATGAGGATTATGTATGTTCAATACATTTCTCCTCCATGAACTTCTTGAGTCGCACCCTGAACTCATGTATACTTTTAGCATCCATACCCTAACTCCTGTGGTTTATTTTCAACCTATAACCCTACAGTCAGTTTACATCCTGACATACACATACAGCAAAGTTGTCACTCAAAACAGGCCAAAGACCTCTAGGAACCTCACAAAAGTCATTACAGAGTCTCAGAAAAGAAAACAGTCATGGTATCTCTTCAACTTCCAGCAAGCCAAAAGGCATATCCTGTGGTGAAGGTTTGTACAGGCTAGCAAGATCTTCAACAATATCAGACTAATAGCGTTTGACACCATGACATCCAAAAGGTTTTCCAGCTCCACTACTGTGACAAAGAGCAACATCCACGCTCATGTATAACAACAGGATTTTGCTTGTGTGTAAATGTGAACCTAGAAAGCAGAAGAGGTCATTAAAAATGTGTGTGTATCTGTGTGTGTGTGTAAAGCAATTCCCCCTGTGACTTCTGAGCGCTTCCCTGCTCTCCCAGGAGGCACTGAGGAGCGGCATTAGCTCCATTAAGAGTCCAACTGAGTGTTGTGAAAAGGATTTTTGGCATGATGGAGAGACTGCTGCACTGATGTGCCTGAAAGACCTCACTGCTGGCGTTCCTGGTGTTTCCAGGGGCAGGGACCTGTACTTCATCACTAATTACAAGAAACAGGGGAGGAGAGGAAGACATCTTTGGCAAGCACCAGGAGGAACAGCAAAGACAGTTCATAACCAAAATACTCATGCTTACTACATGCATGCTTCACACATACCTCAAGGAGGCAAACTAAGAAACAGAAGGGTCCCACTTTCCAAAGATTTTGAGAAAGCACATGGCAGAGGGGAATGGTTCCACAGGCCACAGCGACCCACCACAACAGATCCCCCTTCTGCCTTTGCACAAGCTCTGACACACACAGCCACACACACAACTACCACAGCAAAAGATCGGATCATTTTCTGCTGTTTTATCCACAGCAGAAACAGAGAAGCGCCAACCAAAGGATGAGGAGTAAAACCCACACCTCGCAGCTCACTGTGCAACTGCAGCCTGACCCCCAGTGCCGTCTCAGACATCTGTGCTGCACCTGCCCTAAGACCGAATTCAAGGAAAACCACCATCAGGGGCAAGGCCAACATCTACTTCAAAGTTCAGGAGCTTTAAAAAAAGCATTGGGCTTCCCTAGCAAAGGAAGTGGAGGTTAGCTTTACCTGTTATCAAACAGTCTACTGCCAAGGGCCAAGGCCTGAGAAGCCCAAACAGATTTTAAAAAATTATTCTACCCCATACTGGTTTGCAAAATTTATCCCATTTTTTGTATACTACCCTCTACTACACAATGCTTTCCTCTCCACCGCACCACAGGAAGTATTTGAACAGCATGCAGTGAAGTACATCCTTAAAACAATTATAGCACCCTTAACACTTCCATTATATTTTATTATCCATAGTCCCCAAGCATGCACGCATGCAGATTATCCCTGCTTTATAGATGAGGAAGCAAACTGCACTGCAGGCGGTCCCTCAGCAAGTCAGCAGCAGAGGCAGACCCCCTGCTCAGGGGTCATAATATTTTTCTAGGAAATTAAACAAGCCAGAATTTCAGCTGGTCAGCATTTACTTGAAAACAGCTCACCTAAGTGAGCAGCATTCCTGATGAAACCAGCTGGACAAATAGGACTCTCAGCTTGGCTTTTGAACAAACAAAAAAGCACAAAGAAAAAGTCACTGGAGAGGAAGACCAGACTAAATTTTTTTTTTTCAAAGGGATAGAGGGAATGGAGATTTCATAAGCAAACAAAACCCTCCAAAAATTAACTTTGGATTAACTTGAAATATTTCATTGAGGTGAAAAAAGAGGAATCTTTGTTTCATATTTGTGTTACTCAACCTTCCTCTAACCTTATTTTAAGGCTTTTTTAATTTAAGGGTCATGTTTAAAAGGGAAAGAATAAAAAAATGCCTCATTTTATTATTCTAACATAACCCTTCCCTCTCCCAAATACTGTCATTTTCAGGGTTGAAGTTATTCTCCACATTAAATAGAAATATGTGAAAAGTGTCGTGCCCCTAAAATTCCATTTCGGGGGGAAAAGGCACATGCATGGAGCGGACAGGAATCAACACGGGGCACTACTAACAGAGCCAGACTGGTCCCTGGAGAATCGCACGTGTGGGAGAGACTCTCCATGCACCCCAAGCATCCACTTTGTTTCCAAAGGAAACAAGTGACATTAACATCACTACTGGACTCCTAGCACAACCTGCACCTCAGAACACCCCACTAGGCACCTGCGCTGTTGAATAATTCCAGCTGCAGGAGAATCCCTGCAAACCCAGAGACAGCAGAGCACAGCAGTCCCGTTCTCCACACAGGACCAAGCCACCAGCCAGAAGGTCCTGCTGGAGGCGTACAGCATCTCCACACAGCATCGCCCACAGATCCAAGATCTGCTGGGCTGACTCCAGACTGACTCCAGACTGACTTACAAACTCACCATCCTCCCTCCAGCCTTCTTCCTACCAGGATGGACAGTTCAAGAAAAGCTTTGCAAGATGACCCACAGGGTACTGGAAGGCGAAGCCACAGATGACACCACCACTACATCTGTCACGCTGTGTTCGTTGGTCTGTAACGCAGCACATCAAAAACACAGGCACAGCCTCAGCTGGGACTGCATGAAGCAAGACGGGACCAAGGCTTCAGCAAGCACAACTGAGGAGCGGCACGACCCAGGAACCACCCAGGCTTCTCACCTGGGTGTTAACTCACCCACGCCAAATATTTACAGTGTAACTGTTGTACCACTCACTTGACAAATGCTTTCAGTAGCAGTGAGGAATAACCATGAGGATGAACCTGAGCCTGCTCTGCATGGTGTCTCCCTGAAGCATCATGAATTTGTTGTGCTAGAACAGCATTTCAGACCTGCCTACAGACCAACACCGTTACCAGCAGTGGTTCTGCACTGCTTCTTACCTCCTCACTGCACACTTACACCACTTCTTTGGTAGTATGCTTTTAAAGTGGAACAAATTAAACTCAATTCAGAAAAGGTCTCATCTTCACTGGAAGATAGATATCTGTCATAAACATCCCGTTAGGGCAGAGCAAGACTTGGCTATTTAAAGTTATATGAATCCCCTTAGGTCTGCGTTCATATGGACAGGACACAATTTCACCTGAACAATAAAAATCATTAGGCATCTCCATACAGACCAGTCTTTATTCAGTGGGTTAAGTTCACTTAAGGAAAGAAACTTATTCTAGAACAGGACTCTGAACCAAAACATTACTCAGAAATAGCTATTCTGCTGTAAATTTATATACTACCTTAATCCTATTTATCTTCATTGCATGCATATCTTCTTATAACAAAGCATTCACCCAGGAAGTTTGGTTTTAAATTCACACCCTACTATATTTCACAACAACTTCCCCATGCAGAGAAAGCATTTATTTACATGGGTAAAGTAGTGCAAAGTCGATGGGGGTACAAATGCACATCATGCTGATTTCTCCCCACTAACTCCCTACACAGGTATTTATCAGTGCACCAAAACCACACAGCAGCTCGCTTGATTACCCATGTAGACAAACCCAACCCCATGTAGGTAAACCCAACACCTGCATTTCAACTACTCAGATGGTGGGTTTTAGTCCAATTTTGGCCTGCAAGTAAGTTTTGCCGTGACCTCATGGCAATCCCACCCCCGTGATATGGCTGCAGTCACAACCGGGAGACTTCAAAGACATGCCCAGCCACTCACCACTGCGGTTCCCAGCTGCAGCGGTGTCACACTGTGCTTCGCCAGGGTGCTGCTTCCTACCAAGCCACCCCCGTATCATCAGCCTTTCTAAAAATGAGTGAACTTGAGTGAAATTTGGCTAGGGATTTCCACAACGCCCACCTGACCCCACGGCCTCAGTCTCTGGAAGCGCACGAGAGCGGGGGCAGCGCACGCCCAGAAAGGCCTTCTAGCTTCAAGATCGGGGGTGCACGTTGAAGTTCACTGCTTTAACACACGTTTGCACAAGTGTCTGAGCACACCTGCGCAGCATCTCCTGACAGACGAGAGCATGCACTGGCCCACACAAGTTCTGCCACACGGAGGGGAAAAGGAGGGAAGAGCAGAGCCACAGGAGGAACCCAGAGATGGGGACAGGGGCGCGCACTCACCCTGACTGGTATTTCATCTTTCAC
>NW_008824983.1:3930853-3948260 GCF_000699105.1 Pygoscelis adeliae | reverse complement strand
GGAAGCCCTGGCGGCCCTCCACCTCTCCCGCCCCGCGCCGCGGCCCCGGCAGTGATAAAGTGCAGGTAATGAGGAGGGTGGAGGAGGCGCGGGCGGGAAGAGGCAGAAAGTCCTGTTAACTCCTTTGCGCTCGGGGACCGCCGCCCGGGCCGTGTCCCCACCTCTCCCGGTGGCCTGCGGCCAGCACAGACCCCGTACCTACGGGGGGGGTGGAGGACACGGGGAAGAGGCGGCGGGTCCGAGCTGAGGCGAGAGGAGTTCAGGCTCCTCCAGGGGCTGGGTGGTCTCCGCTCGCTCCTGGAGGTTGTCAGGGCCAGGCTGGAGAAAGCCCCGGGCTGAGCCTGCCTGGGCTGGAGGCCTCCCAGGGTCCCCACCTGCCCGAGTCACCCTATGATCCCCAGGGCTTATTTATGGCTGTAAGGGGTGAAGCCCTTCCCTGCTCCCTTCCCAGTGGGCTCAGTGAGGTGTTTTGTCCTCCATGTCAGCATTGATACAGGAGAAACGGAGCAGTTTATCCCAGGTGAATGACTTGCTTCCAGTCATTCAGGTAATCCCTGGAAGGGAACCCTCAATGCCAGAAACCGGTTCCTTTACTCTTTGTATAAGGAAGAAAGATACATTCAAGGCACTTGTCTAGATGCCAGTACCTTGAATTATGGGGACTTTATTTAGTCTCTGGAGTCTCCCTTTTCTACGTCAGTGGTACAGGTGTTGCTTCCTTTCTGCCAGACTTTTCTCATCTGTTTAGATCAGAGAACTGGATGTAAGGTGGGGCTCCCCTTACACATATCTTCTGCCTCAGAGCTACAAATAAAGCTGACCTGCTCTTCCAGGTTGAATTCACCAGTGCCTAAATGTCTTGGTAAATGACATCATAAGTTAAGCCAATCTCACAGACACGTTATGGAAAGCTGTCGCCCTGTCCCAACCGAGAGGTCCCATTGATTTCAGGGACTGACCCTAATACTGATCCAGCCCCACAGGGAACTGGCTTAACCATGAAACTCACCTTGCAAAAAAATGAATAATTTTTTCCTCGCTGATGTCCTCCCTAAACCAACTCCTCTGGAATCACAGAGGTACCCATAGTGGAAGGGAGGTGGCAGATGTACCCAACCTGTGTCGGGGTGCTGCGATGTAGAATGGCCCCTTCCAGCATCAGTGTGACATTGGGTTATCTGTCGCCTGAATGCAGCAGCAGTAGCCTGGCCTTTCAGCTACCCTGACCTGACAGCAGGCTGCTGCAAAAAGGTGATCCTGCCTACAACCCATGGGTGTGTACTCCCTTCGCATCCCTTACGTGGGATCTGGTAACCATCTGACTTTAGTCAGCTGATCAATCTGGTGGAAAAATAACACCTCAGAAAATAATGAGTTTTCCATTGGCCAGACAGCTGAATTGATCCACCTTGTGACCACACAGCCGCAGGATCGAGGAAGGCAGAAACCTGGAAGTGAGGGAAAGCAGAACTGCTTCTTTCAGCAGCCATCCGTCATTAAAGCAGCTTAACTGCATCCTGTGCGCATGACTTCATGAACTGCGCAAACCAGGCCAACCCAGGTACTCGTGAAAAGGACGGGGTTTGCCCCAGCCACATTCTGCCGCCACCTTCTTCCTGCTGGTACCAACAATCATTGCCCTTTACATGAGCCAAATCAGAAAAGTTAAGTGCAAAAAAAAAATCAGCTATTTTAGCAGAGTTATATGGCCCATCGCATGATGCCTATTGCTGACACAAAAGACAGAAAAGGGACAGGAATGTGACAGCCCAAACTTAGATGAAAAGTGTGCTGCAGACCCCTCAACCCCAAAACGCCAGGGAGATCTGTGAGCCCCAGTTGGCAACATCAACACCAGCCCTTTTGCAAGGGCAAGTGGGATTATGCCATAAAGATGCTTTAGCCAAGGCCACACTGCATAATCACACATGAGGAACACGAAGAGCACTGGCTGTTCGATGTGATGCCTCATGTCCCAAACATTTCTATTATTTCACTTGATTAGTGCTCTCCAACTGCCCTGCAACAGCTGTGTTGCCTGGCAGCCACTTTGTCACAGCTCAGGATGTAATTATGAGCAAAGGTGTATCTTCACCCAAAAGAATAATGGATCCTTAGTGTACAGGCTTCACAAAAGGACCATGTTCTTTGTCCGAGTCTTCAGGCGCTGCTACAATACAAACATCAGTAAGACAACTCAATAAAGTGTGACTTACTGTGACAGACTGGGGTATAACCAGAAGTAATTTGGTTATGTTAAGAAAGGGTAAAATTATGCCAGCACTCAGAATTTCTTGTTTGTTTTTTAACTGAGCAAGGTAAGTATAACTTGTGAAGAGTGTCGAAAGGGAAATAAATATGCTCTGTGGTGCGTTTAAAAATAATCAGCTGCTGGATAACATAATTTGGACTAACAATTGTCAGAAAAATGGAGTAGATAGTAGCTAGGTCTTTCTAGTTTGGATCATTCCAGTTTTGGGGAAGATCGTCATAGGAATTGTTTAAAATTAAATCTTACATTGCTTTTTTTGTGAAGTCGCAGAAGGTTTAGCTTGGTGAATGAGTCTGATACCTGTTCTTTTTCCTCACAGGAAAGGGGAGGGGCAGAGAGCAAAACTAGATCTGGTCAGGACATATTTGGCAAAACAGTTTTATTTAAAAAAAAACAGAACAGCGTGTTGCACCCAAAATATTGTGTTCAGAGTATCTTGCTTTCAGTGAACTGTCACTGAAGAGAGAGCAGGGCTCTGTGGGAACGGGGTCTCTATTCTCGGCAGGTTTGGCCCCCCAGCTGACTGCAGATATCCTGCCCCTCGCAGGCACCAGCAGTAACACAAAAGGGATATCAGATCCACTGACCATGTGCAGGCACTGGGGAACTTCCAGTTCTCCAGATTAAACACTTTTAATTTGGTCCGATATAAAGCAAAACCAAGGAGATACTCTCTCCGGTGCTTCTACCAAGAAACCTAGCTTTGCATATACTTCCCAGAGTAGAGTCTGGACAAGGTTTTGTTCTCCCGCTTGCAAGAGACTTCATATAAATATAGGAACATGTATGTTTAAATGGATACAGGATGGAGTCTGGAGACCTAAGCGAGTTTACTGCGACTTTACAGATGTGGGGCCTGGGAGTATCTGCTTTTTTTCAATGTGTTTGTTTGTCTTTCATGGTGTAGCACAATGAAAAGAAATGCAGTAAAAACAATACAAGTTGTTTCATGCCTGTATGCATTTCATGTCAGTTTTTAAGTAGATCATTGCAAAAAAAGAATTATCTGGAATCAGCCGTTTCCTGACAAAGCATGACAAACACTCATTTTGGACTTAAAGTATTAGGAGTTCTTGACTCCATTGGAATAATTGATAGATGCCACTTAGGATTTCCCTGCATGAAGTGAAGATAGGTAGTGCAGGGATAGAACTGGGGAGTACTGGGGTGCAGGAGCCAGATGTGAGGAAACCATCGACAGGCAGCGATCCTGAGCCAGCTGCTTGCAGCAGTCCTTTTTGAATATTTGCTCTCCCTGACCTGGCAGAAGGCGTTCAAAAGAAAGCAAGTTTTTTCCAAAGCAACAACACCCACTGTACAACCAGCCAAACATCTCTTCCCCTTCCCCAGGTGGTCCTGCCGGAGTGGGGATGGGGGGGCGATGCTTTTCTGCCCTTTTAGAAACTGAGTCAATTTTCTTCTTCCCATTTCTTCAGAAAGCAAGCAAGCAGGTTTTTCTTCATAACACCTCTTCTCCCATGCAGGAGGAGGCAAGCTGTGCGCCGCCCATCTCCCCATACCACATCTGGATGAACCTCAAAGGAGGTCCCCTTCTGCGTGACTTGTCCCGTGCTCTCACAAGAATCATATCCTGCTAACTTTACTCTGCCAAATGTTACTCCAGGCCCAATGCATATGAATTGCAGACTGTTTCCGTCATGCTCTGAGACCCTGCCAGCTCTCTGGCCCCTGACATGGGGTAGTCTGGACTAGCAGCTTTTTACTTCTGGCTTTAAACGCATTACGTGCAATGACCCAGCAAATGAGAAGGGCTGGGGGAAGGCTTTGCTCCATCCTGCCGCTTTGGTGCTTCAAAGGAGTTTTGGGGCACGTTCCTCAGTCTCAAGAAAGGGACATGCATGCCCCTCATCACTTCACCCACAGTGCAAGTGTGGCAGGTGACCATCCAAGCACCACGTTGTGGACTGGAGATGCACACTGCAGAAGTCTGGGCACCTCTCACCTTCTTCGGCTTTGGAAAGTCGTCATCAGTTCATCCAACTTCAGAACAAAACCAATCTGTTCACCCTCAGAGCTGCTAGGGATCGGCTTTTTGGCTGAGTAACTGGCTTTAGGCGTCTGAGTTGTTAGCTCCCTTCCACCTGATCAAAGAGTGGGATCTCAGCTGCATTTTAAATGTTGGATATCGCCAACTTACTGTGGATATAAATAGCATAAATTGATTATCAGAGCCATATACATCAGGGGCACGTATGTGGGTCATGCATACTTTTTATTTTGTCATCGATTTAGTTTCTCAAGTTGGGGTTTGGGGTTTTTTTTGAAAGAAGAATTTCCAGCCGGTTTAGTACCATGTCATCACATAGGCCAAATATTCAGTGACTTAAGCTCAGAAGCAGTGCTTGTAGCATTTCCGAGATGTGAAAGGCCTGCAAAATGTAACATACGCTCAGCAATGGAAAGATACCAAAATGGAAACGAGGCACAAGGAAGCAGGAGATCAGCGCAGGGCGTGACTTGAAAGACAGCAGAACAGAAGAATAACTACAAAAAAGAGGGAAGAGGTGAACAATGAAGGAGATGTATGCATAGGTGAAATATTTCAAGTAGTTTCATGATTTGTGTGACTCATAGCTGGAAAGGCTGAAGGTGCCTCTATTAATTCAACCCCCAGTTTTCTCTTGACGGCCTGTGAAACTCTTCACTTCAGCATCTGACCCTTTCCCCCCCTGCGTCGTGCTAACAGCCACCTGCCCCTCTGCCCCCAGCGCCTCTTCCAGGCTTCAAAACTCGAGGCGTCTTCAAATGGATGCTCAGCCCGTGTCCTGCCCAAGATTCATCCAGGGAATCAGGAGACGGTCCCTGCTATTGACTCTTCAGCACTCAAAGATGAGAGAGCTCAGGAGCATCCTGAGCCACTGGGTTTGCTACTGCCGTTGTTTGAACCAGAACTGGGGCACTGGTCAGAGGACAGGTGGGAGGGGTGTGTGTGGGGAGGGTGTCTGTAATCCTAAATGGATCTCTTTTTGCATTTCCTTTAGTCATTTTGTCCTTTTTAAGACTCACTGGGCCATGATGACAAGAGCAAAACGAATGTAAATACAGCCAAAAGCACTGTTTGGTGCATGGCAAAACTTGTGCTTTAATACAAACCCAAGGAAGAATGCATTTGCTGTGGTAATTGTGATTTGCCAGAGCTAATGAACCTGACTCAACTCTTCAGTTTGATTTGTCTTTTTAACATACTTGGAAGCAGGAGACCTTATGACCCCTCAGGGAAATTAAAACTCTTAAAGGTCTCATGTCTGGCCTTTTCTGTCAAAACAATGTTGTCATTGAGCTATTGCTCTTTCTCTTACAGGCCAAAATTAAACTCCAAAGCCAATAAGATCCTCAGTGGAGTTTGTTCAGTATTTCCTTTTTTTTAAAACTAAACACAGAAATCTCAAAATGACAAATCAATATCTTTTAATGAAAAACTAAAAAAGAAACACATAAATGGACCTGTGGAATCAGGAAGTTTTTCTGACAGCTGCAACCAAAATTCAAGTTGCTTTACCCCCAGGCACATGGGCATATGCGTGATTTTTTTTAAATGTCCAATGTGAGAAGCATTACATACATTTACAGAAGAGATTGTGTAGGAGATTTTGAAAGAGACAAATTGCAATTAGGTGCTAAATTCTCACTGAAAGTCAATGGAAAATCTCCCCTGTATGATTGATGGTTAATCTGCATATTTATCTTTTCTTCCTTAGCTGTTAAATTCTGTATTTATGTTTAAATTCATGTTTTCTGTTTTAATTCATATTTTATGTTTCTTCTCCATACGTATAAGAGTGAGGATGCTTTAGCCTAATTTTGTAGAAACGGGGTTTAAGATACTGTGCTGCCTCTTTGTACATCTGAGACCTCTCTCTGAATCTTCAAACGCTTAAGCTCGTCGAGCACATTTGACAGAGGTATTGAAATCCAAAAACTATTAAGCCCTTAAAAGTATTCCAAAAATAGGCAGCCAGTTAAGAGCTGCAGTTAATGCTTCACTGAGGTAAAAAGTGCAGCATTTCATATGAGACCTTAGAAAATTCAGATAGGGTCTCAACCTCAAGACACAAATCCATAGAAAATCAGGCTTCATTTATCCCCCTGCTCACAGAACCACTACAGAACTGTGATATATATATATACACACACACGTTTCTACAGTGTATACATCCCTACAGTGTCCACTCAGCTTTCATATGAGCAAGCTACTGTAATGTAACAGTAATGACTTTCTTGTATGATTATGTTATGATTTGCAAAAAGAGATGTTTGCGTATATATGTACACATATATGCAAGGTCGCCTTTTGTTTTAAGTACAGTGTAAGTATCTCTCGCTGCCTCCATGTGAACAGACCTTAGCCCTACATAATCTCTTTGATGAAAGGAAAATAGAAAACCACAAGCCAAATAGTTTGAGTTTTCAGCATAAACCTGGATCCATGTTGACAAGCTTTTCCCAGGGATAGTAAACCCAGTAAAATATTTTCATTCCAATTTCTTGAGAGGTTGGAAAAATCAACAAAAGAATAGCATGAGACCAATTGCCAGAAATAATATTACCATTTTAAACATAAAACCATCTTACTTCTCGTGAGTAATGAAATGCTTTAAAACATTTTCTTTCATTTGGTTTGTTTATGTTGTGTTCTAGCTTTTGTTTTGTTTTAAATGTGTCTGATTTTTCCGGCTGAATAAGAGCACCGCAGCTGTTGAACAGAAACAGCAAGGCAGATGACTGGAAGAGAAAATCGCGTCCGATCGGGGGCTCAGAAGAGAGTCTCCGCTGTACAAGGGATGGTGTCGGTTTGCTGAGTGACTGGATAGGTTTCTCTGGTTTTGTTGAGGATAACATTTCCTCCTGGCAGAGGTAGTCAAGTACAGCCAGACTAGCACCAGCAGAGGTAATAAGGCTGTGGACAAATCCAGGTGGCTTTGTCCCTTCCATTTGGGCGGTGGTAGAGCAGGGAGGGCTCACTCCAGCAAGTCTGCTGGCATAAGCCAAAGGCCAGGGAGAGATGTTGTCTTCCACATCTGCCAGTGCCGGAAGGCCAAGTGCTCTTGAAGCGAGCATGTGCCTATGGTTTAGTAAATGGCTTTTGAATGAACGCACACAAGGGCATTTTCAGCTCTGTGTCCAGAGTTACAGCTTGATGAGCCCTCAAGTCTTGCTCCAACACCCCTCCTGGGATTCCTGACTGTTCAGTTGTCCTGTGGGACAACTGTTCAAAGAGTCTGTGGAAAAACATGGTCAAAGCAATCTTGCCATTATTTTTGTAATGACCTATTCAAGGAAGTAGTAGACAGCAGGGGCAGGGCCAGGGGAGGAGAGGTGGCTGACCAAAACAACTCTCCCTGTGCTGAGATATCCAGCACACCTGGAGAAAAGAAGAAATTGGCTGTGTCCTGCCTACCCCAATCTCTTCCCCCTTCAGCCTCCTCTAACTGCTTACAGACACCCCTGGAGACTTCTGAAAGGCAACAGGAGTCGCAGAGTTAAAGAAATTGGGAGGACAAACCAGTTCGCCTTAGGACGTAAACTGGTGGGTCCATTAGAGACCATCCATGGAAGGTTATGGATGCTGTCTTGTAAAGAGGGGCGGGTTTCAGTGGGAGCCTCAGCTACCTCTAGAGACAGAAAATGTTTACGATTTTTGATCTTGCCAAGTGTACTTTTATGTGAGAACAGTACTAGCTCTGGGGCGTGCATGCATTTAGCTGTCTGAAATGTGTTTAGGTCACCTGGGAGCACCCAGCACTGTAAAACAGGACACCTACGGTCCAGTCCCCTGACAGGCTGCATCAGCAGCCATGCAAAACCTGCCAGAGGAGAGTGCCAGCAAATGCACAGCATTTTTCTGGACCTATGCATGAGAAAGGCGTAAGATGAATTTCCCTTGCCCATGAGAAAAAACTGTTCCCTCTCACTGAAGCCCTGGAAGAAGACCTTTTTTGTACTCTGCCTGCAAGACGTTTACAGTGGTTTCTGAGACTTGGATACACTACCATTGTAAACAATGTTACATCTGTAACTGTAATGAAATAAAGTGATAAAGTCATATAAAGGTTATGCTATTTCTAACAAAATACCAAACCAAATTAATCTAATTAACAAGTTGATATTGAACATATTAACTTACGGACAAGCAATTCCTAAACTATCTAATGATGTGTTAAGCTAACAGCCCTAACAACAGCATGTATCAAAGGAAATTTAAGATAGACGTTCTGCCAACTAGAGGACTTGGCTAAACTAATACATTCATAGCTGAGACTAATTTTTGAATTAGAGCTTCAATAATACTCTTATGGCAGCCTGCCTAGACTGTTGTGGTTAGACAATAGCAATTCTTCCCTTTTCTTCCAGTATTTTTATTCATTTGCAACACAATTTATGAAGTATATAACTTGAAAGCCTGCCCAGCATCCCACATCACAATTAACAGTCAAACCTTTAAGATAATAATTAGGACATACATTATTGCCCCAACCTTATATGTGACTGCCTCAACACAGTCAGATGTTTACAGCTAGGCACTTATTTCTAAACATTGTCCTCAGCAGCGGTTCTAAAAAGAACCCTAACAGACATTAAAGAAGGAAACAGAAAAGTACTTAATTATATATTTGAGTTTCTGCTTCCCAATTCTTGCCAAACTGCATTTGTCTCAGGGAGACTGACTTGCTGTTTAATTAAGACCTAGGTAGCTTTCTGGTAATAATAAACTAATGGACTAGTAAGCTACTCTTACTGACTTGCAGTGACTCAATTTCTAGTATTGTTTGGTGCTTCTGACTTGTTAGAAAAGGAGAGTAAATACCTGTAGTGAATCTTTCAACGGTTCGAGTGTCTCCCTTCCCACAGTTTTTCAACAAGCTAATAAAAGGCACCTGGGAAAAAAGGAATGTAAGTGGCTGGAGAAGGCTGATAAAGATGAAATATAGTGAGTCCCTTTAAGCTTATATTAGGCCCGTATTACAAACTAAGAACTTCACTGAAGCTGCCAGTCAGTAAGTACTGATTACTGATTAAGTAATTTGTGAAAAATTCTATTTTGGCAAGCGAGAATGCTGTCTGAATGGGAAGTTATTAAAACTAAATGGGTCATGTAAAATCAGACAATTTGTCCTGTGAGCTCCACTGACAAAGCTGAGCCAATCTGAAGGATGTCTGAGAACTTCTTACTCTGAGAACTTCGAAGCACATCAGATCTCGTTAAAGACCAAATAAATGCATTTCAAAGTGGACAAAAATGGAATGGAACAAGTTCCTCATTTTGATTCTTCACCTTTGGGTTTTGTTTATCTACAGCGTACCTACATGTGAACCGATCAGCCAGGCCCCCTTTCCTGTCAATGGAGAGAAACAGGAGTTTGTAGGTTTGGATTCAGCCACTGTGTTTTGGATGAAGCATGTCTTACAAATGACGTTGTTTCTCCACTGACTATGAAGTGAATTAAGGCAAGCAGCTCAAAATTAGGCAGCTGCACTGCAGACACCTAAATTTTGTGCTGGGTTTTCATTCACACTTCTGCAAAATGGGCGTAAAATGTAGCTAAGCCAGGAGGGAACATTTACATTATCCATAGCAATGCAGATTGATCACGTAAACTACAAGGAATTTTAAAATTGGACTTTATTGGCCTGCTCCACAGTCATTCAATTCTTACCAAAAGCTGCAGAAATTTGTGTTAAGAGCAGAACCCATCTATATTGCTGGTTTGTTTATATTTTTTTCTTTGCAAAGTCCAAAATCCCCTGCCACTAATTCTCTGTCACTGAGTATTCCGTAATATAAATCCATATGCAAAGACGTTTGTTATATCTAACAAGAGTTGTATTGATCTCTCATACATTGCACAATACCTGTGATTGGCAGTCTATCAGTGTATCAGTTGTCGGCTTGTTCATGCCAAAAAAAAAAAGTGTTTGAATAACTTCAGCCAATGTTAACAAACCTCTCAGGTAAACATATACCATGCATGCCCTACATGTTCATTGTGTTGGATATCAATTAAATAATGCCTTAATTAAATAAACAGGCTTTATCTTTTGTTACATCACAAGAAAATGATATATACCTGCCTGTAAAACTATTTGGTAGGATCCGCAAGACAGACTCTGGGTCTGAAACCTTTGTCCTACTTAATTTATAGGGAAAACGCTAACTTTCAGGAAAGCCATATACAAACAGGCCATTTGTTGTTTAACCTGTTCTCTGGAGGCTGTGTTGCTACGGATGAATAAACAACGCTGAGTCTGAGGACACTGGTCGGACTTACTGTGTTTTCCAGTCAGTAAGCACAACTGGGCAGAGGAGCAGCAGATAATGTCTGGCCAAGTAGCTAGTCAGATGCTGCTTGCCGGCCCAGCTATCAATATTAGGGACGTCACAACCATCACATTGACAGACCATCATTTCATTAGGACACCGACTGTAAGTCCAGAGCCTCTGACTTGACCACAAAGACTTCAACAACCACCAAGGTTTGCTAAAATGCAAATGTCCTCTTCCCTGGAGGATAATGTGAGGGGCTTGTGGGACATTACCACCAACATCGCTGACAATGTGATACCATCAGCACACTGACTACCATATGGCCCTGCCTTCCTACCATCTACATGTGCCTCCCTAGCTTTCTGGCACCGCAAGCGTTCCCCTGTCAGAGGCATGAAACGTGAGTGCCAGGTGGCAGAAAATAAAAGTTGAGGCTGTCCCACACTCCCACAAAACCTTCCTGCCCACCTCCTTCCACCGATGCTGCCAAATCTCACCCCAAGCCTTCCTGTGATTCACAGATGATTTAATCAGTTCTAAACAGATAGATCCTGTGATCGAACAAGCATCAGAAATGCAAGGCACCATTAAAAGGACACCACCATACCCAGCAGTCCATCAAGGCTCCCAGTGCCCATTACCTTCAACCAGCACAAAGTTTTACATGCTGAGGAGAGGGCGTGAACCAAGAACTTTGAATACAACAGTTGCTTTTTCTCCATCGTGGTAAGCAGGTGCCACTTGACAAAAATAGCTGACATGGAACCCACAGGAGGAGGCTCTCTTCTTCAAAGACACAATTTTGCATGCAAAGGGTCCCGAGTACATGGGTAACAGCCTGCTATTGACTATGGTCAACCCTTCTCCACTCTATTCCTAAGCAAGCTCACAAATAAAATAACCAAAGATGAAGTGTAGCCTTGTATAACTGAAGCTTAATGTCTATATTCAGATCCAGGACTTGGATGTGAAACCATTTTAGTAGATGCAAAGTCTCCTCTAGTCAGTGGCCAGACAGAAAACAACCTTTCTCACTCTCCTGGAACTGCCTAAAGCATTTGATGCTGTTTCAGGGACTCGGTTCCTTTTCCTGAGAAAAAACACAAGGTTCAGGGTAACAATCTGAAATGGTCTGACCTCTTTCTGCAGCAGGGCACGCAAAAAGTAATGAGAGAAAACTGCAGCTTTATCACAAACTGTCACACAGCTCTTCAACATCTACAAGCAATCACTAGATGCAGCAGTTGGAAAACCAGGACTTAGTTCCGAGTCGTTACTTGGAAAGTCACTTGTATCAGCTTTCTGAAATCAAGACCTTGCATAGCATCATCTAACAATCATTCCTGGCTGTCTAGGAAACTTGTCCCTGGTAGATTATAATCTGGTTTTAGTAAGTCATGCCTTGATCATCCATCATCTGACTATAGCATCCAGTATATGTTGGCCGGAAACTACAGTTACTCTAAAATACTGCCAAGTATCTTCTCAGAAACGCAGGCTATCACAAGCGTGTCAAACTTTGCTACCACAAGAAGCCACCCTGTTGTACACAGTTCTCCCCTCAGGAGGAGCACACAGTAAAGCACACCACAGACTTGACTCAATTTGCTCAGCACATTGCGAGAATGTGCAATGCAGTTGCAGCGTAAGAACCCCACACATGCTGGGGGGGGGGAACATCCACACTCAGCTGAAAGACTGCAAGCGATGACAAATTGAAACTACTTTTGAAATTTATTCCAACACTTAATTATGCTCACAGTTAAAACTTTGCTTTTTAGAAAGATATTTATAACAAGCGTTTGAGTCATCTAATTAAAATGTGATTCAGAACACGTAAACCTGAGAGCCCAACTTCCCTGCATGTCCAAAGGGAAAGATGTGGATACTAGCACACGGCTCAGAACACCTGAATAGATGCATAGAATTAGACAGTGTAAATATCTATCTCTGCCTTCATTAGTTTAAGATAACCTAAAGCCATGTTCCTGTTCAGGTTTGTCACCTTCACATAATTACTTCTGATACAGCAGAGAAACATTGAAGCAGAGCAAATCTGTTTGTGGATGTAGTGAGAATCGTAATACTGCAACACACCATCAGCAGCACAGCTGGAACTTCAGCCCACACTTCTGTGCCTTGCTGGCTTGGGATAGGTTTAAGTACGTACTTATGCCCTGCTTAACGGGGCCTGTAGAAACAGATTTCAGCTGTTATAACAATGCTTTTGTCTCTGGCACGCATCCGTGTGAGGGATTCCAGCTTCTCCGATTTCCTGAGTATTGCTCGTTTCCTGGAACATTGGGAAGCGTCACAACTGTCTTCCCCATTTCTCTGCCAACCTGTCCTCCAGGGCAAGTGGTTCAAGTAGCTTTGTTTGATTCGCTTTTACCAGAGTTTCTCTTTTATTTCTGATAAGGTGTAAACAAATAACCAGGTGTGCTGGATAAACACAAAACAACCTCCCCATGCTTCATTTTCTGTCTACTGTCCCATGGCAAAACTTAGCGTTACAAAAGATTTGCCTCATGTTCACCATCTACTGACTTCAGTGGCTACTCCTTCAGTCATAAAACTCAGGCTGTGTTCTTCTTTGTAGCTGTTTTCCAGCATATCCAATGCTGTACAACTTTAGGGCAACTCTACAGGCTGCTCTCCAGGAATGCGGTACTGCTCTCTTCTCATAGCAGCGCAACACTGGCTTGTGCTGGTGTAGGCAGGGGGCCAGGAGGCATTCAAAAGCTGCTGAGACTCCCACGTTGCTGGCAATGACTGTGTCCCCTCGTCCCCCACCCTCGTCATTCTCCTGTTTTATTCCAGCATGAGGCTCAGAAGAAACAACAGACTGGACAGAACTATCTCAGGAGCAGAGCAGGCCCTCAAGATCATCACAGGTAGACTGCTTGATTTTCTTCTGTATCAATGACAACATGACTGTTTCAGTTTCACATCTCAGACAAAATCAGGAGAACAACGTGGGGCTGCCTTGGCTTTCTGAATGATTGAGCATATGTTCTCTCCCTGCTCCCAGGTTGTGTAAAGCACAATCACTGTCTTTTGATGGTAGTGTTTTGCTTTCTGAAAGATTGAGTTCTACATCCTGGCTTTCAAAAACCCAGTTCACAGCATTCTGCGTTTGCCTGCTCTAGTGAATGTAGGGGCAGTAGTAAAACGCCAGCGTGGGAGTCAGTGCAGGGTGACCGCTGCAGTTTTTACACTCAGCCATGCAGAAGGCTTTGGTTGATACAGGAAATAGCTTTCTAACCCCTTGACATACAATTTCCTGCTGGAAATTCTTTACAGGTTGTTGTTTCCTTCACCTGAAGTTTTACAAATGAATCACCAACACGAATCTGACTTTCCTTATGCACCTTTTAAACAGCCCAATGAGGAACTATTTTGTATTCAAAAGAGTCTCAAGAGGGAGAAGAGTTAAAATCTAACCCCCCATTGACAGGCATTTAGAAAAGCATGCTGTACTACAATGTTACCTCACCTTTGCTCCTGAGGCTGAAGTTTCTGAGAAAAATGTGTAATGAACACACTGGTAATGCACAAATGTACTCACACAACATATGTACCTTGAAGTGTCTTAAATTTTGTTTACTTTTACTTGGCTCTTTTTGGCATTTCCCTTTATGTAAACTCACTATATGCATCTCTATACACATTTGCAATGGTATTAAGAAAGTATCTTTTGCAGTGGTATCTCTAAATCATTGAGCAGTCTACCCATTACTGCCCCTATAAAATGTCTACAGAATATATAAACACCCTGCCTTTTATATATGCATCAACCTGGATTATGTCGTTGGCATCAATTAATCTCCATTATAAGCATTTTTTTTCAAAAGTCTGTCCAGTGCAAAGCTTTATATAAAAAATGGTATGGATAGAGGCACTAGGTTAAAAACAACTGAATTCCCATCAGCTGAATCACAATAATTGACCATGTGCATGTTCTTAGCATGACCCAATTGCAAAGTAAAATGTGTTAGTTTTTGAAGGTGCCCGCACCCTCAAACAGTCAATAGGATGCAACGTAGCTATTACAACTTACAGTCCTCACCACATCTTAGGACAGGCTTAACTGTGACCTTGGTATAGCTTAGAAGCTTCCACTGTTACATGCCAGGCAATAAAGAGCCAGACGAGCCATTCATTATTATCAGATTACAGTACAGAAAAAAACAGGGATCAAGAACTACCCATCAATGCTGCTTCGAGCAATGAGGCACAAGATACCTCCACCACCTTGGGCTGGTCAAAACAGCGAAATCTCACCATGTCATGAATTGTGAATCTTGGAAGCACGTGGTCCACCTCAGCTCTCAGCAGTTTCAGAACATTATAAAGCTACCTGAAACAGAAAACTGATATTTCAAAAGCTCCCATGAAACACTGTTTTTTTCAGTTTTGGGTTCACAGTGTCAAATTGTTTCATTTTGACTACACAACCTGTTTATCAAAGAGATAACTGTGATTTTGTATTCCAATAATGCTGCTACTGTTCCTAGCATCCTTTAATACAATCCACAACAATGCTTACTTACTCATTTAGTGAAGCAGGTTATTTGATACTATTGAAAAATCTGCCTAATATCAATAAAATGAGCAAAGTCAGGTGATTCTTTTCAACATGATCAAAAGATTTCGTGAAATCCAAAGGCTTCTGTGAAAATTTTTGATTTGAAAAAAAGTATGTACTGCTGCAGGGGAAACGTCTCCTTCCTTAGTCAAACAGCAAAACTATATAGAGGGAGTAGTAAGAGTGCTTATAGTGTCTGCTAGCTACAAATGCATTTGTGACGATACAGGTCTTACCCCTGTATAAATCCATACTTCACTGGTCTTGGCTTCAGTCCCTTCACTTTAGGCCTTAGTATTTCCCACACTCCACTTCCTCAAAGATCTCTGGAAACCCAAAGGAGATTTAAACAAGAAAAATAAAATCCTATTAGACTTTGAGAAACACAGCTACTTTCTAAAAGGCGTATCAAAATGGAAAGCGGGCTGAATAATCAGAATTTTATTTTATTCTGACAGCTGGTTAAATTCTGCAAGTTCTGAACATTCTGCTCCAAGTTATATCCATCACAGGAGAGAGAAGCAGTAGCAGAATTTATGCATAGTTCAGAAATAACTAACACAAGACAGATGAGAAGCTGGACCATTGGGTTCAAAAGACAATGTTCAACAGTCAGTATAATTAGCATCCAGTTATGAATGGTGACACCAATGCCGGCACTGTTAAACATCTTCATCAGCAACCCGGGCGGTGGGATGGAGTGCACCCTCAGCAAATGCACAGATCAAACCAATATAGTCAGCATGTGGAAGGAAACAGTTTTTCTCCTTGGTGTTTGTGAAGCCGCTGTGTCCAGTTATACATCCCGCAGTACAGAAGTGAGATCAAAAAACTGGAGTGAGCTGAGCAGAGGGCCACCAAGATGGTTGGGGCTGGAGCACTTGCCCAGTGAGGCCAAGCTGAGGGAACTGGGCTTGTTCAGCCTGGAAATGAGACGGCTTCAGGTGGACCCAACAGCAGCCTGCTAGGGCCTTTGAGGGACTGCAGAGAAGATGGGGCCAGATTCTTTTTAGAGGTGCACAGTGAAGGGACGAGAGGCAACAGACACAAGTTTCATCAAGGGAAATTCTGGCCGGATGGAAGGAAAACAATCGCACTGTGAAGGTGATTAAGCAATGGAAGAGGTTGTCCAGAAAAAATG
This sequence comes from Pygoscelis adeliae, assembly GCF_000699105.1. Classification (NCBI taxonomy): domain Eukaryota; kingdom Metazoa; phylum Chordata; class Aves; order Sphenisciformes; family Spheniscidae; genus Pygoscelis; species Pygoscelis adeliae. The sequence goes on along the minus strand of NW_008824983.1, from coordinate 3,931,975 downwards.
TGTGGTCTCCATAGAGATACTCAAAATTAACTAAGGCTCTGAGCAACCTGATGTAACTTTGAACCTGGCCCTGCTCTGAGCTGGGGCTAGGACCAGACAACCTCCAGAAATCCCTTTCAACCTAATTTTTTTTGTGATTCTGTGACTCTTTTCATCTATAAAATAAAACTAATTTCTACTTTAAAATGCTTTATATGAATTTGTAAAGAAAGGAAAGTAAATGCCTTAAAGTGTAACATTTTAATTCATACAATCAGGTAAAATGAAATTATTTATGATTTAATGTAGAAATACTATGCAGGCCTTTAATCATGCAAATGACAACTATTGCTTTCCTTCTCTACAGGTTCATAAGCTGCGCTCATCAACATAATATCTGATCAACTTCTAATAGTGCTCCAAGCAACATGACTAACATCTGGCATGTAGTTTGTTTCATAGTTACCGGCATTCTCTTCTATCTGTTTAGATCTCGACTCCTTTTGTTAGGGACATTCACATAAACAGGATGTTTCTCTTTCTGCCTGTACTGATATCATATTGATGTGAGTTCTCCTGCAATAGCCATTTTTAGCAAGGTAACATTAAAGGCGGTGATTACCAGCAAACAAAATCAAACCTGCATTCAAAATGACAAAATAAAATGGAATCTTGTCCAGATCCTGCTAGAAAAACTGCTCTCTGTCTCCACTTTATCTGATAGCAGCAAATGTAATTTGCACAGCTGCTCTTCAGGGACTTACACAAAGGCTTCAGGCTCTGGGAAGACCTAACCTTTGTTTCTTTCTGGGCTGATTCTATCTCATTTTTATAAGGTCATAAATCAAGGCTAGAGAGAGAGAAAATATATTTTGGCTTTTGAATGCAAAATGAATGAGAATAAAAGCTGTCATTTAAAGCAAAGTCCTCCCCCCAACTCTTTTTCTTCCCAAGTGCAAGCTCCCTGCTGTACAAATCAAAAGTATGCACCGAGATGGTGCCTAAATCTTTTATGAAATGGGCCCTTCACTTGCACTTCAATGGAGCTTGCTGTGCATTAAAATTTCTTTTAATGACAGAAGGAAATAATTCTGCAGTTAGGGCACAGTGCTCCTTGCTGCACCTGGTATTTGGGCTGGATCT
>NW_008824983.1:3914041-3930821 GCF_000699105.1 Pygoscelis adeliae | reverse complement strand
AGAATCGGTGTTAGTGCCTTTACACTGTCTCCTCATGGACCACAAGACCTGAAGATCCCTACAGTCCTGTAAGGGTAGAAAATATGTAGATCTTGAGAGCCGTAAGGTTCCTATGCGTAGTCCCTGCATAGTTCTTTTGCTCATGCTATGTCACCTGACCTGTAACATCACCCATCCTGCAGCAGGCATGTGGTAGCAAGGAGATAGTTAAGCAATCCAAATCTCAAGCCAAGGTGTGAAGTAAGCCAGCAAGGTTGGTCAAGGTCAACATCGCTGAGTTGCCCAGGGACACAGCCGCATGCTAGCTCTCTCCCATAGGGAGCATGTGGAAGTGCCCCTGGGAAGGTACAGCTGTCTTCCTCGGATGAATGCCTCCTGGCGTTCCCTCAGCCCCCCAGTGTACTCATCTCACAGCTTGAGGACACACGGGGGTTTTGACATGAGATAGTTCATGGAGATACACCAATTTGCCCAGCCATGGAGAAGTGGATTCTCTGATGTTGGGCATGCTCCTTTCTTACTAACCACTCTTGCTTCTCCCCAGCCACTTGCCACCTGCACAAGTCCCCCCCCACTAACCACGAGGCAGAGGATATACAAGTACTACCTTGTTTCCCCAAATCCTCCCTCTTGGAAAATATCCTCTATACCATAGGAGGCATCTCTGCAGTTCCTCACCCTTGTGCAGACATCTGAGGGTTGAAAGAATTGCTTCATTCTTTTCTTAAGTTGTTGACATTCATATAGCCCAGGCAAGACTAATTCAGATCAATGCAGCTCACAAGGGTGCATGCTCACAGACATATTAGCACCAGCCTTCAAAGAAACCCCCTCAAGCCCAAAAACAACAAAAAGGAGGCTTCAAAGGATACGTCTACCCCCTCCACAACATAACGTCCCACGCTCGCTGCAAACAATAGTAACAGAAAAATCTGCCCTAACAAGATTCAAGGAAGACATTGAAGTAAACTCAGCTGGATTCCCTAGGAAGAACAGACTCCTCCAACATGGAAGAGATATTTTTTTTTCTAAATGGTAGGTATGTTTAATAATACAAAAGCTGCAGTACCATTGTCCAAATATTTGTTTTTATCTCTGTGCAGGCAAGCCTGGCTCTGTTCAGTCAGATCTTGCTTTACTATACACTTCCAGCGTGGAATCCTTCCCTACATGTTTTTGCGTTTTATAAATACCCATGCTACCCCTAATACACCCTTCATTGTATTATTTAGGTATAAACTCCAATTATAGACTCACGGGTAGAGCAGGAAAAAGCCCTCATTTCCTTACACTTTAACATAGCATATTTTAGTGTCTCAGTTGTTGTTTTGTTTTTACCTGGCATCAGATGTGAGATACAAATTGCATTTAGAATAATTTTTCATCATTGTTTCTTGCAGCTGCCAGTGAGTTTATTAAAACTGAAAAGGTAATACTCCATATTCTTTTATGTATGCTGGTTCTTCTCTTCCAGTTCCTTTTGTCTGAACCAGAAGTTGTTGAATCTAATCAGTTTTTTAAATACAAATTTAAGGAAAAAATGCATTAGAGGTTTGGGGGTTTTTTTGAGAACTAGATGTACAGCTATGATAAAAATATTTTCAACATCATGTTGCAGTATGCTACATTTCTGCCTGTGCTGTCTTTGTACATTCTGTACCCTATTTTATTTCAGCCTGCTTCTCTGTGTTCAGAAGTAAATGGTAAAGTGTATCAGTACTGGATGTTCTTGTGAAGTCTTATACTGAAATACAGAGCTAAGATCAAAGTTCATTCATGCTTTCTAGGTGCTACTGAAATGAAGCATTTGTTTTGCTACTGATAATTGTAGGAGAAGTTTGTAATGAGAGAAAAGAGGTTTTCTCTCTCTTTCTTGGTCTATGTTTATTTGGTATATTACAATATGATACAAGAAAAACCATTAGAAATGGCACTGAATATCTTGAATTAGAATTTTTCTTAATCTTGTCTACATAGTTACTAGCTACTGCCCAATCACTGAAATCTCATTTCCTTCTCTGAAAATTAACAACAAAGAACCACCACATAGTTTTGGGAAGCTACATGCCATAGCTGCTTCCCGCAGTCATCCTCCATTCTCATCTTCTCATGCTAATTTACCCCAAACTCCGACTGTACAGCTGAGTAATGACTACCATACATATAGGCAGATAGATGGATAGCCTCCCCATATATCTTTTGATTTCCATATCTACCAGATTAAGGGCTCACTATCTAGAATGTCCTTTCCTATAATCTTGTTCAGTAAAACATCTTTCTTTCTGTTCCAACTTCAAAAGACAACAAAAAGGTATCTTTTAATCTACAGTGACTGGCAGACGGCCATTACCTAGTATTTTACTTTCCTTGAGTGTGGATTATCAATGACGCATCGATGCCATTCTCTCTTTGGCGTTAGAAGACTTGAGTTTGTGCAGTGTTGGGGTTTTTTTTGTTCCAGAAATCACATTCCATTGTCTCTGCAATCATTGTCTATTCTTATTTTCACATAATTGCCGCTTTATTAAGCAAAGTATTTAGAAAGTTCTTCCCAAAACCTTTACACTTAGTGCTTTTCAAAAATTAAATGTTAACAGAACAGTTTCTCTCCCTTCTCTCCCTTCCATCACTAGAGGAATGTTAATTAGCAGAGCTGTTTTTCCTATTTTTTTTTCAATCTTTTCCCCTCAAATCTGTATGTGATAGTTAGACACCATACTGATGTGGGCGGCATAAGAACTAGAATAGAATAAAGAAACATTAGAACAGCACAATATGGGAGAGTACATTGCCTGTCTTAGTGAAGGCACACACAAGAAGAAGTGGTGGTGGGAAAGGCATTTGAGAGAGGAAGTGAAGAAATTGGTTTTTTATGGTTTAGTTTGGACCCAGTCTTGCAAATATCTGCTGCTGAGGGCATACTCTGTGGACCTGACTGCATAATTTCACATGGCACAGAATCATGTTACCATACTGATGTGGGCGGCATAAGAACTAGAATAGAATAAAGAAACATTAGAACAGCACAATATGGGAGAGTACATTGCCTGTCTTAGTGAAGGCACACACAAGAAGTGGTGGTGGGAAAGGCATTTGAGAGAGGAAGTGAAGAAATTGAAGAGATTTTTTATGGTTTAGTTTGGACCCAGTCTTGCAAATATCTGCTGCTGAGGGCATACTCTGTGGACCTGACTGCATAATTTCACATGGCACAGAATCATGTTAGAAGGCAACAACAGCAGAACCGAGCCAATACTGATGCGGTGTCAAGTAAACCACGGGAGAAGGTTCACATATTCAAAATTATTGTTTTATTTCCTGCAGGCAACTGAATATTGCAGCACTGGCATTCACAGACTTCTGCTGATGGTCTAACTGGCTGCTCAGCTTTAATTATAGGCAGACATGGCAGGCACGTGCATGAAAATGAAATCTTCGTTGCAGGGTTGCTTGCAGAGCAACCGTTCCAGCAGCAATCACTAGCAAGTGGCAGCCACCACTAGAAAGATGACACCTTTCCAAAGAAGCTGGAGCCAAGAAGTCAGTAGGATACCTTGCTATGGGAACAATGGGCACAGAGAAACATGAGCTTTTCCTCTACTCTACTTATTCCTGGTGGACAGTCAAACATCACTCTGGGAGGAAGGTGTTTGAGAGGGAGATGAGGTAGCTCAAATCTGAAGGTCCACTGAGCCAAAGCATTAACCTCAGCATTGATACTTGGTACATATGCAGCTATGTACTGGCTTGCACAACAGTCTTCTCATTTTGTGTGCATCGCTTTTACTATCTCCCTCTGCATACTACCTAGTAAATAGCCACCATGCCATTTAGTGTTTACTACAGCTTTTGACAAATTGAATCCTGGCAAACACAGACACAATTCTTCTGAAAAAGTAGAACTTTGCCCATTGAGAAAATTTCCTGGCCATTTCTGTGGCACCCTGCAGGCTTTGCTGGAGGGATGGGGAGAAGGAGATCCACAGCCTCACAGAGCTTATCGCATCGATATGAGTTCAGATAATGCCTAGAGGAACATTAATCTACTAAGAGCATGCTTTATGAATATGTATTGCAGAGGTGTACTGCAATGTACACATGCACTATGTACTCACAGTAAATAACATGGTGGGATTTCTTTGACAGATGTACAGCACTGCCATCAAAAACCAGCTCCTTTCAAGATGGTGTGGAGGTTGCAAATAAATATCCCATCTCACCTCAAACATTTGATGTACTGCAAATCTTGAGCAGGCGTTATTATCCCCAATGCTGTATTTTTAAAACAAGTTTTCGAAAGCACATTGCCATCACATTGCCAAGGTTCACAGTTCGTAGAATCACAGAACCACTGAGGTTGGAAGGTACCTTGGGAGGCACCTAAACAGCCTCCTGTTGAGGTTCCTTATGGCTTTGCCCTGTCAGGTCTTGAAAACTTCTAGTGACAGAGATTCTACAGCTTCTCTGGGCAACCTCTTCAGTTATAACCATTTTCAATTTTCCTCTTTAAAAAAAAAGACTTAAAAAAGACTTTTCCATTCTAGGCAACAAGAAATATTTTTTTCTCCTGATTTGCTGAAATGTTTTCAATAGATCTGACAAGCGTCAACCAGTCAGGAGGAAATTCCAGCAGCAGTTACATAAATGCCTGAAAACAGGCATGTTTAGAGAGGGAATGCTGATGCTGAGCCACGGCTGTGTCACTACAGGTATTGCTAGATTTAAAAGAGCACTATGTTAGTAACCCTCAGCTGAACGACCCCAGGTCAGTTCTAGTTGGATGAGATGTACATTTAAATATTTTTGCATCAAAGAAAAGAGAGAAATAATTACACCTACATCCGCCACTTTCATTTTTAAACCAATTCATCCATTGTGGTTTTCTCTAATAAAAATGCTACCTCCAAAAAACTTTGCACCAGATATATTTTTTATAGCAGGCAGAGCAATTCCTTCCTCCTGTTGTGAAGGAACAGATCGTTCAAGACAGGAGCCTGGGCTGTAGTGAAGGCAGTTAAAATAGTTCCCAAAATAGATATCAAAAGCCCAGCAGGCTCCTCTTCCCTCCATGGCTGCCCACGTCATGGGAACCATTCCACCATCGTTACACTCGTTTGCTCTTCTCCCACCTCCCCAGACCCCAGAAGGAGACCCTGCCTTCTGTCCCCATGTTTAGTCCTGCCCACACGTTCCCTGGCCCCCCAGACTGGCTGGGTTTAGCTCGAGAATTTAGCCCTGGAGAGTGTCTGCAAATTTGTGTAGCTAATTTGCATAGAAGTAAATAATAAAATTGGTATATGGCTGCTTTTTTACTTCCAGACCACGCATGCTGAGGAGCAACTCAGCCCTGTGTGGGGAAGCAGATTTTAAGCCACCAGCGTGTGAGCACAGAGCTGATGGAATAGAGATTCCCATGTTCAGCAGATGGCAGGTAAAATACCCCATGCACTCATCCAGGCTGGTGATAAACAGGGAAGGTCTCCTCATCCTTCAGTGGGCACAATTTGTGTTGGCACAGTCCTCAGGCCCCACAAAACCATTCCCTCTCCCTACCTGCAGTATTGCAGCGGGGCTCCAGCCATGCCTCTTACACGGGTAACCTTTTCCTGGGTAATGGGGACACTTTGGCCTCCAGAGATATTTTGCAACACCCAAAGGCTCAGTAGCATTAAACACCTCCAGGGTGAAGCACCATGGAGGCGATTGCAACCTGTGGTCTCCCGAGTTATAAATGCCATGCCCACAATCACCTGACTGGCAAAAAATAGGTATGGATGCAGTTGGCCGGAGACAGCAGAACTTGCAAGGGAGCTTTCTGCTTTACATCTCCTCCAAGCCTTTCACTAGCATCGCACAGCTTGGTCTGAGGACAGAGCTGGGAGCAAGTTCTGGCCTCCCGGTCTCAAGGACACAGACCCTTCAGACGCTGCAAACTCACCTTCAACAGCAGTTTGTTGCCAGGGGAACTGCCCAATTCCTATCCTGCTGCAAGAAAATCCCTCTCTCTCCCCCCTATCTTTTTCAACGTGTTTAGAGAGTGTCAATCGTGAGGCTACCAGTACCCAGGCTTCCTCTCCCAGCTCTCTCCAAAACACCAGTAACGAAGCAATCAGGACAGTTCAGCAATCAGCATCTTGATATAATCCTTCCTCTTTGACAGTCGGTAGGAAATAAATCACTCGCTGGAGTCTGCTACAAATACACAAGCCAGGCACAGATAACATCCCTAAAAAAGGATGTGAAAGGCAAAGACTAATCAAGGATTCTGCGGCTATCAGAGGAAGGTATTTTCTATGGCAGAGAAAATACCTCATTTCCTGAGTATTTCCCATGCAATTTTACCTTCATGCAAACTGTAAACGTAGAGCCTGGAACCCAAGAGGTCTCTAGAGGTTCTGTGAATTTTCAACATCATTAAGCATAGGGTTAAATGAAATTGGAAGCAAAATACAAGCTTTCTGGTGTCCAGTATATCTATTCTTACATGAAGATTAGGTGAGGAAAAGGAGAGATAGAAGTGGCCAGGAGAAAGGCCATATAAAATTTCATTTTCTGACATAATCTAAATGGAAAAGCTGGAATGGAAATCAAAATAGTGAAACAGCAACCTCAAAGCACTTATTGATAGCAATAAGTTTAGCTTAGAAAAGGATTCTTATTCTCCAAATATTTTTGTAGGTCCTTTGCTGATGTATGAATGCATTACAGTACTTGTTTTAACTTCCTCCACCACCTCTTAGGAGAGGATGAAGCCTTGCCTGATGATGGATCAAACCATGCAGAGGGTTGGGATCAGTGTTTGGGAAAATACAGATTAGGTTTTTTGTGATGTTTGAGGGTGAGCATTGCCAATTCCTTTCTAGCTATTAGAGACACCTGTTAGAGCTTGACACATGCATATTCACATTTAAATTCCAGTTCAATAGGTTTAGAAATCTATCAGCAGAGTGCTCTGTCCAAAGCACGCTGCCTATTGCTGAACATTTCTGAAACATGCATTGATTTCAAAAAGGTAATAAATGTATTTTTGCTCCAATTTTCAACTGCTTCACTCTGCAATTTATCTCATCACTCCTCTAAAAAAGCTGATGCAACTGACAGCTCATTATTATTTTTTATTGCCTTTTTAGTGATGATAGCATTAGAATTCGTCACCTTGAGAAGACACAGCGATATTCAAGTTGCAGGAACATTATGTTTAAGGTTATAATTTTGCTTTGAAGCACCATGTCCTAAGACTTCAAAAACAATTTTCCTCTGCAGTAAGGAAGGGATGAAGAGAAAAAAAAACAGCTGTAATGTCACAAGTTATGGTAGCTGATCTCACAGTATAAAAATACCTTGGAAACTGTACCTGAATTTATCTTAGTATTTACTGAAGTCAAACCCTCTACTACCAAAGATTTAGTAACTGCAATTTGCAAATGACTGCTCAGTCTTACATCACTGACCATACTTCTTCATCATACTTTTGCTGTCATACCTTTTTGCACACCATGTGTTAAAAACAAGCCAATTGAGATATTATAAAAGAATTTGATAAGTCTTTCTGCTCCCTGGGCTCTCTGCTCTTATTCCCATCAGATGACTAATGCACAAGCAGGACAAACCGAAACCAGTCCCTAATTAGCTAAGCTAATTTGTTCCAGTAAAATAAGACCCAAACCTTTTCACTATTGTAGGGGGAAAAAAAAAAGTAATTTCACTTCCCACTCCTAGTTTCCCCAGTTAAAACTGATCTCACCTCCTGGTATTTACACATCTGATAGTCTGCCAACATTCACACACCCTGGGAGGTTAACAGAATCAAGGAAACAGGGAAATCCATGGGCATAAAATAGGCAGCAAATATCCAAAGGGATGCTCTCCTTCACGACTACAGCACATACATGTGCCTGTAGCTCACCTATTAGTTGTTTCTAATTCCTTTGGATGTAGAATGCATTATTTTTGCCCAAACCAAGCTTTTACTTTTTTTTTGCCTACATCAAAGGATATTGGAAGTTCTTAAAAATTGAATGTTATAAGCCTAGTTTCCATTCATTACTTAATAGTCAATTAAAAAAAAATGCACAGAACCTCTGGATTCTTTGGGAGTTGTCTTATCTCCAGTAATGTATGTGTGATACAGACTGTGTTACACAAGATCTTTCCCAAGATAGTTTCCACCTTTCAGTGAAAAACAGGTGGACAGAGTCATGACTAGCCCAAGACTCAGTAACATCCAAGACTGCTACCCAAGGAGAGACCCTGAACCTGCTTTGGGCAGAACACCAGCAGCTGCAGCAAAGGCTGGCATGCACGGGGAAAGGGAGCAAAGGCGGCCGGTGCCAGGACATGGAAGAGGAGTGGTGGGGAGGGAGCCTGGGAGGTACATTGCATGAGTCCAGGTGTCCAAGGGAAGGCTGTGCTGGGAGAGCAGGGACTGGGCCAGACTGGGCGGGTGAGTGGACACGGACAGGAGGCGTCAGACAGAAGATTGCTTGGCTGGTTGGAGATACCGATGACGCCTTCAGAAAGGCCGGAGAAGGGAAGTTCCCAGAGCAGCTGAACTTGTCCCCAACGGTTTCATCCCCTTTGTGCTCTCTGCTGCGGCTGGATGAGGTCATTCCCCTTTCCTCTTCCTCTCTGCTTTTGTGGTGAAGTGACTCCAAACCGGACAAGGGCAGAGCAGACTGTGTGATTATTTCCTTCCCAGGGCAGGTCAAGTGTCCGTCACGGAGTGTAAGACTGGGGCTGTCTTAACACTTTGCAAGGTCACCAACACAGGGATGATGAAGGACCCGCAGCCCCCAGTGGCAGAGGAGCTGCTGTGTTTCTGCTAAGCAGCTTAGGCAATTTTTGCACCCAACACACCATCCTGCAAAAAAGGAAAGGGGAAAGGTGTGTTCACAAGGGAAACACTGTCCTGTGGTCAGGGGCTGTCCCCTTGGTTTGAAGAAGCAGTAGGCACAGCTCTCCGGTATACACAAGAAGCCAGCTCAGTGTTTCCTCTAGTTCCCCTGGTTTCTCTTCAAATATTCATTTGGAAATCCCATATTCCTAATTCATGCACTTCACACTCAATCAAGAAACCTTTACAAGAAGGGAAATGGCAGCCTGGCTAGCTGGGAAATGTGGGGGTTAGTCCAGCAGAAATGGGTTAGTGATTTCAGGCCAGCTTTATCCTCAGCCTTGCAAAATCTGCTGCTTATATTTAGCATAAACCCAGTATCATTTGGGCTCCCTTGGCTGGATCTGCACATCCGTGTTTCAGGCTGTGCTCATAGCACAGAGCAGCCACGCAGCCCCACACTCACCCTTGCAGGGTGCATTTCGGTGGTGTCCAGGGAGGGGTGGGGGAGGCAGGGCTGGGTGCTTTGGTGGGCATGCACTAGGTTGCTTTCAGAGGAAACTTAACCAGGCGCTGTGATCCGGGTGTGCCGAGAGGAAAATGTACTTTAAGCCTTGCTGGAAATGCGAAAGCCCAAATGAATACCTGGGGGCATTCATCTGAAGAACCAGACTAACCCTGCTTTGGAGTAAAGGGGCAAATTGCATACAGTGGAGGTGCAGGGGCCCCAGCACTGACATCTTCAATCCCTGGGTCCACTCCTGTCACACACACACGCCCCCAAACTAGACAATTCAGAGTAGAGGGAAATGGACAGAAATCCCTTTCTCTCCTTGTCTCTGCTTTGAGTTATGGCCTTGAGAACGTATAAAGGGCAGTTTGAGGAACCTGACAATGCTGCAGTTCAGAGGCAGTAAGTATGATATAGGTAAGCAGAAATTTCTGGTATATGTGACTGTTAACCAGCCGCCTTTAGTCAGTACAAATTCAGCATAAAGCAAGCAAAGAGGAGTAGGATTAGGGAGAGAAAGTAGGACCTGTTGCATCCTGTAAACAGTGGTGCTAAGGCACTTGGGACAAACACTAAAACCATCATATGAAAATATAAGTGCCCAAGCCAAAGCAAGAGCTGACAATACATTTGATATACCAGAAAGAATCCTGCTAGAGAATTCATGATATGAGAGGTCAGGAAAAATAAAGATAAACTATAATTAGCTAATACACAATCAGAGTATGTGATGCCACTTGCATCCAGAAACATATTTTTAATCAGTCTTCCCCATATTACACATTTATAAAGCTTTTAAAGAGCTTAGCAGTTCAGTGGTCTTTGATAACTATAAATCACGAGGTGTGTCAGTGGCACCGCAACCCCATGAACCAAACCTCGGCTGTTAAATGAGCAGAATCCCAACCGATCTGATGCACGATTTAACTTGTCTGCTGAAAGCCTGCGATCTGTCTTCTTCCCAAGTTATTTGGAGGCAAAGGCCAATAACCACAGCTCTGTGTGCGCAGATAAAAGTGTGACTCCGAGCGATCCGTAAAAACGGATGCCTACCGAGCCGCCTTTCCTGCTGCGTGCGGCACGTCCGCCCCTTGCCCGGCTGTGAAACCATTGCCCAGAGCAGGATGTGAAGCCGGCCCCGAGGTCAGACAGATGCCGGCAGGCACCTCACCACGGGCCACGGACGTTTCCCCCCCACCCCAGACAGCTGCATCGTTCTCTCCAGGGCTAAAGATTGTTCAGACACCGGCAGTCGGCGGGACGATAAGGTTGCTGAGCCCCTAAGCGCTGCAGGCAGCCTCGGGGGGTTGTTCTCAGTGTCAAGTGAGGGCTGTGTGCTGGGAAGAGGAACAAACCTCACAGGCCTAGACAGCGCCCAGGAAGGACAAAAGATTCAGCCTGGAGCCAAAGCTCAGCTAAATCTAGCTGTATTTCAAGCGTCCAAGCCACCGTGCTAAAATACCTGACATGCTGCAGCAAACAGAGCCAAACTGATACAGGAGACAGGATACCTTTTCCTAGGACCGATAGTTTTCTTAGTTACTTCTTTCTTTTTTCCATTTCTGTGAGAATTCATGGAGTTTTAAACACCATTTAAATGAAAATGTCAAGTCCTAGCAAACTGTGGGCATGGCACCTAACACAACGCAAGATAAAGCTGGTTCTCCAGCATGTTGCTACATGAAAACCCTACGGCACTGTAGAAGAAAAACAGTAATCAATAAAATACTATTGCATGTGGCGCTTAAAACAAAAGGCAGTATTCTTCAGAGAGCAGCACTTAGAGAATAGACTTCTTCCATGAGCATGCTGGTAGTCAGACCTCATTAAATAAAAGCACTATCGGATTAATTAGTTAATGTCTGGTAAGCCCTTTGAAGAAATACGGTATTGTGTATATCAGTGCCAGCTGTTATTTATTTCAGGGGTAGCGGGGCATATTCTGTATTTGACTCTGCCAGTACAATCCCCTTCGGCTTCAACTATGAGATCTGAATAAAGATGGGTATAAGATCAGGACAGGATTTGGCCTCTAAACTTTAAAAATGCTGCTTTTACCATCTGCCATCTCCTACTGACTTTACATTCTACCCCAAAGCAGATAAAACAAACTTTTCTTATACAAAAGAGAGGTATATTACACCCACAGAAAGCAGTTCTCCCTTGCCTACAATTACCACGCGAGCCATAAAACAGCACAAGATACTCTGAGAGGGAAGCAAGCTCAGGCAGCTCTGAGACACACAAGACATGAAAATGGCAGAAGTACTACAGAATAGAGGTATGGGCAACAGGGGAGTCATTACGCTATGAAAGAAGCATACCCAGACTACGCTAGCTCCTAACGGTTCTGCACAAAAATCAGAGTTAGACATATCTGTGCCAATGTCAAAAGATAAGATGGATAAACACCCTAAAATGCAACCTATGCAGTCCCGTAAGTGTGCCTGAGAGGATTGTGTTGAGGCAGGAAAATACTGGCTAGAAAGCTATCAATAAATATAAGTTCTCCTAGAAAGATAATGTTAGATATCACCTCTAGTCCTCCTTAGTCTTTATACCATCCTTTAAGTTGGCCTTCACATGTTTCTTAGCCAAAAAGTTGAGTGTGAAGCTCTCCAGTATACCTATACAGCAGGATGCCTAAAGTCCAAAACAAGTGAGGCATCCCTAGGAGGGGTGACAGGCTTTGGGTTTGGTTTTGTCCTCCAGAGAGGTGCTGTAAGGGTGGGAACAGACAGACACCTCCTGCCAGCAAACGTCTGTCACCAGTAGTGGTCACTGGCCACACAGTTATGCCTCCTCAATGTAGAGAAACCGGCTGTGCAATTCATCTAAGGAGGACACCACCTAAGCCATCCGTTTAACATCTGCACACAGACAACGTTCGGAAAGCTCAGCGCCCCTGACATTTCTGTTCAGACAACGCGTGACAGGCATCTTTCTGTGTGTGAAGTCAGTACAGATCTCAGTTCTTCAGAGATGACACAAATAATTATATATATATATATCATCATAATTACAGCTGATACCTTTATATACTGCAGGTTATGTCAACTGTTTACTGCTTAGAGCTTGCCTGTATTTGCAAGACAAGTGCATAAACTAAGAAAATGAAATTAGTTAATATATGGCGCTAATTTAAAATTCTATTCTTTAATAACCTCAAGAAAGGACAGTCTGATATCTGAGAAAGAGGAACCTCTTTCAAGATAACCCAGTATAAAAGATTGGCCCTGTACAGGGTTAAATTTTAGTGTCCCAGGATTAATCTACCTGCATGTAAACACACCTCTCTGTCCATCCAACTGCGTAATCACTCTGCAAAACCTCAAAGAAAGCAAAATTTTTTTTCCTGAACAAACGCAAAGAGTGAAACCAATCAGATAACTCAAAAAAGGCCAAACTATGAAAAATAGGTTTCATTACTGAACCAAAAGGCGGGACCATTCGAGAAATTGGAAGCATGGATTATTACCTCAGGAGACTCGAAAAGTCTTTCTTTTACTACATTAGCTCTCCCCATCCATTATTCATCACAGATGCCAAAGTAGGCAGTTTTCATGTCAGATCGCTCCTAGGCAAGCTGCAGCAGCCCGCCGTGCCAGCGAGGGGGCAGGGGACAGCGGGGCTGCTGCGGCACAGGTGTGTGCTGAGGAGAAGGGGCCGCACCAACCCACCCCCACCTTTCTCGAACAGGAGCGGTTATCCCAGGTGAGCAGGCTCTGGGGCACGGCGCATTAGGTCTCCTGCCTGCAGGAGCAGGGACGAGTTTTGCTTCTCCCTGAAAGATGAGCTGCGCCATTTCAGGCCCCGATACTTGCCTACCATTACAAAAAGCAACTCCTTGTAGGATTTTTACCCTAGGCTTCTTCATATTCTTGCACCACTAAGACGTTTGGAGGAAACTCAGAGAGGGATAGGAGCAAATAAAGGAAGAAGACATATTAAAAGGCTCCAAGGATACTTTACTATTCTGTCAGATAAAGGCACATCCTGACACTGTGCCTTCTACATGCCCCATCATCTTTACTCTGCTCCTATGGCCTTGGGTGTTGCTTGCCCCATAGGCCCGCACCCCCTGCTCCCTTCCTCTCCCAGCAGCTATCGTTCTCTTTCTTCCCTGCAAAGGACTTGCAATTCCCCCCCTTCATTATCATTCTCTTTCTTCTTTTCTTCCTCTTCCAGATTAAAGGCTGTCCTGGGAGGCTGGGAAGAACTAAGACTTTTTTGTGTGTATGTCTGTGTGTGTGTACATATACTTGTGTGTACATGTGTGTGTAACATTCCCCACTCTCAGGAGCAGCAGAAACACATCATCCTTTGCTGCAGTCCAAGAGGGTAAGGAGTGAAAGAGCACACACCCCTGGGGACATGCAAGGTCCCACAACTGAGGCAGGGGAGCAGCAGCAGTCAGGGACTGAAGCCCCCAGTGAATCCACCCCAACATCCCAACAAATCCCATGTCATACGGTGTCAGTTCACAACCCAGAGCCCTGGATGGTGCCAGCCTGGGAAATAAGCCTAGTGGGACACATGTAGGCCAGCCCATTTCTTTGTCACTGATATTTCAGAACCGGCATTTCCCAGATAATTTTAGTTTGCTTTACCAGTTGATCCCAAGAGCAGGGGGAAATTCTGTTTTTTCTCTTAACAGTGTTATACAATATTGCGTTGAACTGCATACATACAGTGGGAGGAAAAACCAGGTTTAGCAAGTACTTCTTGGCAATCAGTTTTTAAACAGATGTTCAGCTGTCGTAAGATGCATTGTGGTAGTGGGCTGGGCCCTAGTACAATGCACAGCCAAGGATGTAGTGACAATTGTACAGGATTAATTAAACTTCCTGAATGACCTCACTTAAAGGCTCTGCAGAGACCAGATAAGAATCACACAGCTTGGCCAAGAGCCTTAAAAGGGAAAGGAAAGGGAGGGAAAAGGACTTTCCGTAAATGTGCACTTCTTTCTCCGGTTCAGGTGGTTGAGCAGCACCTGCAGGATCTGGCAGAGAGGGGGGCACCGCTGCTGCTCTCGCTCAGTTTAAACAAAGAGAGCCGAACGGGTCAGATGTGCAAGCAGACGGCCACAGGCAGCCCTGACACCTTACAGCAGCAGGCAGAGCAAGCTCCCTCTCCCCGCTTCCCCAGCAGTCCTGCTGCCCTCACCCCTTGTTGCGTTGCACTTACACAGCACTTTCTGTCCATTCCAGGATCCCAGGGCACGGAAAGACCCACCAGCACAAAGCTGGGGGCACCTGTGCTGCAAACAATGTGATTTCCTAGCTCAGTCCCTCCATCCCCTGATCACTCACATCTCATAAATGCATCAAAAGCTGGCTCAGTCCAGCTGACAATAATCATCCCACAGTCTGAAAGCACGAAAAAAAATTACAAATTTGGCTCCTTCCTCCTATATCAATCTTCCAACACTACCCTAGCTGGCTTTGCAACCTGAAAACACCCCACAGATGCCCACTTGCCGCTTCGCAGGATACACAAGACATACAACCTGGTGTCATGCTACCAAAACAGCATCTGGCAGGCTGTGATACAGCACTCACTCAGGCACTCTGAACTGCAAAGGTACCACAAAATAATGACATCTTGGGTCATGAAGGAAACATATACTAGGGAGCTAAACAGGGCCAGGACACAAACTTGAGCACTGTTGGATTTTCAACAGGCTCCCTGGCCCGGTTGTGTCTCCCAGGCAATGCCCAGGCTCACTTCAGGGGACACCACAACGTAGTGACTATTCTTAAGAGAGAAGATGGCCATGGCTACCTTGTTCTGGAGAGAAAGAGCTCGTCCATCAGCTGTGCAGCATCCCCTTGGGATGGCCAGGACATGGCCCATTTTACTTGCTCATTAGGGTGACCATGCAAGGCCCAGAGATGTCCCCTGGTGCTGTTTGCTGGACATGAGCCACTTTACACGCCTTCACCTGGGAATGAGGGATTGCTCCTAGGGACAGATACCTCTAGCAGCATAGATGTAGCCAAAGGTATTCAAGTGCTCAGCTTCCTTTGATTTCAGGCACACAAGTACCTTAAAAAAATAAAGGCTGAACTTTACTATAATGCTGGGAGCATGATTTCATGCCACAGTTAACATCATGCTCCACTGGGATGGTCCTGCTCTCCACCACCCACACATTAGTTTTGGTGGCTCCATTTTCCATCACACCAATCAACTTACCAAGCAAGGGCATGATCACTAGGTGCCTCGCTAGGGAAGCAGTATGGCATGCAGCCAACGATGGTGTGGAGGAGAAAGGAGATCTCCCTTTCCACAGCAGGCAGCAGATGGATTGTGTTAGATGTAAGAAGTGCAACTGGAGAAATAAGTGAGATTTGCAGCTCCTAGGGAATAATATGGCTGCTGTTCTCTGCACCAGTGTTGCTTGCTGTGTCCTACAACGCCTGGAGGAAACATGCTGCTATAGAGCTTGGTCTGCACACTTTTCCCATCAGCATCCTGCTGCGTGCACCAAGTGCCAAGTGAAGTCCTTAGGCTCTACTCATACAGCCCTGATGCTGACCTCCAAAGGGGTTTTGCCCACAGAACCTATGGAAAGAAGAGTTCAGAAAATTACCCACAGAATGGAAAATATTCTCCTATGCAAATTACATTTCTCAATGTAAGAAATACTTTTGGCCTTTCCTACCCACAATCCTGAATAGGAAATCAGTGTGTCAGGAGAGTGATTGCAGAGGAATGTTTGGTCATCTTAATGTTTTTAATATTACACATATACCTCATGTATTTACATGTTTTTCTTATTGTGTTATATATAATACAAAGGGTTGTGAAATACTGCTGGAGAAGGTAAAAGACTAGAAGAGTTAAATAACTTGCTGAAGGCCCACAGCAAGGCACTGATAAGAATCAAGAACAGAATCCATGTGAAACAGCAAAACAGAGCAGAATCCAAAGTTATTGGCAAGATGCCTATCGATTTCAAAGGGACCACCATTTAATCCCTCGAGTCTTGACTTCTAACCTGCCCTTCTTGTGGCACAGCAGATTATCAACTGAGAAACTGCTCCATTTCAGGCTGATCAGCATGACGATGCATGTGACATGCATCTTGATAAGTCAGTTATGATAAATGTGTTTTTAAATACAGTTTAACAAAATAGGTCTAGTAGATACTAGAACCATCAAAAATGTGGTGAAAATGTTTTCCTAGATTTACTTGCTTTATGTGATCCAGGATCCAAGTCCCTGTTATTCTTACACAGCCCAAAAGTCCAGAAAATTTATCATTTGCTTCAGCAAAAGACAGTAAGTTTCCTTCCCAAATAAGCAGTTCACCCCATGAAATTTAGAATAGCACATTCAAATAGGGTTAAACACTTTCATTTAATCTTTAACATGGGTTTAATTACTGTATGGCTTGATCTCCTGGAGTTTTCTCTTCACAATTAGACACC
>NW_008824983.1:3913199-3913982 GCF_000699105.1 Pygoscelis adeliae | reverse complement strand
ATGTCACCGTGCTCATTATGGAGCATCTCTCCTCAGTAAAATAATAAAGAAAATAGCCAAAAAGTTGTGCTACTTCTGTGGCAAAATGAGATGAAGAGGAGAGCCATCCGGTATTTGACAACGCACATCTTGTAGGAAGGCAGTGGCTAGCCTGGGTACCAAAACACCCCAGCCCTTGAGCACCTCTGAAGCATGGGTAAAAAAAGCCAGCCTTTCCCTCCCAGACCGATCCTTCCTGCAGCAAGAGGCAAGTGCAGAGCTGCCCCTAGCAGCCCCAGAGAGCTGCTTGCTTTCTCTGTGCCCTGGGCCAGCTCTGGCCCCACACCGGGAACATGTGAGCCGAGCTTCCAGCAGGAGACAAGGACGGCTGGGGAGACCAGCAAACACTGAGCCCATACCGGAGGGCCTGATGGGCAACACTCATTGTTTTCTTTGCACAATGAGAGAACAGCAGTATCACATCCTCTGCACGGTCACAAAGTAACCATGTCTGTGCCCTTTGTTGTTTGCTGTTAAAGAGATACCGTTCTTGGAAAAGAACACTGCAGAATGCACATTTTCTATTTTGTTTTCCACATATGGAGCTCAATTTAACTTTAATTCCTTTAAAAGCACACACGCAAACACACTTAGTGACCTTGTGCAGATTCCCAGCTGAATGCTCTCTGCACAGTGCCCAGGCTTTACCTTTAATAACGTCTCTTAACTGGAAAAGTAACAATAAGAAACAAAATTTATTAATAATTAAACTATGAATCAGTTGTTAAAATGAGTACGTTAACC
>NW_008824983.1:3887683-3913161 GCF_000699105.1 Pygoscelis adeliae | reverse complement strand
CATGGACGGAGGAGCTGGAAGCAGAGTCCAGCTCCTGAGTGGACGTGTCTCCAGCTGTGCCAATACCACTATAAATGAACCCCCTGTAAACCCAAGGTTAAAAGGCTGATCTATGTCCTGCAGCAGAGCAATGGTTACAGAGGCCCTTCTCAGCCTAGACATTCAGGTGGAAACAGCCCCAAAGTTCAGAGATCCTTAATTCCAGCTCAGGCTTGTGATTAAAAGTAAAAAGCAGAAACCTTCATCTTACAACAAAAAGCATCCACAGTTTAAACAATTGTTGTTTGATCCATAGGACGTACAGTGTACAAACATGATCCTTCAGGACTTATTCAGACAAAGTTCTCACAATCTCAACAGAGGTTTTCACCAAGTGACTAAAGCAATTATTTTCCTTCAGTATGGTTTTAAAAATTATATTGATAACAAAACAAGCAACTATAAAACACATTGAAACCTCATGAAGAATTTAGATAAAAATCAACTTCATCATCTGTGCTCAAATTGTCTTGGATGAGATGAGACTTAGAAACCCTAGGAATGGCCCAGAACTCAGCATTCTCAGATTTAGGAGAAAAAGGGAACAAAAGAAAAGTTAGGCGAGTTTCTTCCACTGTTGGGTTGTTTTATTTTTTTCTTTCCTGTGCTTTTTTACTTCAAAAAAAAAGACTAATTTTCTCAGGAAAAAAACAGTTTTGCTAAGAGGATTCCATCCCAGATTTGACAAAGGAATTTTGACGCTATTTTGGACAAGCCCCTATGCAAAATGAGCACTTTTCTGACCTCCGCCTTTAGGCTTTTCCATCAGCCTTCTGTTGCACACCGCTGTCTCTGCCGCTACACAAGCACGCACCTTCACCTGGCTCAAGCCTTCCCTGTGCTGCAGAGCCCCAGCGCCATCCCCGTGCACACCGATTTCCAGGCACCGCCGGCAATCCTTGATGGTTGCCTCTCCACGTGCCGTGATGCTCCTCTTGGCTGATGCTCCTCCAGCAATCCCAGCGGTTTTTTCAGTGTTGTGTTCACACAGGAAGGCAGCTAAGCTTCCTGACGATGGACACCGACACCTGAGCAGTAGCCAGGTGCTGAGCAGCAGCCTCCCTGGGGCATCCCGTGGATTTAGTCTAGCATTAGATAAGATCGGGCCCATTCCAGTCAAGAAGAAAGTATTACATGCACAGCATCAGTGTGAGACAAAAGAAATATTTCCAGGTTTTCTTGTGGCTGAAGTAGTTAGCTATTTACTATGCCAACACTTCATTTTTGTAACCTAGAAAGCAATTATTTTAGTATCCAATCCCAACATCATATGTATAATCTTTAATGTAGAAAGCAAATTACTACAAATAGGTAAGAGAGTGATGGAATAGATACCCTCTGCAGGCAGACAGGTATGTTGCTCAGAGCAGCTATATCCTTACCTCCCCGCAGTCAACTATATTAACTGCTCTGACACCTCTTCATGACAGATAATAACCCCACTAACAAGCACCTGACTCTGCCTAAGTACCTGTTAAAAGTGTCACTGTCACTCCAGTGGGAGCTCTGCTTAATGCTCCTCTCCGCGTGAGGGGGAGCGGCTCAGTACAAACAGATGGTTTGCTCCTCTGCTGCAACCTTCTTGCAACGAGCCGCATGCTCCTGCTCTTCCATATCCTACAGCGTGCTTGGGTTTTTTGCCACACTCCCTAGAGATGGTGGCAGGATACGGTCCCAATCCTGAGGAGCTGGGAAGCCCTCTCACACTTGCCAACAGAAGTTGTGGAATAGGGTATTAAAGCTTTTAAACTAGCATTGCATAAAAATTCCCAGATGCTTTCAATATTTCAGTCAAAGGCGGGAGGGGGATAGCAATATACTTCAGCTACACTTCTCAAGAAGAGGCAGAAAGAGCATTCAGCCGCAGCTTTTCCAGGGTCTTCCTTCCCTTTAACAGCATGTTCTGCCCTGAGGGACTTCGGTTAGCAGCAGTGCCTAGCTCAGGAAACGTGGGTGCAGTGCAATGGACCTGTGAAAAGCTGTGATAAACACAGTACGGGGCAGGGGGGAAGCAAAAGAAGGTAGGAACCAACTGGATTTTTATTCTGTAGATATTAGTTCTGGCAGCTAGCATAAATTTAAAGAAGAAACAAAACAGCAGTCAGTAAGAGGGAAACACCTGCAGCTCTTTGAGAGTCCCTCAGCTTTGACTTTGAACTTCTTTGTTTCACCAGTTTAAATTAAGCAATTAGTCAGTAATGTGCTGCCACTTTTTTTTTAACGTGCCTCCCAAAGAAATGTTACCCAGGAGCCTTTGATAAGATCATGGCACAGAAAGGGCACACAGGAGATGGCTCCGAAATTATTTGTTGTCACATTTAAGGGATAAAAAGCCTTTTGTCTGCCACAGGGGTGGGGAAAAGCAGAGTATTTGAATCAAATTAGCCTGCTGGGTATCTAAGACAGATAAGTGCATGCAGAGTGTATTGACCACACACTGTTCATGCAGGGGGTTGATAGGGAACATATGTGAAGACTTGATGGTGCTGGAAGGATCTGAAGACTCCCTCCTCTCTGCCAGCGAGCTTCCTTTTGGCTGCATAGTTTGAGCCTGGTTCAGTCCCTCTACTCCTGTGATCTGCACCACCACGCCTGGGCAACCAGTGCTAGATTTCCCTCATGAAAACAAAAAGTTTTACACAATCTGTCTCCTGGAAACATTCATCTCAGTAGTCTTTCTCCTTCCGTGGGTGTCTTCTCTAAATCCTGTTGCTCTCTCTGCATTTGTTAATCCCCCAGATAATTCTGCATGGGCTTAAGTGATGCCTGGGAATAGGAAACTTCCTCCAGTGGGGAAAGGGAGAGAAAAACAGAAGAAGTTAAAGCTTGTTTTAAAATGTTTTTTTAATGTCTGGGTAATAAGAGTCCACCGAGACAGCACCAAACTGTATACTCCTTAGGCTAGCAACAAAGCCTCAGCTCTGTTCCCCTTAGACCAGGGAGCTTTGTGGAGCAGAAGACTTTTCCCGTGAGACTCCACTTCCCAGGAAGGTTTATTTCCCCACAGCCTGAGATCTGAGACCACATGCCTGGAAGCGGAGAAGGGAGCCTTCCCCTCCATCTTAACCCTTCGTACCACACAAACCACTAACCTACAAACTTCCCTGACCTGCCGTGTTTGCCCCAGCTGTGCATCACACTTTCCAGGATACTAGAAAGGCCGTGGGAACATTTCGTGAACCAGGGGGGCATGTGCTGTGCTATTGTGTTTATGGATTTGAACATCCTCAATATCTCACATCAAGGAGAAGCTAAAATGGGCTTCAGTCGCAGCATGAGCTGTATCTTACTGTGTCACAACCCCACAGAGCCCACGCACGCAAAATGAGGCCCATTCAATGACACCTATGTCCCTTTGATATCTATACATCAACAAAAGTCATCCAGTCTTCTGCCTGCATTCAATCCACTGGGTTCATTTTAAAGCTATCTTTGAATTAACACGACACAGGTACAAATGCAAAACCTTAAGCTTCTCTGCTGAGGATTTAAAGAAGGCAAATACAGCATAAATATAATGGGAGTGACAATTCCTGGCAGAAAGGATTTTAAAACCACAGTTAGGTGTACTTTTTGTAACTTAAGTTTTTTAAAAGCACATAAGGAACGAAGATCAAGCTGGCATCACATGCAATCACAAACTAAAACTGCCCCAAAACCACAAAAACTGAGGCAGAGGAATACAAAGTTATATCTCTGCCTGTCTGTTTTACCTCCCCAGGGCAGCGGAGGAGCTGCTGCTGCCTCCACCACCTCCCTCCACTGCCTCTGCCCACCAGCAGGAGACAGTGAGTGCGAGCAGCTTTGCTGGGCCAGGTCTGGAGCACCTCTGGATGACCTCGAGTGGAAATAGCAGACACTTTCCTCTGTGCCCCCCCTCCTCCTCCATTTGCTAGCTGCTGAGTTTTGTGGTCCTGCATTTGGGTTTACAGCTGTAGACCTGGCAGATTTAGCCCCAATGCCACAGAAAGGTTGCATTGCATCACACCTGCAGGCCTTGGGCCAGGGAGGATTAGTGGGGGGAAGCAGAAGATTTTCCAGAGGAAAGCCCCTACAAGCAGCCTTTTGGGAAGAAAGCCAGGCTCAGATTTACATCTGTGGTCCTAAGTTGAGAATAAAGGGAAACTCCAAGCGCTGCAAGTGCAACGTTTGCAGGGTGAGCATGCTGCACCCCTGCTACACCGCAGGATAGCTAAGTCACCTCCGTGGTGACACCCCCTGCCCTCTGCAGCTGAGGGGTTTCAGTTCTCTGTTTCCTTCTGCTGGTGTCTGGATGAGGTGAGACCAGTCCTGAAAGCGTTAGGGCACTGTGTCTTCCTCCGGACTTTCTCGCTCCCCATGCACCGATGCTGAAACGCCTGTCCAGCTCGCACGCCCCAGGAGCGGGGCGCTTCCCTTTGAGGTCTATGCTAAATCCATGCACTTTTGACAGCTGTCTATGGGATTAACATTGCCTAGTTTAGCTGGAGGACAAGATGTCTGCACAAAAAGCACAATCATTTGTAACTGAGTTGATTGATTTGTATTTGTGTCAACGTGTAAATGGTTCAGAATAGCTACACGGGTCTTCCTCAACACTGTGCATGGCAAAGGGCTTAACTGCTTGAAAGTTTGTCTTTTTTTTTTTTTTTCCCCCAGCTAAATTCTGGAGATTGCCTACTATTAGAAAAATGGCTTCTCCTACGGCTCTGGACCATATGGCTGTGTTAGTATTATTACTGGGATTAAGGACTTTCAGCCATCTGCTGAGCCATCGGCACCCGTTCCCTGCCTGTCCCCTTCCCTGGCTCCACCACTGCAGGCTGCTCCGGGAGCGGAGCGTGTGCCCAGGAGGGAAGGGATTTCTCTACCCAGCCTCAGAGCTGTGAGCAAGGTGGGCTGGCTATGCCACCCGTTATTTATTCAAGATGGGCCAAGCTTCTCGGGAAGCTGAGAAACCTCCTTTGTCTGCATATGAGATGAGGCTGACACCAAAGGCGGCTAAAAAATTTGCCCTTGTTAGCAAAGATGCCATTCCTCTCTTCCTCCATTAGTGCGGCTATTCCTGGATTTTAGGCTAATCACAAAAATCTTAGTTTTCGCAAAGCCTCTTTTCTTGTATTGGAATGAACAATGTCACCAACACACCTTGAAATCTCCCGGAAATTTAAGCTTCTAGCAAGGAGAAAAATCAAGCCATGTGAAGATTTTATTGTTATTTTTACAAAATTCTAGATTGCTGTAGTTTTCAGGTGAAGAGTATTCCAGTTCGCACACGCAAATCGGGTTATCGATAGGAGCCGTTATCAAATAGATTGTACACAACACAGCCTGAATACAGTCCAGTCAGCATTAAAGAAAAAAAATGCTAATGAGGTGAAACAGAAGTACCTCAACCTGGCAACACGGAGAGCCACAACTAATGAAGCAGCAACGTTCATCTCGGGTGATCAATCTCTGTAACTTTTCAAATTCTTTGTCCTACATTTAAATATTTTAATATTAATTTATTCTAATGTCATCTCAAATGAATAATGAATGATATCAGAATTGTGGTTTAAAAAACCCCCAACAATAAAAAAATACCAGACTCTCATAGATCAGCCTGCCCTGGTTATTAAAGGAATTTTAAGCAGAAAACCGCTCCATAATGGACTCCCCAAAGGCTCTTCAGCAACTACAAGAATTTTATGTTTACCTTGAAAGCAGTTATTAGTATAGGCTAATGATATCTAAAAGCATCCCTAAAACCTGTGGTTATGGGCTATATAACTTCTATAGTCTAGAATGAATTGAGTAGGAAATGCTGTAATAAGAACAAGGGCGTAATAAGTAACAATTAACATAGAGGCAAAATGCACCAAAAGTACAGCCAGGGTAGGATATTCCTGAAGGCCCCTGCATCATTTTCCCTGACTGCAGCAATTCTTCCTGCCCCTCCAAAATCGAATAATGGAGGTTTCTCAGCATTTCTACATAACTCACTTCCAAAGCAAAAACAACCAACAAATCCTGAACTGCTATTTTGGATTTCCTGAGACAGTCAGAAGATGTCAGCCAGATGTTAATGTTTGACCTCCAAATGGTGTTTCCACTTAAATTAGTTTACCAAAGTATAGGGAGAAAATTAGTAATTTCTTTTTTCAGCCTTTCTCAGACACCTTTATTCCTGTGAAAAGCAATACCAGATTAAAGTGATGTCCCCCTCTGCACAAGAGGTCAAAAGGAAATTTAGAAAATAAGCTAAACAATTCTTATCATGGCCTATTTCAGTTACTACCTTGCTGAAGTTATAATTACACTGTTATAATTGCATAGAGGACTGGTTATCATATACTTTTAGATACTAAAATGACTTGGCATAGTGTATGGAACACTTTTAATACAGGACTAGCTTGCCTGTGACCATCAGAAGCATGCCGTCACAGGCTCACAAGCTCCTTAGGCTGACATCAGCGGGCACGGCCATGAAAGGAGAGTCAGACTCTCCTGCTCCTGGATGCCGTTCTTCACCCACGCTGTCGCCCCTCTGCTGCCAGCACTGCCATTCATAGTGGATTAGGCTGAAAAACTGATCCAGCTGAAAATTAACTAAAACAATTGGTCCCACAACCAGAACGTTCCCCCATCCAGCACAATGTTGTCTGAAACCATAAGAACAGTTTGTGCATCTGCCTGAAACTTGCTTTCTTAATGCTTTCCTAACTTCATCCACCAGTCTAAGAAAAATAACTCTCCCTCCAAAGTTTGCATCTTTTTCATTCTGTGGTCAATATTAGAAGAAAGTGTTTTTAGACAACGAATACATACTCTAGAGGAGATTTTAGCCCACAGCGCATTACCACCACAGACAACACTTAAGGTACCACCATTCCATAAAAGCCTGATGAAATCCCATTGCTGTTGCTGGACAACTCCAGACAGGGGGGCCTGCTTGCATTTGGCGTCATGAAGGAGTGACTGACACATCAAAGTTTGCAGGATCTATGAATGGGCCATAAGCTACTTTTCAAAAAGAGTAGTTTAGTGAGGACATTTCAGCCCTGGAGAATCTGGGTGTATTCAAAACTCCTCAACCCAGCACACATAATTCCAGTTCAGACAATGGTCCTGTTGTATAAGCTATTAGTGTTCCTTTCAGCGGTCTTGATTTCTTCCCTGAAATTGGGAGACCTTATTTTAAAAAAAAAAGAAAATTAAAATAATGTCATTGGATGTCTCCAATCTTCACAGCAGTATTTCCTTGATCTTAATTCAGCACTTTGTGGGTTACAATTTATTTTTTTCTGTCTGTCTGTCTTCCCAACAGCAAGTAACACGAAACAATCTTAGGGAGTTTGAGGGAGTGAGAGGAGGTGAGATGCTGTCTTTAAGAGTAAAAAGAGATATTCAGAGAATGGGAAATAAGTCTGAATTTGGTTGTCCCACCAGGTAGCAAGCTCCATGGGCTGGCTTCTTGTGTGAGAAGTCAGGGAACCAGAGCTTAAGTGTTTCCTTAAGTGTCAGTTCAGTGCATGAAGTTCCCATGAATATTTTTTTTTATTTATGAGCTCCCATCATCCTGGCATCAGTATTTCTAGTCCTGTGGCTAGACTGTTGTCACTGAGTCTACTAATCTCATCCACGAATCTGTGACGGCTCCTTCTAATGAGTGTTGCATTTGGTGGAGAGGAGGCAACATGGTCCAGGAAACCATCTTCATTTATGAGAATGAATGCCTTACTAAGGGAAGAGTCGTTCCTGGTTTTCCCTCCATCGTGGCTGTGGTGGAAGACTGTACATAGTCCTTCTATACAAGCCTGCTTGCATGACTACAGTGTTAAACAAGTCACACATTTTGGATGAGACCATGGGAACTGCTGGACTGCCTTGTGGCTATTGCTGCTGACTAATGTAAGACTGCCAGGTTTTGACATAGCAACTGCTCAGGTTCTTTAACAAAAAAATAATAAAGACAGGTTTCAAATACGAGTCATTCAGCCAAAACATCATCAATGCATTACTGTTCTGAAAGGTGAAGAGAGGCAATCAAGGAAATTGAACCAAGGGACAAAGGGCTGCAGTCTGGCTCTCTTTTCCTGGATGCAGCTGAAGCAGCAACACCCCTAAGAAATCAGTATTCAGTAGTGCAACCAGAACTACCCAACACAACAGAATATCATAAATATCCAATGCGTAGATGGCTGAGACCTTACTACTGCAACTCTGCTTCTGCAAGGATCAAAGCACTCTGAAATGGATCACATTAGCAATTAATAACCATTGCCTATACTCCACCAGCATGAAATTGCTTATTTAATTCTAATCAAAGTTAAGTCTTGGTTTTCCAAGACTAGACTTTTTATAAACTTTACTGCAAAATCCCAGTGTTCTGAAGAAGTTTTTGCAATGCTATTTACAGTTTGGTTTTCGTGACATCCTGAAAGAGTTTGTTCTCTTCATTGCTCGCCTCACACAGGTGAATTACACAGCAGTAGCAGGATGCACAACCATAAACACAGCAGTCAGTCAGAAATGCAATAGCTGCTGAGCAACTTGACCTAGCAGTATCAACTTCTTAAGACTGGAAGTATAGTATGCTAGCAGAAACTATAGGAGGACATATATGAGACCAGAAAGCAAGACAGTGATGTATAGTTGAGACATGGATTCCCTTCACTAATTATGTTAGTTTTCATCTCTTCAGACACAATCTTTCCTCTTCCTTTATGTGCACTCCCTCTGTAGAGGCAGAGTTAACAAGGATCGTTCAGTTTGACCCCTTTCACCTCCCTGGCACTCCCCCAGGGTCCCTGGCATTAGCACTCTCCACCACCAGCCAAACAAGGCTAGATGCAACCCTCCAGAACCTGTCAAAGAAACATCAAAACTCAGCCAGAAGAAATCAAATAAGCCATAAACCAGAAGGTTATTCCAGAGGAATTCTCTGGGGGGGTGCCTGGATTATCTCAATAGCTTTGTTGGCTTAAACACAGTTCACAGAGTTTGGCAGTTCTGAGTTCTGCCTCCCCAGAGGAAGCCCATAGGGACATTGTTCTCATATTTTCATTGCTTTTTTGCTTTGATCCAAGGACAGAGGCACATAGCCCATAGGAGATACTAGGTTCACAGAGCTAATAGAGTTTAAGTTTTCTGAACATGGTCCTTGGAGTTTCTGTCCTGGGAATATGGCAACTTCCTATTATATCAGTGAACATCAGTAACATAGCCGACCTAAATCTTAATCTACTTTTAATATTATCATCTTAACATCAGAATGAGTTCTAGCACTAATCACACATCCCTGGAGCTTCTGACCTTTGAGAATTAAATTATTTGAAAGAACATTGAAAACATGGAGAAAGCAGAAATATCTGCTTTCCCAATTGAAACAATCTCCAAGTAGTTTATTATGTGGGGGGCAGCTCAAAATTACATAAGAAAAAAGTTCTGAAAAATTGAACGCTTTCCTGAAATAGCCCAACATATAACCTTAAGAATATTTACGGTAAGCAAATTATGTCAATGACAAACACTGGGAGTGAACGTGCTAGCAGGATCTGACCAAGGACCTCGCCCCTACCACGAAGCACTGAGGAAGCGTTTCTGAGGGCTGCAGCATTCCGTTTTCTCCAGAAATCTGAGAGCCCAGCAGGGGACTGCAGGTGGGAAACGGCACTGACTGACAGTAGAGAACTTAGGACAGCAATAACGGTGATGTTTTAATGATTTGGCCAATGCTACTGAAAATGAGAACAACTGCCTGCATTTGTTTGCATTCCACTGAAGGCACACAGTACATTATGTGGCACATTAGACTTAAAAGCTCCCAGTGTATGCAATGAATTATGCAGCAATGTTTATTGAACAATTTTACTAATAAGCCATCTTAGATTTAAATAATAATAATTTTGCATGTAAGGCATACGGTAAAAATGATGCATGCATTCTAAGTGCCTGGAGCAAAGTCTACCTTCCTTAGCAGAAGGCTTACTGGGAGCCAACAGCCGAGGGTTTACCAGCTGTGTAGAAGAATGCTGTTCCTCTGCATGGAACAGCATGCCTCTAGCTCCTCCTGCCATTTCAGCCATTCTAGAGCCAGCCTTGTGGTGAGAGCTCAGGACTGTAAATACTACAAGTGTGAGGCTTTACCATTGAGAGTAACTAGTGGCCTTAGCTGGCAGCTGCAGATCATTTTTATGTACATCTGTCATGGTTTAACCCCAGCCAGAAACTAAGCACCACACAGCTGCTCACTCACTCCCCCCTGGTGAGATGGGGGAGAGAATCAGAAGAGTAAAAGTGAGAAAACTTGTGGGTTGAGATAAAGACAGTTTAACAGGTAAAGCAAAAGCCGCATGCACGAGCAAAGCAAAACAAGGAATCCATTCACTCCTTCCCATCGGCAGGCAGGTGTTCAGCCATCTCCAGGAGAGCAGGGCTCCATCACGCCTAACGGTGACTTGGGAAGACAAATGCCATCACTCCACACGTCCTCCCCTTCCTTCTTCTTCCCCCAGGTTTATATGCTGAGCATGACGTCATATGGTGTGGAATATCCCTTTGGTCAGTTGGGGTCAGCTGTCCCAGCTGTGTCCACTCCCAACTCCTTTTTGCCCCCCCAGCCTACTCGCTGGTGGGGTGGGGTGAGAAGCAGAAGAGGCCTTGACCCTGTGTAAGCCCTGCTCAGCAGTGACTAGAACATCCCTGTGTTATCAACACTGTTTCCAGCACAAATCCAAAATACAGCCCCACACTAGCTACTATTGAGAAAATTAACTCTATCTAGCGCTAAACATAGCCAGAGATAAGCAGCAGCTGATGAAAAACAAGTGAGAACTGCGAGATGGTGAAGTGACAATGTATTTTGGGATTTTGGTCCCGTTACATGGGAATCACCCAAATATTCCAAGAAGCCTATCAGGAAGGAAAACCAGAATTTTGCAGCACCACTCCATGTGCTTTAGGGTCTTAATGACTTATGTATTAGTATAATACATAACATTATAATGTGCTGCAATTATATAATTACAGCAATATTACAAAATATTATAATGCATAAAACTGGTATCATAATGTTGCATAATTATGATCTGCAATATAATACATGAACTGATTTGTATACTATGTAACGTTACCTTAAAATGTTACATTCTGGCATTTCCCATGCTCCAATTGCAAACTGCCAGTTAAAGCATTCCCTTAAATCCCTATCAACAGCTCGCTTCAGCTTTCCAGCCTACCTTAATTTCTTTTCTGTCTTCATCACAGTTTCTGCCTAATCTGGCTTGCTCACTGGGTTGTGTTCCACCACAATGCTTTTGCCTTGGCACATGTGGTATTCAAATCTGGTCCTGGTGGATTATAAACCATTTTGAATTAATGCAGAATTATTAAAGAATGTAATCACAAAACTACATAAAAATAAAGCTTCTCCACCGCTTTGGGTCTGGCTTCGTCTTTTCTGCTAACTAGAAAATAATAGTCTTTTGGAACTATTAGTGGAGCGTAGAAACATCCTTTAGATTGAGTAATATACTGTAAATTAGCAGATCTGCATACTGATTGTTGAGCATATCTGGAACCAATGGATCAGCTACAGTCTGTAACAGTCGCCTTATAGCTCTATTAGTCATGATAGCGATGGAGCCTCGCCCTGGATCACCCAAGGACCTGCAGCCTCCTTTCCAGCTTTGCTGTCCGCTTTGCGCACTCCTAGCCAATCTCCCAGAGGTAACAATCACTTCTTTTTTTCCTATATTAATTTAGCAATAATGTCTAATAATTGGGTTGTTGTTTTGTACTCTGCCAATTTAAATTCAAACGCATCATCTGTATTACTGTCACCTATGGACCGTGTTTCAGTTTCAGCTAACTTTAAAAATATGGTCATGTCATGTTTCCCCTTGAGTTTGCATAGAATTATCTATGTAAATAAAGGAGCAAATTCCAGAGCTAGCCAGAAATTTTGTTAGAGCTTTTTTCATGGATAGCTGAAATTTTTTAACTTTTTAGCAGAAATTTCTACTATTTCTAGGACATTTTTTTTTCCCCCTCAAAAAAAAATCAGGCAACATTCCAAAGCACAATTTTAAAAACCCAGCTTTTTAATAAAAAGCAAAGTTTTGACTACAGGATTGAATGAGAAATCAGGATTTCCTGCAATACCAAGTTGGATTTGTAGCTTGGGTGGCTGAATCTCCCCTCTGAATTAGAAGTTGCCACCAGACTACACTTGTCATCAAGCATTGCCAACACAGGACTCCCATGGTGGCTGAGCCAAACAAGCAGACAGGGGTGATGCCATCCAGCTACATAAAGAACAAGCCACATGCATTCCCAACAGCATCTTCAATGTTTCTGAAGTCTTCCATTTTAATTTTAACACAGAAGTAGCATTTTATATAGAATTTTTTAATACTCTACTATATGAATGTCTTTTCTTTCCCCTTCACGAGCTCCAGTAACTTCTCCTAGCTGAAGGTAAAGCAGGGAGCTCAGCACCTCAGAGTACTCAGCAGAATGAAGGACCAACTCTGATCATGATTCAGCATTTGACCAAAGGGCATAGCTGAAAAGACTGTAACTTTGAACTTATCTCTGCTTGATTTAATTTGCATTCAATGCCTTTCTCTGTTAATACAGCCTACTTGGCATTTCAGTCAAGTAAGTCTTCCTAGTTTTTTCCCTCCTCCATCACTTATATCCCATTCATTGGAAGAGAAACGGACAAAAAATGCCTTTGAATTTATCCAGGTTTCTTTCAACCCCCTTTAACTCTTCTTCCCTCTGTCTATTAGTGTCATGTTTTATAAATTTTGGCCTAGGTTTTGTGACCAGATCATGTCTTTCAAGGGAAAGATTTCCAAAGCCCATTTACGTTTCAGTATGGGACCGGAGAGCTGCCTTGCTCGCTGTTCACTCTGGGAAGCCGTGCTCACACCGTACTAATCACCTTGGATAACCTGTTCTGATAAGAGAGGCGATTCTGGTTTCTGACCTTAAATACTTGAAAGAGGTCAAATTATTGTACCCCCCTGAACAGTCATCCTGTGGAAGAAAAATCAAACCCTGGGGATACGTTTGGCTGAGTAGCTCGTGAGTAACATCAGACACTCGTGAAAATTTTGGTCATTGTGGGCTGGTGTTTTAAATAGTGATTAGTACTTAAATAATACCGTTTAAAGTATTATTTATACCTATTTAATATTTAGATGCCTATCTCCTTACCATAACCTCACTATCTGCTTTCCGGAAACCTAAATGTTTATCACCCTTGTCTACCTTTAGCAATAGGCGGCGTGCTCCGCTTTTCATTACACTAAACTTCACCTTCTCTTCGAATCCCTTCGGCTGGGGGCGAAACAAACCACCGGCTCGCAAGGCGTTGCTGTCGCCGGAAGGCAGGGGAGGCTCCCGCGGGGAGTTTTCCCACGGGGATCCCTGTACGTTGCCGCAGGGAGAGCTGGCTGCGGAGGCACCAACCTCCGGGCAGGCAAAATGAACATTACAATTCAAGTGGATTTTCAGCAGCTTTCCTGAAGCCAGATCTGCCTCTAAAGTGGTGGTTGAATTTCCCTCTGCATCTGCTGATCCTGAAGGCTGCTTCCGCTCGCAAGGGGGGGGGAAAGCAGGGCTGCCTGGACTCTGTGCCGCAGAGAAAAATTATATTATACCTCTCATCAGCTGAATGTTTTGATTACTGGTTGGATTTCCAAAAGGGTACATGGGATTTGGGGTAGAGTCATTCTTGTATTCACATCTGCTGGCTTTCAGTGGTTTGGAAGGCCGGAAAAAAGGGAGATGTCTAGAATTAAAAAAAAAAAAAAAAAACCTGAAACTTAAAATGAGAATTAAACTGACTTCAGGATTTTTAAAATGAAAATACTATTATATATAATACTAATAGAATACTATTTCTAGATTGAGGCGTAAGAAACACACCTCAAAAAACAAGTTCCCAAACAAATAACTGAAACACTGCTCCTCTGACAAATGCTGGGGAGCTTTGACTATGGCACCAGCAAGCTTCAGGGCTGTGAAGAGAGAGGAAAAGCCTGGAGCTTCAGGTATGGTGGGGCTGGAAAGCAGCTGCCACGGACAGTCGATGCTGTAAGTGGAAATGCTGGCTGCATTAGCCATCTGCTCAGGGGCTGATAGACGGATCCTCTTACCTGGATATCTGGGGTTAAAAGAGAGCCTATGGCCCCCTGAGGGTGGGGGCTGGAAGGGTCCTGTCAGGAGGCATGTGAAGGATGTAATGTAAAACCTGCTCTGCTCCATCTCCCTAAGGACGCCTTGCTGACTACCATTTTGGGGAAGCTCTGCAGTTCAGCTTGGGAATTTTTTTCCTGCCATAATTACATGTAGCTACATTTTTTAGCCCCTCCATTAAGTACATATTAGCTCTTTAAAAAAATAAAAAAAGCTCTCAGGGGATTTAATAGATTATTAGTTTGGGGTTTTTTTAATTAGCTGTTATTCACACAAATTGGGCTAATACCAAATGAAAAATATTTTCATGGAATTCACCACAGGCAAACTAAAACATCTTTTTGACATTATTTCTGTGAAATTAGGGCTATTTTGTCCCTATTCCTAGTTGCTTTATCATCTGTGCACAAATTTGGCCTGATACAACTTCTTAATATTCCCTGTTCTACCTAACTGATACCTGAGGCATTTTCCAGCAAACCCTGATAACATCATTGTGTGGACATGAGAGTCACTAGTCTGCACCATGCCTGTAAGCTGGTATAAAGCAAATGTGTGAAATCAGTCGTTTCCCCGGTCCCCTCCTCTGAATGCAGCTGAGCACGTCATGTGCTGCTGTCGCTCCCATGCCACGAAAGGGTTTGTGTTTTCTGTAACCAGTAGTTTTCTCTGAAGTCAAAATACTTCTTGTTGAAAAAGATGTACTGGTATATATATTGCTGTACAATATGTTTTTTTTCCCCTAAGACAAAGGCTGGGTCAGGCTCAGTGTGTTCAAAACTGGGGGGTCTCCAGTGCAACAGGAGATGGGTAGGAAATCAATGTCACCTCATATCTTTCTACCAATTAAGGCTCCTCCCATAAAGGTTCATATAAAATCTTGATTATGGGTTAGGATTTACATAAAGCTACTAAGGACCAGCAAGCCAGCTGCTTCATCAGTTAGTAGAATTTAACCAGCTTTTGACAAAGCTCTTGTTAACACTACACTGCCACAGTCCACAGGCAGGGCCAGCAAAGAGCGAGCAGCTGATGCTGTAACACCCGAGGGTGAGCTACAGCAGCTGTACCAGGTCCGTACCGGGGAGAAGAGAGTTTGAAGCCCTTGCTCCGCAGCGAGCACTGTAAAGCCCCAGCGGGGACTTGACGTGCAGAGGAGCCACTGCCCAGCTGCATCCTGAGCATCCCAGCTGGTCACCACCACTGCATGCAGAGGCAGGCAGCAAGGAACCATGCAACTCTGCTCAAGCTCCTGCCACCCTCAGCTATCCTCTGGAGACCTATCCTGGCCTGCAACAGCACGATGGGAGCTGGCACTATGGCTAGTAGCCATTTGGTTTTGTGTTAGAAGATGAGTGGAAACTACTGAAAACCTATAATATTCCTGCACATAAGAACATACATTGCAGCTCTGCTTGCAGATCAGAAGAGACAGCACTGGGCAAGACTAACATTTTAATCATAGGATTCACACTGAAAGTATGTACTATGATTTGCATTCATATTTCTGTCCACCACTAGTTCCTTTACCACCTCACAATATCTTTTACAGTGAACTGATGTCTCAAGTGTTCCAGTTTCTGCTTGGCAAGGGATGTTTACTTTATAGGAACACCTGAAAACAAATCTGGCTTGCACTGAAATGACTCAAAAGCTCCCGATTAACCTTGGTAAGAGTTGAGAAGAGTTCTGAACTAAGTAAAGCCCATTCTGGTATGCAGGAACCAATTGTGGGAGAAGGGGCCCATGGAAGAGTCAGACAGCTCCTGGTTGAGCTCAAATGCAAAAGGAAAGCACACAGAAAGTAGAAGCAGAGACAGGCTACCCAGGAGGAATATAGAAACTTTGCTTGAATTTGCAGGAGTGAAGCTGGGAAGGCCAAAGCTCAGCTAGGCTGGAACACGTAGAGGTCATGCTGGTCAGCAAGAAGGACTTCTATAAGCATACTGGCAGCAAAAGGAAATCTAAGGAAGACACAGCCCTGCTGTGTAATGGGGCAGGGAACCTAGTGACAAAAGACACGGAGTAGGCTGAAGTACTCAATGCTTTTCTTTCTGGCCTTAGGTTTCAACAGTAAGGTCTGCCATCTGGTCTCCCATTTCCCTGATCCTACTAGCCTAGTCTGTGGGAGCATGTCAGGAGACAGCAAGGGGAGGGCTGCTCCACTGGGGAGGGTGAGCCAAGGGTAAGGACAGCACAGGCAGAGATCTTACCATTGGGGCATAGTCCCGAAGCCCCTGAGCAGGAGCAGTGGCAGCAACAGGTCCCATCAACCATCCAGTGATCATCAGGCAAAGGCAAGGTAACAAGTCAGATCCAAGGTCAACCCAGGAAATCCACATAATGACTCATGACCACCAGGAAACAGGACTGGAAACAGGTCCTACAGCTGCAACATAGTTCAGGAAGTATATAGTCTGAGGCTCATAGTCTGAGCCTGAGCTTAAGAGAGCTCCTGGCCCCATGGTCAGTGGGTGTGTGGGTGAAGGTCCCAGGGGAGAGTGGTCAAGGCAATTACAGCCTATTAGTG
Organism: Pygoscelis adeliae; assembly: GCF_000699105.1. NCBI lineage: Eukaryota > Metazoa > Chordata > Aves > Sphenisciformes > Spheniscidae > Pygoscelis > Pygoscelis adeliae. The sequence goes on along the minus strand of NW_008824983.1, from coordinate 3,896,420 downwards.
CCCTCAGGGCCCTGGCAGAGTGAAGAGTTGCTTACAGTTGGGGAAGGTACAGTTAAGGAGTACTGGAGCCAATTGGCTAGATACAAGTCCGCAGGACCAGATAGGATGCACCTGAAAGTCCTGAGGTAGTTATTATTCGGCCTTTCTCTATCATCTCTGAAAGGTCATCGTGACTGGGGGAGATGCCTGATGTTTAGAAAAAATACATCACAGCTATCTTCAAGAAGGATAACCCAGGGAAATGCAGGCCAATCAGCTTTGTCTTAGGTCCAGGGAAGGTTATGGAGCAAATCCTCCTGGAAATCATTTCCAGCCACATGGAGGTCACGAAGCTGATTGGGAGAAGTCAGCATAGATTGTTCAAAGGCAAATCGTGGCTGACTAACCTGACCTCCTCTGATGAGATGCCTGGGTCTGGGGATAAGGGAAGGGCAAGATCCCAAGCTCTGGGTCTCAAGAACCTTTTCAAGGCACAGTGTTTCCTTTGCACAACATAAACATGTTGAAAGACTTCATCTGTGCTTTGTCTAGGCCAGCTTCCATAGACCATCCCAGACAATTTTACTAGATATACACATTCATAAACTGGATTAGACGAGGCATCCTGGTCCTGCAGCATAGCTGTTTCTGTGTTTCCCCTTGAAGGTCTTGCGAGGTTTTATTTCGTGTTTAAAGTAGTAAACTACTTTTTGTTGCCTTTATCTGAGCAGCAGAGCAGAGAGGGAGGCGCTGTTGGCTTGGGCCAGGAGGAAAGCTTGTGGGAAGTGTCAGTGCTGAGACCTTGGGTTTCACACAGTGTGTGTGGCATCAGGACGATCTTCTTTCAGTCCAATACAGCTAGGCTCAAGGAAAGCGTAGTCTCTCTTTCAATGAAATGTATGAATCAACCCTAAATATTTTGTCACCTGAAGACAACAGGTGGTTACAGGAGTGCAATTCAGCGAGAATATCTGTGGTGTAACAGAGGGGATAGTTCCTTTGGGGTCCACTGCTGAGCAAAGGAGTCACTCATGGGAATGAGCCCAACTGGGACCCCCCCAGTGCAGAATTCCTCTTTGTTGTGCACAGCTTTACGCTAAGTCCTGATGCTTTACCCAGGTCTGTTTCTAAATCTCACCAATGCACCCCACACCCATAACAGATGGAGATAAACAATACATTAAATCAGTGAACTTTTTCTTCTAGTGCCAATGCAGATCCACATTAGACTTGCAGCAGCTTTAGTAGAGCTACTTGTTAGAAGAGGAGGCAAGAAGTGCCTTTGTAAAGTGCATATCTGGGCATTTAAATCGGATGGCCTCTTTGCTAAAGGGATGGGATCTTCATTCGTTAAATAAAACACAATATGTTAATGGTTAACTGCACTGCAAAAAAAACAAGTAATGTCTAGACACTATTTTTCTTATTCATGTACTAACATTTCTCAACTCCTTAAGTGTGATGAAATATTTTCCTTCACAAGCCACAGTGCTTTTCAAAATGTAAAGAGTATAGCTTCTTATGTAATGGCTTCAATGGCTTCTGTCCCCCAAAACACAGAAAACATAGGTTGTTCTGCATAATACTTCTTTTACATTCAGGTGATATTTCTTCTACGTTCAGGTCATAAATGTGAAGGGCAAAATATACCAAAGTGGCAAATGATTTAAATAACAAAAGGGGGAAACTACAATGGATTGAAAATAAAGTCATACTTAGTTTTGTAAATGAGGAACTCATCAAATAGAAGTGTTTCCTGCATATAGTACTTTGCAGAACAAAAATAATCAGGCTATATCTAAAATTGAACACATGCACACCATTTCCTGCAAAGCTCAAACAAGACTCAAGTGAGGCTCAGTGCTATGACTGAACCTCTGATTCCTAGACAGGCTCTTGTGACTACTCATGAGAGCAGTTTTAGCATCAAAATGTTCTTCCTCACAGTCTGTGGCCTTGGATCCTTCTGAGAACTATGCATGTCCTTAATATTATGGGACCATGGCAAAAGGGCACTCCCTTTGGTTTCTGCTGTGATCTGGGGACAGGCTTTGTGCTGGCACCAGCTCCAACAAAAACTGGAGGTCTCTGTAGCCTGATTGACCCTGCCCAGAAACCACTACTCCTGGAGACATCTGCTAGCCAGGAAGGGTTGATGTGCTGCGTGATCCATCTGTGCCCCTTGCCAATGCCACAACACACCTTACATGCAGGCCTTTCTCTTGCCATTGTCTGGAGCGATCAGCTGCTTCAACTCCATGAATGTTTAAAAGTAGTATGGTTAAAAAGAGGCCATCTGGGTTTTTTTAATGAGTCGTGGAAAAAATGTTATGGTGATGAAGTGCCATTGGAGTCATACTTGTTGCACTGTACTATTCCTTCCTCTACAACTGTATGCAAATTCTTCAATGGGTTTTACTGAGATCTGATGTAGGCTGTTGTTGTTCTCTGATGTTTAGGGAAATTCCCAAATTAAAATTATTCCAGTACCAATTTCATAATTCCATGAAAAGTTTCATAAAAATGCCATTCTTGTCACTGCCTGAAATCATCCTTGCAATTGCAGGATATGTGGTTACAGTAGGAAGGGGAAATGGTTTGTTAAAATACATTTTTTTAAATATATATAAAATTTTTATAATGCATATTTTATAATAATAAAATAATATACAATATATTGTTATGTTATATGCTTTATATACAAAATATATAAAAATACACATTTCAGTGTAAATATATATGTATGTAGTAGTATATATGTGTGTATACTACGGTTCATAACTGCTCCCTCAAAGCCACAGTACTTGAAGCTACGTTAGGCTAAGGCCTAGCACTCACATTTCAGGGAAACTGGTAGAAAAAACCCAGTGGAATAAATGGTTGAAAACAAATGCATATGACGTACCGAAAAAGACTCAACAAAGCTTTTCCAGATGGAAAGTTATGTTTCACAAATCTATTGGAGTTCTTTGAAGAAGTCTACAAGCATGTAGACTAACTAGGTGGATCCAGTTGATATAGTCCACCCAGATCTCCAAAGAGCATTTGACATTGGCTTTTAAGGGAACAAAGTTTCCATGGGATAAGAGTGAAGGACTTTGCATGGCTAAGCGATGATTAAAAGATAAAAAAACCACAGATAAGAACAAATAGTCTTTCTCACAGTGGAGGAAAATCACTAACTGAATCCCACAGACTTGTGTTAGAGCCTGTACCATCTACTGTATTCCCATATTGTGTGAAAAAAGCCAGCTACTGAAGTAGTGATTTTCGCTGATGACACTATTCTACTTCTTTTTGCTGGAAGAAGTGACACTCTGGAAACCGTTGCCATGAGAAATTGTTGAGGCAGAGAGTATCAGCAGGTTCAGAAAAGGTTTAGGCAAATTCAGGGCCAATATGTCCATAAATCAGGAACTGACAGGGCAATGAAGTGGCATCACCTATTTTCCCTGTTGGAGACAGAACACCAAACTAGGCAGACTATTGCTCTGACTAAACAGACAATTTCTTATATTTTATGCACACTAACTTTTTCAGGGTAGTGAAGATGCAGGCTAAATATGAAGAACTGCAGAAACAGTCCTGAGTCGCTGGAAGATAAAATGGCCTGCGGATAAATGTGACTGTGGTGCACATGAAAATAGAAGTCCTAACTTCACAAACAGGGTGATGACCTCTGAACTAAATATTATTGCTCAGGAATGAGATCTTGGGGTTATAACGGAAAGTGCTATGGAAACATCCATTGAATGTCCAGTAGCACTGCATAAACAGTCAAAGTAATTGTTAGGATAACAGAAACCATCGTTATGCCATCAATTACATTTAGAGTGTGTCTGCATTTTGAATACTTTCATAGACCTCCATCTTGAAAAGGAGGTGAAATAACTGAAAAGGAAAACAGCAAGGACTAACTGGGACAATCAAATGTATGGAATAGCTTCAAAATAAGAAATTATTGAAAAGGCTAGGACTCTTCTGCCTGGGAAAGAGATGGCTGAGAAGGGATTTTTCAAAGGTCTATAAAGCCACACATGGTGCAAAAAGGGTGAAGCATTGTCTCTCCTAGTTCAAATTCAGAAGGGAGCGGGGTTTAAAAGGTGAATAACAAGTAGAAAGTTCAAAATAAGCAATGCATATTAAAGCTGTGATGCTCCTTTCCACAGGACATTGTGGCTGCTAGAAGTTTAGATGGACTCAGAAAGGGATCGGATTTTTTTTTTCATGAGTTTGCTCATCAAAGACTATCAGTTACAATGATAAAACAGCTGGTTCCTGAAGTCACTGAGCCAAAAACCATTGGAGCCTGAGTGAATATATCAGGGAAGCGTGGCTGTATGTTTGGGCTCTTCTTACATGACCCCAAATCATCCTTCCTTCTGGTTCCGGCCAGAAGGGTTTAGTACAAACCCCAGGATAGTCCAGCCTTGGCAAAGTGGTGCAGACCACACCTGTGGTCATCACAGTCTTCCCTTGACACACTCTGTGCAGTGATGGCCCCCTGCATGACATTCTCCATAAAACCTTGAGCACCCAATGAGCCTCATGATGCGTGAGGTGCACTGTACACTGTCACGGGTGGGCCAAGCAGCAGAAAATGGGCTTAGTGATGCCCTAGACATTGTTAAAAAGGATCTCGATACCTCTGTTCCCCAGCCCCTCATCTCATCCTCCACAGCCGGACACAGTAAAGGCACAGCCAGGTATCTCCAGATCCTGAGCTAGACAAAATTCTGTTACTGTTCCCTCTATCTCACCATCTCCTTCCCACTTCAACGTCACCCACGGTTTATGTTGCACAAGCTCTATTGTCCTCCAAGTTTTCCACCCCTGTCCACTACGGACAAGTAAGAACTAGGACACACCTGATTAAATGCATGTACATAACTAATTCCCATTTGAAGCATGGCTATGTTTACTAACCATCTACAGACTGGAAAAATATATGGTAGGGATCGGAACATTACATTTAACATTACATTTAACATTACAAGACATTCCAGAGCTCCAATAGACATTTAGTGCAGAAGAATTAAATTTAAGATTATATTCCACAGTCCTGGATGCAAATGTCACTGGCTAACGTAGACTAGCATTATGTCTGTACCAACAGTGAACAGTTTTCCTTCTTGTAGATATCTGTCTACCATAAATAGATACTCTGAACAGCCATTATTAGCTCTGTTTTTAAACAATGTTCAGTTTCCTTCTAATCGGTATGTAAACATATTTTTCTGTTGTAGACCTGGTCACTGTATGAGCGCTGGTGCAACTTTAAGAGTATGAGCAGCAAGCTAGACCGACACAGACCACTGTTACCATGAAATTCTAAATCTGACCAGAAAAGACCTGGAAAATAGAGTATTTGCAGTGGTGGTGGCCATTCTGCATCTCTGCTGGTGTTGTGGTCCCGTAGCAGCAGAGCTGAACCACGGCAAGGGCACCAGAAAGAGATCCTGCAAAAGCTCTGTGCAGGCAATGTAGACATACCACACACACGATGCAGGTCAGGCATCAGAAACAGCCTAGGGCAGGGGAACAGGGTCCCAGCATGCTGAATTTGCCACAGAGAAATGTCTTCAGTACCAGCACACACTGTCTCCAGTACCTGCACAAGCTTCCACATATGCGCACTGGGTACCATTTTTGCACTGATGCAGGCAGAGACTGTTCCTCTAACAAAGGCTGATCCCTCAAAATCATCTCGCAGCAGGGCAACTGAAAAAAGTCGTATTTTCACCACACTAAAAAACTTATTTCAGTGGATCATGTCATTGTCCAGAATAGAGGAAAAAGCACTTTAAAACAAAGTTTTGTGGTCAAAAGTTTCAGACAATAAAAAAGGCATAAATTTTAGGACAGCAAAAGTTCTCGGAAAGAAATTCAATTTTGAATAGGAGAGTCTTAGAGACAGCTAGAGCAGTCTGTCAAATCAGTATAACTGATCGGTGATTAGGTATGAGACAAGATACTGTACATTTTTAAAAATTCTTTTAGAATAAGACATCTTAACAAAAACAAAACACCAGGCAGAGGCTTTTCTGGGGGGGCTAACCTGTGGTTTTAATTCACTATTGCTTTCTTAAACTAACTGCAGAATCCATTACCACATAACTAGCTTTCATTTTCTTATGTTTTTCCTTGCCCCAAGTGAAACAGGATATCCATCTTTCAGAATTTCTGTCCTACCTTTTGCAATACCATTCATTTGTATGTGGTAAGAGCACAAGCATTTAGCAAATCACATTGTGGTTAAAGGAAGTTTGCAGCTTTTCTATTGCAATAGGATAAAGCTTTTGTTGAACTACAAGATTGACTAATGTGGGACACTTCCTACTTCCCCTTACTTTGATGTCATATGTTTAAGAGAAGAACAGCAGAAATAATAACTGTATTTTACTGTTTATTTTTCTCATCTTGCCGTGACACTGACTTTTAATGAGAGCAGATTTAAAGGGCATGTAAACCAGCTGGAGGTGCCCCTTCGAGTCCCATGCCACCAGGCAGACTAGCCCGGTGTCATCCATGCAAAGAGTATGGGAGCTGCCTTCACCCCAGTAATGATGTTTAGCGATTTTCTTTTTTAAAGAAAATGCTAACAATTAAATGTCTATGCTGGATTGCCATTGGTAACAAAAACTAGCTAAAAATCATGAAGAGAGCTTGAAAAATAAACTGATTTTGCTAAGGAGATTTTTTCAATTATATGTAACTTATTAGGACAAAAATGGTATATGTATTAATTTCTTAATAGTTTGCCCTCCAAAATTTTAGTTTGAATTTGGAAGGAAAGGAGTCACCAAAGCAGAATTTTAGGCCCTGTTTGCTCTAGGAAAATCCACAATGATGAGAAGATAATTAGGGAACTAAATACTGACGCTGCAAAGTGAAAGTTGAGCAACTAAGACTTTTTTAACGAGATTGTTTCTCCTTTTACAATATTCAGTTTACCAACTTTTCAGCTTCACTAGCCAGTTAATCTTTGGGCTGGAAGAAAAGCAGAAAGATCTTGGCCAATGAATCAGCATCTCTGCCCCTTCAGCATGAGAGCTTGCAAAGCCTGATCTCAGAGACATCCAAGAGATCCTCCACCAAGTGGGGAAAACTTTGGCCAACCTGCTCCATAGAGTTAAGGTAAGAAGTGAGAAAAAAGAGGAAGTGTTTGAACAGAAATATCAGGTTTTCCATATTCATTAAAAGGACATGAAAACCAGTATCACCGCTTTAAAAACCAGCTTCCAGCTTTTTTGAAAGCACTTTCTTTACTTGTAAAGGGACTTTGATTCTTCAAGTGAAATTACATGCCCCTTAAAAAGTGCTTTGTAGAGATGCTATAGAAGTCCATCCACTTCAAGTCCATGGCTACTCTTTGTGATGAATATTACGTACCACCTAAAGATAAGTGGGTTAGAAGAACATTAGCAGGCCTGGGTCACGCTGGCTCCTCCTGGGATTATACATTGTGAGCTCGTCTTGACTCCCAGGAACCTGAACTATTTTCTCCAGGGAATTATCATCTCATGTGGGGTCCAGGATGAGTGCTGCTCAGGGGAGGAGACAGCTGCTCAGCACTTTCACTCTTTGTTCACAGATGATCCCTCTCTCACCTACCACCATCTGTGTCTTTCCTGAAGTTTTCTACTCCAGGAATGGTGGAGAGGTGCTACCCTCAACAGGATTTCTACCACAGCCTTCTAAAACCTCAAAAATATGAGTTTATCTGAGGGAAAAGATGGCATTAATATTATTCCCATGGGAAACTGAACACAAAGAGCTTTCCTGAGGCTATTCACAGGTTGGACCAAAAAACAGTGACATTTTTCTTAAAACGTTTCATTCACAAAAGTTGCCTCATTTGTGAAATAAAATTATTTCAAGATGGCTTCAGCTACACAAATGAATTAATGGCAGAGGAATCAGGTCTTCTTGCCTTCTGATACTGTCTCCATTCCTTCAGATATCACAGTTTCTTTGCTAAGATGCTGAACACTGCAATGACTTTGGCTTTACGTATCTGGAAAATGAAAAACACCTCTGTTGTTTTAGCTTTTAAAGCCTGGTGATTATCAGTGGCCTACAGGGGCTTCTTATGGCAACAAAGAAATGGCCAGTGGTTCACCTTCCGTAGTACAGAAGGCAACAAAAGGACCACACCTGAATCCATCCCTACTGGTGGTAACTTCCAGTGCCAAGAAAAAAAATTCTTTGAGCAATTATAGGAAATAATGTGTCTCTACAAGTTCTTCAAACGAAGGTCTTTTGTTTATTTTGGGGGTTTATGAAAGGCAGGTCCTGCTTGACTAACCTGATCTCCTTCTATGACAAGATGACCCACTTAGTGGATGAGGGAAAGGCTGTGGATTTTGTTTACCTGGACTTTAGTAAAGCCTTTGACACTGTTTCCCACAGCATTCTCCTGGAGAAACTGGCTGCTCATGGCTTGGATGAGGGTATGTTTTGCTGGGTAAAAAACTGGCTGGATGGCCAGGCCTAAAGAGTTGTGGTGAATGGAGTTAAATCCAGTTGGTGGCCGGTCACAGGTGGTGTTCCCCAGGGCTCAATATTGGGGCCAGTTCTGTTTAATATCTTTATCAACGATCTGGATGAGGAGATTGAGCGCACCCTCAGTAAGTTTGCAGACGACACCAAGTTGGGCGGGAGTGTTGATCTGCTCGAGGGTAGGAAGTCTCTGCAGAGGGACCTGGACAGGCTGGATCGATGGGCCAAGGCCAGTTGTAGGAGGTTCAACAAGGCT
>NW_008824983.1:3875378-3887413 GCF_000699105.1 Pygoscelis adeliae | reverse complement strand
CAAAGAAGAGCAACAAAGCTGGTGAAGGGTCTAGAGAGCAAGTCTTATGAGGAGCGGCTGAGGGAACTGGGGTTGTTTAGCCTGGAGAAAAGGAGGCTGAGGGGAGACCTCATCGCTCTCTACAGCTACCTGAAAGGAGGTTGTAGCGAGGTGGGTGTCGGTCTCTTTTCCCAAGTAACAAGTGATAGGACAAGAGGAAACAGCCTCAAGTTGTGCGAGGGGAGGTTTAGATTGGATATTAGGAAAAATTTCTTCCCTGAAAGGGTTGTCAAGCATTGGAACAGGCTGCCCAGGGAAATGGTTGAGTCACCATCCCTGGAGGTATTTCAAAGATGTGTAGACGTGGAGCTTAGTGGTGGACTTGGCAGTGTTAGGTTTAGTGGTGGATTTGGCAGTGTTAGGTTTATGGTTGGACTCGAAGATCTTAAAGGACTTTTCCAGCCTAAATGATTCTATGATTCTATGATTCTATGATTTTTCATTTCAAATTAAGCATGTCTCTCAGTATTAAGTTTAGGGTTCGATTGGGAGGAGATTGTTTTGAACACCTTCATTTTGTGTCCTAAACCTTGGAGGGCAGCTGCTGTATCCTTAATATGCAGTGTATAATTAGTACCTAAATGATTATAAAATACTTCAGGGAAGGTGATGTTTTAAAATACTCTGAGGACTAACCCAAAACAAGAAGATACAAAAAAAAAAAAAAAAAAAAAGAAGCTTTCAATGTTGTTTCATTGTTTTTAAAAGGGTTGAGACCATTCTGCAGAAGCAAATCAACCATTGGGGACCTCTCTTCCAGTGAAGGTGGTAACAGTACGAGCAGACTTTCAAACAATGTCCCCTCAGACTTCATTCCTAATCTGATTCTTCCGTTTTACATATCGTTTCCAGCAATGAATAAAGCCCTAAGGAGAAATAAACCTAATTATTTGTACATGGCCCCCCACGGTCTCCCACTTGATTGTGTCAAGCGAGAGTCATTCTGCTGACGCACCTCCCACCAGCCGGCTGTACAGTATAGCGGTGGCTCTCCTTCACTCATTTTGCTTTCCCTCTCCACTTGGCAGAGGTACGTGTGTGGGATTTCACAGGGTCATCTGCCAACTTTGAAATGAGAGATGTGTCCAACTACTATTGGTTGCTCTCCATTTGTAAGGGCTAAAACAACATTATTTGAAGCTTCAGACAAATACCAGGAAGGAAAAAAAATCTCTGCTGTTGATTTACTGGAACACATTATCATTGAGACTTGAAGGGAGGGAATTTAAAAGGAACAAATTGCATGGATTGCGTAAGCTATTAATTTTACAATTTGATGAACAAGCCAAATAACGCATGCCCTAATGTGAGAACGTAGGTAACAAACACCACAATTCACAGCCGTCATGTCCATCTTAAACCGATCTCTGCATAACTTCCCAGACTAACCAGCTACTACACTTTCTCAAATAACAGCTGAACTCACCCGTTCCCCTCTGGCTGTTGCTTCCAAAATCATTTCCTTAATAGAGTCAGAGCACAGCTATTAAGACTTTTAGGCATTAAACTCAAGATCATTATGATATACCTAAACTGGCTATTAAGAGAATATTATACAAACCCTAACAAGCACACAAAACCGTTTTCGAAACATAAACTGGAGGTTGCATTTCCTATATACAGTATCTCACCTCCTTAATATGGTCTATCAGCCAGGGCATCTTATTCAAGAGTCGTCATAGGATTTTTGTGGGTGTTGGAGCAGAAGGAGGAACAAGAGGTCTATTAAACACTGAACCTAATGCTGGACTGCAAAGCAGGACTTTGCACAAAGACTAAGTGCCAGATGTATGCATCTTGCTCATCAAAATTAGCAGCCAGAGAATTCACAAGATTTTTAAAGCACATTTATAGAACGAAGACTCTTTCTAAAAAATTGCTAGGCAGGTTTTGTAGCAATATTATGCAAGGTAAAAGAGCAAAAATAACTCATAAATATCTTAAGGTAAGAAAAATGTTTCAACCGTTTTGGCCAACAATGAGTTCTGCTATTTAAATAAGACTCAGGAAATTTTCTTTATTCTTAGGACTTCCTAGGCAATTATCACTTAGCAACCAGAAAGGACCTCATATAAGTTTGATAAAAAGAATTCATCCTGGCATAAAACTACTGATTAGCTGTTAGAAAGGTAGTAGGAGTCAATGTTGCTATTTTTAAAATCCTACTCTGTTGATCCAAAAAACCCACGCCATTCCTAAGAAATGCAAAATGACAGACTGATAAACTTTTTTTTCTTTCAAGTTTTCCTCCAAGCGGCTTTCCACTGCCAAAAAATAAGTAATGTTTCAAACCAAGTAACTCATTTGGGGATAGTTGTTCTTGCATTATATCAGAGGCCATTTTACGTTCCTTGTACTCCAGATGGTCCTAAAAAGCTACCTAGTACAACTCTGATACAGCTAAGAAACTCACCACCTTGCAGGTGCTTTACCGTTTCCCCAAACTGGGGCTGTAACCCTCAAGCCCTTCGTCTACCGCCGCCTTCTTCAGCCTTCCCCCCTCGCCCCAGCCCCAACCCCATTGCCGCCACCTCCCCCGGCTCCCCATGCCCTTCTCTTGGGGCAGAGGCATTTCAGAGCCCACGAACAGCAGGTCCACGTGAGGACCGTTTGCCCAGCTCTGTAGCAGAGGAATAAATTAAACCTGTGGAGGCTATATACAAAGATGGCTGCTGGTCTCGGTAGCCTTTCTGCATGGCAGTCTTCCACAGACGGTTTAGTCTTCAGTGCATTTCATATCCCTTTATTTTGTCCATGAATGTCAATACAAAATACTGTCAGTACCAAAGATCGACTATAAATTCCCACAAAGGGGATGTTGTCATGTGCTTCTCCATTCCCCACCTGATGGAAAAACTACATACAGTATTGCCGTTCTTCTCTGGCAGCTTTTTTAAACATAAGATATAGGGCAAGAGTCAGACCTTAAATCCAACAAGGTAAGGTCGATATTTTAGATAGCTATATTCTGCTATACTTAAGCTTTTAAACTAATCATGGCAATACTGAGTTAAGGATAAGTACTCAATTAACTCCCCAGCTTTCTAGGAAAGTTTTGCACTTTCTACTGACCCTCATGCTACCATCAATATACTGCCAGAAGATGCTCAAGAGAGCTACTTCAAAATACAATGACCTCAGTCACTACATTTACCGCAAAAATCACCAATATGGGGTCCTGGTGGAATCCTTTTGTTACTGCCTTCAGTTTCCAGTAACCTCCACCCCCAGGGCCTTGAAGGCAAAGAACTGAGAGCTTTTTACGCATGCTCAGTAGAGGTCAAAGAGGGTCAGTCTGGTACTCTCCTGGCCTGCCCACAGATTAGAGTGTGAACATGTAGCATGCTCAGCCCTCTCATTTCCCTGCAAAAAGTGCTGAACTCCCCTTCCAAAACAGGCACGCACGCAGCATGCTTGTAGATGACTAATACGGTATTCCGTGTTGCAAATGTGCTTTATTCTATTGTCATTATTTTTTCCAGTCAGGCCAAGAGTGTTCTTGTACTATTTTATCTCATAGTAATGGGATAGTTTGGCAACAATATCACTCACCAACTGTGCACAGGTTTTGCTTTTTCTCCTTCTAAAGAGAGGAGACATTTTTCAAGTGCCTGTTTTCAGAAAGCCATGGAGTTGGGGTTTTTCTGCCAAAGAAATGGGTGAGTCAGGCTGCTAACAGATAGTACATGCAGATCTTTTAGAAGCACATTAAGCCATTCCTGGGAAATAGCTCATGTCTGACTTCACAGCCTGACACAGCCAGCGCGGTCTGAGCAGAAGACCCGTTAGCACATGAATCATGGTAGAACAACAGGTAGCTCAACACACAATGTTATGTCACAGTTACATTAATGTTCAGGGTAATAAAAGAGAGAATAAAATAAAGAGTCAGAATACAACTGTATTATTCAGCCTGATTAGAAGCCAAAATATTGTGATGAGCCAGCCAAAAAGGACAAACGCATTCACACACACACATTTCCCCTGCTGCCAGTACTGCCCAGTGGGGTAAAAGCCCAGGGAAAGGTAGTAAGTCAGAGAGAAAGATCACAGAATCCACTGCCCCTGTAAACCTTTGGCAATCAAAGAGACATTTGCTGCAATTTGATTCTGCTACACAAGAAAAAGAAGGTTGGAAAAAAAACTGCACGGGGAAGGGACTAAGGTAACTACCGAACACTATTAGGGAGCATTTTCTTGTCTCTGTAACTGAGGCTTACACGGGATGAGGCCACCAGGAATGCTTGGGAGCCTTTCCAGGCTCTGTGCCTCCTTGGTGCATGATTTGCTCCACTACAACTCTGATGAGCAACTGACTCACTTCCTATCTGCTTATAGAAATACCCACCTGCTTTCTGTGTGCCCAAACTAGCCAGCTATCTTAATGTCCGCTACATTGAGTAAAAATACTTGAGTATAATTTATTCTAGAGAAACACCATAACACATTCAGAAGCGGAAAGACTTGCTTATTGGGGGTCAGTCCAGTGACCCAGTAAGGTAACACTTCTGCTAGATTATCATTTCCAGAAGAGTATTCAAAGGCGCCATTTCCAGAAGAGTGGAGTGAGAAAGTCTTTCCTAAGAGGGTGACTCCAAAATAATTTAGGGGGCTGTTGAAAACATGATTTCTGAGGGGTAGGATTCACTGGAAGAGACACCATGAGATTTTCAAAACTGAAGTCCAGACTGCCAGAGTTGTGTTCGTTGACATACCTACCTAATACAAAACCTAGATCCCTACGGGACGGTTACCATTTCCTGTGCATTGAATTTTGCACAATTTTATTTCAGAGTCAGAACAGGTAGAAAGCAAGAGCTGTGCCCAAGCTATGTGTACAGGATACTCTTAAGGACATTGAGACACAGTCCCCATCACTACTGAAAAACAAACCTAGTGGTCAAACAGGGAGATGGGACAAGAGTACGCAGCTTTCAGACAATTGCAGGAAAAGGTCATCCTATTTCAGAGGGGATGTTGGTGTATGTAATTTGTTTTTCATTTCAACTGATATTAAGCCAAACATTATAAAAGACTTAGTGACCGGGTCCTTTCCTCTAGCATACTGCTGGGAAGCTGCAGCGTTTGGAGACTGTGATCTCACTGACTCCAAGGAAATCCGGCAACAGCATCAACAGCCAAAGAGATGGCAGTGAGCCAGGACAGTTTCACTCAGAAATTTCTGCTGCTGGTATATGCGGAGCTGTCAAAACCCTGGCGAGTGTCACCGAGCCGACGTGAGAACTGGGGGTTTCACACCACTGCCCAGTGCTGGGGAACCAGCACCTTCCCATCCCAGCCCTCTTGCCCCAGAATATGCTTTACCAAATTTATTTTTCAATTAACCCTTGTTGTTGGCCAAGAAGAAGAAGAAACCAGATTTTCACAGTGAGAATTACCCATAAGGACAGAAATATTAATGTTTCAGCAGCAAAGACCAGCAGTGCAACACGAGGCCAGCCAGTGCTAACGCAAGGCACTCCTGAATGTACAAGGAAGTTAGGAAAGATGACAGCTTCAGGGAAAAGATGAAGGAATAGAACAACTTTCCTCACCGAAAGGCCCAAAGCCCCAAAACCAGTCTGAAAAGCTGTGGTTACATAGCGTGGTACGTGGTAAGGAGGTAAGAGGGAGGCTGGAAGAAGTGATACTGGGATGAAGCAATCAATCAACCACACTCATAGGAAACAGCCATGTTCCACATTCTTCCAAACAAACCCAAAACACTTGTAGGGTCTTGTCCACTTTTGGCTGGCGCCTATGACCCTGTTACATTGCTGCAAAATAATAATTAAAAAAAAAAAAAGAAAAATTATTAGACTTGCAGACTACTGAATACACAACTGTAGAGAGGAACGTGATGGTGCTTACGAGCTGCAATATAGGCTAAATATCTTCCAACTGTAACTCTTATAACTTCTTTCAGAAAGTGCCATCTCCACTTCTGCTCTAGCCTGCAAGACGTGGAAACTTATTAAAACCCCACTTGTTTGAGATACAGCCTATGTTAACAGAGAAAATTCACAAAGCTCAGTATCTTTTAAAAGCTGTAGGGAGCAAGTGTGGCTCATAGCAAACCCTGAAGCTAGAAGAAGGGAGCATAACAGTTAGTGCTATGACAAAATGCCTATCACAATGCTAATGAATATGTATTTAAACACCAAACACCTGTCGGTCAATTATAATAGAGTGCTGTGAATATTAAGAAGAGTGTTTTTGTAAAGAGTCCAATTGTAATGAGTCCCACTCTGGGTGATGCTGAGGAAAACATGCTATGTAATTGCAATGTGCTCTGCTGCTTTTCTCATTAGAGCTGGCTGGGATCTCTCTCAGTCTATGCTACCAGGGCAAAATCTGCATATTTGCATTCAGCAGATGAAGCATCAAGATTATGGTTATTTCTTTAAGAAACCCTGGTCATTGAAACACCGTCTCTAGAAAACAGGCAGCGAATTACCCTTGGGTTCAGGTTCATTGCATTTTATGATTAACCTCCAGGCCTGAGGTTTTCTTACCTTTAATTCTAACGATGGACATATAAATTTAAATTGTCACATGGCTTGAATTATCAGTAAAGGCACATGCATGCAAACCATCAGTTAAATACTTTTGAAGATGTATGTAACTGGTAATGTGGGCCTTTGAAATTAGCGTTTGACCTCAAGGATTTTCATGTGGGCTTTGACGCTAATTCATTAGGTGTCTTCAGACAAGACAGCTTGGATTTTTAATTCCCTGCCTGTACAATGAAGGGAATAACTGTAGTTAATCTACTAGGGACTGCCCGTTTGATTAATTATTGTAATATCGCTACAGCTAGCAGCCACAGAGTCAGCCAGGCATCACTGTTTCTTCACACCCCAGCTCATCACAGTCTCCTTCACAGAAAAACGAAGCGAGAGAGGACCCTGCACAATCCTGGAAAGCTTTGAACAACGGCTCTTGTCCTTGCTCTGGGAGAAGTCACTGCCGTGTTCTCTTGCATTTTCCCTTTAGCAGGCTTGCTGTTATACTGACTAGCCACGGCTCTCAAGAGGCACTGAACACCTTTGGGTCAGTTATTCAGTGAATCATCTTCAGCCTGTGAAAAATCAGATCATAGAGCTTAAGAAATTGGGAAGGGGGATAAGGATAAGGGGATAACATTCCCTTTTTTCTCTTCACAGGCTTCTCTGGAAATACAGTATTTGCCTCCAGCACTTCAGCTGGCTGCAAGGCTTGTGGCTTCTCTGTTTCGTTCTCAGAAGGTACATCTGGTTTCCGCTCAAGGGATGGCCCTTCCCCTTCCCTTTTTCCTCTGAAACGAAACAAAACATGAACATCTGCAAAGTAATGAGAATGAAACCACTTCATTCACTTTCAGGGAGACTGAGCGAGGTTTCCTGAAATGTAACAGGATGTGAAAGCAGCAGCAGCACTTTGTGCAGAGCTCCGCGTGCCTCTGCAGTGGCAACGCATCTTGCTGCAACGCCAGCCTGCCCGGGGAACTTCTGTTTGTTCAACACACCTCTTCCAATGACATCTTACACTAGTTCATTGCTTTGAAGTTATTGCCTTTGACGTCCAATGTTTGGCAAGGGCAGTCTAATCTGGAAAAAAAAAAAGTTCAAAAAATCAATTCTGTTTCTTCTTCTGTCCATGCTTAGGATATTTGGAAATTTCACAACAACAATTGCCAAATTTCATTCACATTCCTCCCACCTTCCTGACCAGCTAACTTTACTCCAGATCTCAGATACAGTAGATTCGGCTCACATCCAGACATCCACTCATCCTAACCTTCTGTTTGCAGCAGTGTTGTGACAGCTGCTCCTTGTGTCAGGACTGGCCAGCTGGGGAGGGTGGGGAGATGAGAAAATATGACAAAAAAGCTGTTGTGACACCAGCTTTGTACAAAGGAAATTAGGGATTGTGTTTCAAGTACGGCTAAATTGTGACGGCTCTCCAATGTGTATACAAACGCTTATTTTTCAATAACTATGATTTTCTACTTGTACTGCTCTGCATTTTTTTAACTTTTAATCAAGCCCTGGCCACAAGTCTCTAACTGAAAGTAACTTTGCCTTCCCCCTCCGGTGTCAGAAGTGACAACACCTCCTACAAACACAAGCCTCCAGACTGCAACGCTTGGCCAAGCTGTGGTGCCTTTGGGTGTCTGACGTATGCTGATGTCCTGCGGCATTAGCTATGTTATCTTATTACAGGCGAGCTCACAGACTTCACCGGACAGGCTCTCTGCAGAATCTTAGCCAAAAAAAAGAAAACCAAAAAACAAACGCAACACTTTTCTCTCTGAAAGCCAGGATAAATAGAAAAATAAATCATTGCCCTATATTGGCACCTGGTTTATTAAATGCAGGATCTGAGCCTCGTGATTTGCTTTTAAATCTGACCTGCTTCAGCACATACTGTTTGCTATTGCTTAAAATAGGTGCCTCTAGCTCCGTGCCTCTGGAGGTCAGCGCGCTCCTCAGTGGCCTTGCTCTGCAGATGAAGTGAGGTCAGCCCAGAGATGTTATGAGTCCAAAATGTTTCATAACACTCAAATGACAAAACACAGCTCAGGACCCAGATTCCTGTCCCAGCTTGGTCACGGCTGGGCTGCAGGCTCTGGAAAGGTTATCCGCTGATGTCAAGAGTGATTTAACATGTGACAGTGCATGGAAACTGGCTGTGCAAGCTGTTGCAACATACAGTAAAAGCAGCAAAGGCGGCAGGAGTACTACAAGCCCTTTGCTACCACAGCAGTTCACGCCAAAGAAAATCCCCATAAAAAGCACTTACAGCCATCCTCTGGCAGAGGTTGGTTAATAAGATGGATAGTAAGTGCGACAACTGGAGGTTCCCTAAGGCAGCCGTGGTGGTTCCCATACCCCAGAGATAAGGCTGGGTGCAAGCAGGAGCCAGGAAAAAGTGGGAGGTGATATAAAACGGAGGAGAATCCACGTTCCCCATGACCTGGGTGCTTTCCCCAGGGCAGGAGAGAGCAGAAATCAGAAGCAGGTTTGCTGTTTCTTCTCTGGGTTAAAGAAGGGATTAATCACACGGGGAAAATGCCTTGTAATACTGTGACTCAGCAGAAAACGTTACTTGCTTGGAAGCGGCTGGAGGGCACAGCCAGGACACAGCAGTGAGTCAGGGAAACATGGGATTTGGGCTGCTGCCTTCACCCTTCCCTCCCAGCCTTCATTTAACAACCTGGGCATCTGGGAATAAGGTGATTGCTTATAAAGAGATACCTCATGTTGTCTTGTGTAGCCGGTATGGATTTAGACTGCACAGCAGAAATAAAAGTACAGACGACATTATTTCCCTTTTTGTGAAGTGTTTTTTGGCATTCATCTTTCTAGGGCAGCTCCTGTGGCACGGTCCTAGCAAGACAGGATGGTGAACTACAGATGAGCCCTCCAACATGTACAGTAGTCTAAATTCATAGTAACACAGACCTGGATCACCAGCTTTTCCACAGGAAAAAAAAATGTGAGGAAGAAACCCTCATATCACCACAGCCCTATACTCTGTGGTGTTTTAAGGGGAAGATCCCTCAGAAAAGAGGATATACTTTCTAATAAATCATGTGTTAGCTTTTCTGAGAACCACCGCAAAGGCACTGGAGCAATGAAGTATGTTTCCAAGATGGTCACCTAACTTGACCTTTCATCTCATGGAGTCAGAAGAAGATAGGAATAAGTCTCATCCCCAAGAAAGACGTTGCGAGGGTAGGATGCTATCCAGTTACTCTCTCTTGTCTGATTTACTTAAGTGGTGCTGCAAAGCAATGAATGGTACCTGAGTACTAACTCAGAACATGAGTT
This sequence comes from Pygoscelis adeliae, assembly GCF_000699105.1. NCBI lineage: Eukaryota > Metazoa > Chordata > Aves > Sphenisciformes > Spheniscidae > Pygoscelis > Pygoscelis adeliae. Next base: position 3,877,559 of record NW_008824983.1, on the reverse strand, counting down.
AAAGGAGTTTTTCAGATTTTTAGGCCATCCTGCTCACCTTTTAGCAAACGTTAATTTTCCCTAAACCCTCCAGATGGACCTACATAGTGTTTTTCTTTTCAGCATTTGATGTTACACAACAGTCTGGAGACCCCAGCCAGAAGTAAATTTCACGGTCAGTGGCAGTCTATAACTCAGCGGGAAGCTGACTCCCCCCACCAGATTTTATAACCCAAGATAGAGACAATAGGCAGCAGGTAAATAGGAAAGGGAATCTAAGTGAAATAAACAGCCTAAATAAAACCTAATATAAAATTAAATAGCAGACAAGGGAAAGGTGATACATGGTGACAGTGAAGGCAGGTGTGATTACATGACCTAGTCCCACAGAGACCTGGGTAATTACAACCTGTTTCTGGATCGTTTGTGTGGCAGACAGCATGAAAAGGTAGGATTTGGTGAAGACGAAAATGATGCTCTCATGAATTTGAAATAGTGCAATATACAAAACTGTGAGGTTTTTTATTTACTGGATGGATTAATGGGTTTATTACAAGTCCATGAAACTCAAGCTGGGATCTACAATGTTATTTTCATCAGTCATGGTGAACAATCACTCTCTCCTTGTTGTAGTTCTTCTCTTTTAAGCCTTGTTGCTCAGCACTCTGACATCCTCTGAAAGATTAAAATGAGCAACACTAGTGGGTTTTTCTCCCTAAATTTCTGCTGACAAACTCTGGTGACATGTTAGAATACACTGTTGGTGCTGGGCCACTGCCAGAGGATGAGCCAAGAAACCGGCTGCGGGAAGTGTCACCAGTCCTTACAGCTGAAATTATAGGAGTGATTCAAATTCAACTTTGCAATCATTAGGCACGATTGCATACTCGCACATGTAGCCAGGTCAGGCTCCTGGCTCAGGCCCTGGTTTCTGTCCTGCCTGAGCAGCACAGTTTCCAACCCAGGCTGCCAGAGGTCATTCAAGGACCACCATGACTTCACTGGTGTCTCTCCTGGGGACAGCTGTGCACGTGAGCTCAAAGCTGCCCGTATCTTCTCCTCGTAGGAGTTCTCTCCGAAAAGCAGCCCTCTCTTCAGCGCTAATTAAAACAGAGGCTATAGCTTACCACATGTTAAGGAAGGGTCTATGCCAAAACAAAAAGATATCAATAATCCCCCCAGTCCCACATTGCTTATTCTCATCCCTGTTCATCTTCTTCCCCCTTTCTTTTATACCCTCTCCAACAGCGGCACAGGCATGAACCAGATCTGGAAACTGTTTCAGCTGAAATCAATATCTCACCATGTGTTTCTGTTTGTTGGGGGCTTTTTGTTAGGTTCAATGCACGTCAAAATTCAGTCTAAGAAAAAACTTACAAGACTATTCACCAGTCTACTGATTCACTTGCATTGCTATTACTTTGCTTTGGTCCGAAGGTACAACACTGCTCCCCAAAACCTCAAAACAAACTGCAAGAAAACACCAAGGAGACATAAAGAAACCTTGAACATCTCTACACAGTTTTGTTTGCTAGGTAGTTTGAAATTCACATCTTTGTGTAGTTCCTTTCTGTCACCCAAGGCTGGTGTATGTAGTATATCATCACAGGCTCACTGATGCAAATGGCTATTCATAAACTCTGAAAAACATGCCAGGCTGGAAGAAAAGACTGACAAACCATCTCAGAGGCTTCTGGGCTATAACATGGTGACAAGGAGCTGAAGTTATACCAGATGTCCCAAACAGCTCTAGTCTTTTATTTCACAATGTGATGTGAGGGTCAATCCTTTGCGGTCTTTCCTAAGCATGGTAGCAGCGCTCAGAGAATGAGTTTGTGGTCCAGTGAGGGAAGGTCACAGGCAGAAGGGCACAACAGCAAAGCAGCAAGCCATAATGCTCAGGTGTAAAAAGGACAAACCCTGGTGAGTTTAACCTCCCAGTCAGCTCCTGGTCTCCTCCTGAGGGCAGATCACCCACGTTCTTAGGCAAGTCTCTCACCTCCTCATCTGTGAGGTTTATGAGGTTGTGTCAAGGAGAGTTCCCTAAGGAGACCAGGGCTCTTACCACCAGGACCACCACATCAGCCTGGGCAGCAGTCTGGAGGAGAGCAAAGGAAGCACCCTGGCTTCAGAAATTTGATCAAGAGCAGTTGTAATACCCATGGGAAATTGCCCCATCACTGTTATTTATGCTTTTGAAAA
>NW_008824983.1:3854665-3875362 GCF_000699105.1 Pygoscelis adeliae | reverse complement strand
ACTAATTCCCAAACACACTAGGAACATTACTGAATGGAGAATCTCAGACTCCCTCAAACAGAAGACTCTGAATGCAGCCGAGAGGCAGAATTATACTTTTCTTAAGGAATTTTCAGTTCTTGAAAGTTATATGACTTTCATTAATCCTTACCATGCATCAGCACCATGAATGGCAGAAAGAGAAAAGAAACATTTGAGATTCTATGGAGCAAAACCCAGCTGTACTAGACTGATGCCAGCAAAGATGTTTCCTCAGTTGAAGGGTGGCCTGAGGTCCTTATGCTTGCTTGACAGGGTGTTTAATTTTGCTGTGCCAGTAATGTTCCCTGCATATTCTATATTGAAATAAAATAGCAAATATAGCTGCCTTGTATTTTCCTCCTTAGGTAATTTATCTTCAGGGAGAATGACTACAAGCATGCTGAGGGCAAGCATTCCTTTACAGTCTCATTCACTTTAGAGCCTCATGAGCTCCCAGTACTTAATTAAGAGTTCCAGTATGGGTGGTACCATTATTAGAGCCATAATATCCTCAGAGACCTTAAGGTGGACTGGACTTTCACATATAATAATAATAACAACAACAACAAAAACAACAATAATAATGAGTTTGAAAAACAGCTAAGTATGCCCCAGAGGCTCAAACCCAGTAAAGCAAATGTAGGAAGAAACAAATACTTATTATATATTTAGCCTCTTGCTCTCTGGGATGCTTGTTTAATGCATGGTGTGAGGGTGGCAATGCTGGTATTGTATCCTCCTGATAGGATTCATGCTGTGAAACCACCTGCAGTACAGAACAGAAGTGGACAAATGGGATTAGCTGATTGAGTTCCCTTCTTTAGGAGGCTGGGAAATAGAGTAGAAAGGCAGCGAGTTTGTCTGAGGAGGCTCGAGTGGAGGGGGGAGAAAAGAGGTGAGGATCCTCTCTCTCTTCCCGTCTCTAGGCAGAATCCTCCCCTGACAGCGGCTTCGGCAGCACTGCGCACCCTGGCACCAGGGCTGGTGCAGCAGCCTGCACGTCCACTGCCATTTTGTCATAAGGGATGGGGAGGGTATTTTTCTTTCCATTTTGGAGCAGTAGTAAAGAGAGCGTTTCCTTAGCTGGCTTGCACCGCAGCTCCTGTGTGTTATTTGCGTTGTCGAGTCCAAAGGAGAAGGCAATGAAAATGTTTGTCAAGGTAAGAGCCATTCAATGCAGGGTGTGAAGCGGGTCTTTTTTGCGGAGTGAAGGGCGGAGGGATGTGTTTTAGCAACCGTAAGGAAGTCCAGGAAATAGTTCATGTAAACTTGCCTGCACTGATAGCAAAAATTGAAGAAAGATAAAGCATTTTAAAATGGGAAAACTTTTCTTTTTCTTCTTTTCTCAAACTATGTAAGCAGCCAGGCCAAAATGAGAGTAGGGTTTGATTGAATTTTTTGGAGGGGTTTTGTCTTTTCTTTTTTTCATTTCATTTTTAAAGTATGCATTAACTTATATTTCTAGACAAAGTGGAAAGAATAATAAGCAAAACTTGTTCTCTGAAAACACACTAGTAAAATGCAAGTGAGTTTGTTTCTGGTTTTGCTTTTCTAGGACTGGGGCCTGGAAATTGCATTTTCTTTTCTCAGAAGACTTAGAAAGCAATTCACATTCCAAAAGCAGTTATCAGTTACAGTTTATCCTGTTTGTTTTCAAGACAATATGAAAAAGACGTTTTTAAATGGCAGAAATAATTTACCAGCACTAACCATTTAATTGCCAGACAAGAGCCATAGGCAAGTAACACTATTGTGAAGCCTGTAAAAAGGACAACGTGAAAAATTAAGTATTAGGTGGCTCATTTAGCTTACAGCTGTTCTGCATTCTTATTGAGCAGTATTCTATGTCAAAGAACGACAGTTTTAATTTCCTTTGTTGATTGCTCTGTTTAGATCACTTTGACGCAGATTATTGCTTTTACAAGAACATAGTCCAGCTGGAGGGCAAATATCTCTCCTAATAATTTTTCTTTCTTTTTTTTTTTCTGTTGCTCCTTCACTGTGTGTAGCAGAGTTGCAAAGTCAACTTGTATACCTTGGGTTTATAATAGCTATTTTGATATTTTGGGGCATTCAGGTGTAAAGTCTGGTCCATAAATTACAGGGCTGTAATTCTAGCTTAGTCTGGGGAGAATGATTTCATGAGGTAATAAATGATATGGCAACTGCACCAAGCAGGATCAAGAAAACATTTAAAGCATGGATTCAATTTCAGCGGATCTTAGGCATTCATTTTAACTTCTGTGTGCATTTAATTGTTGTCTTGAATAGAGGCTAACCAAAGCACAAGCTTCCCTCACCTTGAGGCTATGGAGACTGTGCTAACTGGACCCTATGCTTACAACGCAGATAATTACACTGAAGTGACTGGTGCTTCTGTTATAATGCCTGTCATCCAGAAAACAGCGCAGCAAACTCTGACCCAGAAGCTGAAACACCCATTCAAACTTCCACACCTCGCAGTGCATCCTTGACTGGCCCCCTTTTACAAGAGGATTTTGGTAAAGACCTTGTTCACTATGTGCCGTCTCAGACCAGACTCTCCTGAAAAGACCTTGTGCAGCCAGATGCTCCCAACATTTCAAGCTCCACACCATCCCCTACCTTCTTGGGCAGGGAGACTGTCCTGCGTCCATCATCACCAACAGTCTTTCCCCTGAGAGCTGGTCAAGGGAGAAGAAAGGACCAGCCTACCACGGACCGCTGGTGTTTCTCCAACAATGCTAATGAATACTTTGACTTCTCCAATGCAAGCATGGGACAACACAATGGAGAATGCATCTGGCACATTAGGTGGTGCGACCAGGTCTCTGCTGGGTCGCATGAGAAGGGCAGGACCCAGCGCTGGGTTGCAAACATAGACTGTGCCTTCCGGTGGTGTGCCTAGGCTATGGGGCCTTTCTGCGCTGCACCCTTTGGCTGCTGTGAAGTGCCACAGCAGTATTTGGCACAACTGGTCAGAAAAACAAAGAAAGGCTGTGGCAGCGCATGGCAAAGGTGGTAAATACAGGCCTGGCTTGGGGTGATTACAAGGTAGGAGCCAAACATGTCAAGTTATCACTCAGTGCGGTAGATTGGCTCAATAACTTCATGCCCAGGCTTTCCCATTTCTTAGGCAGTTTGGCCAGGATTTGCTTGCTTTAATTTAGGTGCCAGAAACTTTACCAAACATCTAATGCTACAACTGTGCTAGTGAATTAAGTGTGACTAAAACCATTCTCAGGCACTGAAGCCCATATTCACATTATTAAACCATCTCACCTCCCAAAACAGGATGGGTGCTCACAAACTGCCTATTAGGAGTGGTCACTGATTGGTCCTAACCCCCAAACCATGCCCAAAAACTGTTTTGGAGAGTGATATTTTCTTTAGCCTGAAGTGGGACCAGGTATATTCTGATAAGTGGATGACATGGAGGCCTGAGTCTCCTTGCCCAGGGACACCCTCTGGCAGCCTCTGGCATCTTCACTAGTAGAGACACAGCCTGACATTGATTCATTTCGTTCATTCTTCTCTTTCCTTCAGTATTCAAATCTCTTCTCCTGAAGCAGTGTTGGCCTTTCCCAACAGTGAACGCACGTGAGGAACACAACTGCCATCTGTAGTAATTATCCCTGCTTGTTAGATGTGTCTGAGGTCCCTGAGATCCATCCACCATGCAGCACACGTGAGGTTGGTGACGCTGCCAATGGCTGACTCTTCATATAGTGCTTGGACAAAACCTCCCCCTGTCCCTGTGGGCTCACTTCCAACCCAATCCCCAGGCACTCCCTCCCCTTTTGCCTCCATGCACACTGAGTTCAGACCAAACACCTTCCTCTCTCTTCCTCTCCACAGAGGACCGTGCACCAGCCATGACCCTTACCTCCTGAGGCGGCACTGGTCTTTGCAAGGCAGTGGTAGTCAGGTCCAGCACTGGATTCAAGCCCCTGCAGAGGAATCCTTGGCATCCCGGAGCTAGTACAGCTTTCCTTTCACTGGTTTTTGGGTGCGCTGCAGCAGCACTGTCTTCAAGCTATGTTGCATCCTCCACTAAGACAGACAAGCCACAGCCAGAGGGCACAGGGGTGAAGGACAGCCAGTCCACCTGGGAAAGGTGGATCAGATAGGGGAACGTCTTTGGGAGCCAAAGCAGGAGATAGACGCAGAGACCACAGTGCAGGAGATAAATCCAGAGACCACTTGAGACTGAGTGCTTCTAGAGCTGAAAGGAGATACTGGAAGGGGTAGTAGCAAGGACGTATTCAAGAGGCGATCCTCAAAGACCAAAGGGTTCAGAAGAGGATGCAAAGCAAATTTTTAGCCACTCAGAGTATCAATCCCACTAACTATAACTGTGGTGAGAAAGACAACATGTCCTGACAGGAAATGTGTGCAACATAAAGACATTATCAGAGGCGAACATCTGCAGCTGACTGAGGTTATTGCTGAGGAGACAGTTACTCTGTGTTGACCATAGTGGAAAAAGGAAACAAGTGTGCAAGTGGAAGAAAGCATTTGAGAATTCCTCTTCTGTACAAGCACAGACATATTTTGGTTTTCACTTGGCCTCTCTTGCAGTGTCCAACTGCCAAGCTAGCATACTTCTCTATTGCCGTGTCCTCGGGTGTCAGGCAATCCAACCGAAAGTGCCTGATGCCTTCCCCAGAATGACGTGTCTTCCTTCAGCATATGCGTAACTGCCCTGGGTCTTTGAGCCACTGGAGAGATGCCAGCTCATGCCAGTCTGCCTCTGAGCTATGAACACAGGGTATTTCCAAATTATTCAAAGATTTTTTCCTGGGGAGGTTTTTGTTTCAGTGTTCAGACCTGTGTCCCTGCCCATGGCTGTGCTGGGAGAGCAGGGCATCTGCCACCTCAGCAAGTAGCCCCACTGTACACGGCCACACACACATTACACATGCAGAGCTCACAACGCAGGCTGAGAGCAGCAATAGTGGTGTGTGTCCTGCAAGCAACCTGGGTCACGCTGAGCCACCCATGTGATGGAGATGGTCCCCTGAGAGGCAGCAGACTGCAGGGTACCAGGAGACAAAAAGCCGTGCCCTGGCTGTCGGTGCGAGGCTGAAGCAGTGTGTCCATGTGCAAAATCAGAGAAAAGCTGCAGGAAGAGGATGCAGAATTATACACGCCTTGCACGTATAGCTTATACCTTACAGGTATATAGACGCCAAGACCTGCAGCTTTTTAGGGTGCATCCCATTGGCCATACCAGGAGAACTGCATCATGACTCAATTAAGGTTTATACTTATATTTTGGATACATAGCTTAGGGCAAGCTGAGCCTTAGTCACTGGAAATCACACAAGTCATTGTGTACCTCTTTAACATCAGAAACAACAGTTGTAGCTCAATCTACAGATTACCAAAAGCATATGAAATTTTTCCTTTCAGATACAAACAAAAGCAGTGAATAAGATATCCTTTCACATGAAAATATCTTTTAAATTACTCAGTTTTTCCCTTGTATGTTTATTTTTTGCCTGCTACTTCAATGTAAAAAAAAATACTGTTTTAAAAAATACGTTTTCCTGGTCATCCAATTACAATATTTCTGTTGAGCTCAGTAAAGTATCAGCCCATTCCTAGCACACGTGTTTCTGTGTTAATAGTAGGTCTACTGGACTAAGAGCCAAATTGCCTGCATTTATTTCAGTGGAATGACATTGGCAGAAAACTGAGTTACTAACAAGAAAGGGATCTTTCCTGCTAGTCTCAGGGATGGATGGGCCTGATGAATCGATTGCCTCTTTCCCCTAGAGATGGTCCTACCAACTCGTGTAGGCTCACTGGGGAAGATGAGGATTTAAGAAGAGAAGGCTGAGTCAAATTGTTGTTGCTGACTCTGCCCAGGCTAGTGCCCCATGTTTTGCAAGCTCTATCATTCCATGATTAAAAAAGAAAAGCCAGGTTTTGCTTCCCCGCTTCATTTCACTTTCTAAATGATTCATGAGAGGCTGTGCCATTGGACCTGCCGAAGAAATTCATTTTTGCTAATCTCTTTAGCAAATCTGGACTTCTCCTGGCCTCCTCTTTCTCCTTCTTCCCTTTAATTCTCATTTGATTCTTTCCTTCCCCCCCCCCCCCCTTTTTTTTTCATTTCTCCACGGTCCCAGCCACATTATGTTTATGGATATGATAGACTGAACACTGAAATTACCATTTGCACAAATGATCACACAATTCCTTCAGGCCTACTGTGTCCCTTTAATAGTCCAATCTTTCAATAATGAAGTGGAGATCAGTCAAGACTCTCTGGAAATCCCATCTTTTTCTTTCATTTCTCTCTTCCCCCCCCCCCCCCCCCCTTTTTTTCCATATCCTCATTCTGCCTCAGCTGTACCCTGTTTCACTGAAAAATGAGATTTTTCCCAACCCTCAGCACCTCTTTTTGGTCATTACTTGGCCATTCTCAGCTTTCCTGCAAAATACCCTGAATCTTGTGAAACCTATATTGAGCAAATGAGTGATAAGGACAACGAATAAATAATTTGCCAAGTTCCTTTGTATCAAAAAATGCTGAGAAGGCATCATTGCTGCTGCTAAGCTGTGAGACCCAAATACTAAAAGAGATGGCAAGACACGTTCTGTCTTGTCCCTGCATGTCTTCCCTGTAAGGCTCACAGCCTGGAAAGAACAGCCTGGTCATCAGGTCTCTTTCCTGCCTGCCGCCTACATGTACAAAATAATCCTGTTGTAAAGGCCTGCCTTAACAGCATTTTGGGTTTTGAGGGCTTTTCCTTTCTTTCCTTTTGCTTCTCACTAATGTGCTGTGAAAAGTGTCTGGGAGCTTCTTCGTTCTAGTGGAGCATGGGATCATTCAGGTGGAAGGCACTTCTGGAGGTCATCTAGGCCATCCCCTTACTTGAACATCCAGTTCAAAGTGGGATCAAGTTGCTCAGTGTCTCGTCCAGTCAGGCTTTGCACATCTCCAAGGATGGAGATTTAACAGCCTCTGGGCAGCTGTGCCAGTGCTTGGCCAATCCCACTGCAAAACTTTTTTCTGGTTAGGAAATTTGTTCATGGTTAGGAAGCACTTTCTTATTTGAAACACACATTTCTATTTGCAGCTAGGTTAGTCCCATGTGTTCATTGGTGTCCTCGCTGGTATTTGCACTGCTAATAGGAAGCAGTCTTGGTCCCCTCTGAGGCTTTGTTTTGCTAGACTAAACACAGCATCCGCTTCCCAGCTCCTTTCCAGCACAAAGCTCTCCATTCCTCTGACCACTCTGGGCACCCTTCAGTCTCAGTCCATCTTTGTTTAACGTAGGCAATCAGAAGCATGAGCGAAATTTAAATGAAATCTCACAAACATCTTTGAATCAGGGCAGTAAGCTTCCCTCTTTTCTGCTGGATATACCTCACCAGACCACTCTAAGACCACATTAGCAGCACATCCACCATATACACCAGGGTCCTTCCCTTCCACAGTTATTTCCATCCAGCATGTTCACTGCCATCGCAGCACCCAGCTCAAGAATTCCTTCCTCACCATGTACTTATTAACACTCAGCAGTGCTCTCTCCCTTTTAGCCTGCTCTGTGCACACCTAATCCCTGTTTTCTCACAGCTCGCTCATCACTGCATCCCACAAGACTCCATGAAAAGGCTTAACTGAAATTCCCAGGAAGGAAATGTATGTTTCCTTTGTGTAGGAAATAGCTTCTCAAAGACTCTATTGGGCTGACACAATCCAACGTTGTAAAGTCATGTTTCATTTTATCCTGTTCACCTCCTAACCTCTATTTGTCCTTTCATTCAAAATTTTCTTGAGAGCTTTGCATACTATTGCAGCAGCCAACCACATAAGACTGCCTGGGCCACCTCCTCTCCCCACTTTCTTAACTAAGGGGCTCAGGTTTGCTTTTCTTACTATGTGTGCTATTGTCCTCATTTGAGAGGTTTGAAACTAAGAATATTTGCTACCAGGGCTGTGCTTCAATGTACCAGTCCCTCCAAAATTCATAGGCATACTTTGCCCCACAATAATCCAGTTTTCTGGAAAAATGCCAGACTCGCTGTATCTTGAACAGCAGAAGGGGCAGAAAAATGATGACACACTTGAGATCCAAAATGACTTATGATCATCCCAAAACTGCCAAAAGAGACAAACTGAGCAGTAGCTGGCAGTATGTTCATAGCTGTGGAGGCAGTAATTTCTTCAACTATATCTCTATTGTCAGAGCTTATCTGTTAGGTCATGGGGATCCAAAATGCTGCCATAGCTCTGCAGTTTCATTTCTGGAGTTACTAGCTGGAAAAACAGTGACGAGAAGAGGTGAAATCATGCATGAGGAGTTAGCTACCAATAGGCAAGATTTCAATTTCCTTCTAATCTCTTTCTTTGTTGAGAGATGTCTGTTTATCCCAGTTGTGTTATCCTTTTCAATCAGCATTCCCAGCAAAACAGTTACCAGCACTGCTATTATAATACCCACAGCTAAAATAGTTTTGCAATATGGGGAATATTAACAAGATGGATTTTGTTGGCCTCCTCCCAATCTTTTTGAACTCTTCTTGAACACTTCTTGAAGTGGCAAAAATCCCTTGGTACAAGAGGTGCCTATACAAGAAAATCTTTTCTCCTGTAATCTTCAAGAAATCTACACATAGAAATAGATTTTTAAACAATTTTTAATGTGATATTCCACATTTAAACAGTTTCACGTTCTAAGTTCAAATGCAGTTGTGAATAAAATCCCTGATACTCTGCTCAAAACATACTATAAATGCCCTACCACAAGTCAAGTGGAAATTCTGAAATTTCATCCTCGCAATTTAAACCAGACCTAACTCTTTCATCTGCTCAGTCCCTTACAAAACCACCATTAAAAAAACCCCAAAACATCATACAAGAAAAAACTGGCAACAACATTAACCCCAACCTTCTGTTGCAGCTCAATGGTAAGAACACTAAGCTTAAAAGCTAAATTTTGTGGGCACCACTATTTAATTAGGAAAAATGGTGCCTGCATGGTATGAATCGTCAAAAATTACATTTATCAGTACTGTAATGCAGAAATAATGCAGAAGACTGGAAAGTTATAAGTCAGCAGAGAGAAATGACGCAAACCATGCAAATGAGAATGGTTATTTGTAATAGGATAAGACTACATTATTTACGTAAAACCGACTATTTACTCTGCCTAAGCATGATGTTTTATGCCAAGATATCACATGCCTTTTTCTTCTGGTGCGCTCTCGCTCAGCCTGTAAAGCTTTCATTTATCTTCAGGAAACATTTAACATATTCCTGCCATGTTGCATAAAATTCTGCCTTGAGAGAAAGGTAACTACATCTGCCGGCTCCGTGTGTGCTGGGAAATGTGCGCTGAAGCTGAAGGCTTCAGACAACATACCTTAAAAAAAGCTTTGTCGTAGCAGAGCCCTGGTCCAACGGACATCCTCATCTGTTTTACTGCTGTGTGGGCATAGTGTCACCACCAGTGTCAACAGGGTTACTCAGAAATACGGGGCTAAGCACCTATTTGCAGATCTTCCGCACCTAAGACAACGCTGTGAAAGGAGCTGGAGAAATGGAAATGTGAACAGAGACAAATATCTCAAGCTAGCATTCACAACGTGACCCTTTGGTGAACATTTAAGAACAATTCCAGGCCATGTGAAGTGCCCGAGGCCATTGTGTGGCTCCTTTCAGAGCCAAGGCTAAAATTTACATTAGAGACCATCCCTCTACCAGAGTTTCTCCTCTACAAAGTGGAGTTGCTGTTGGTCCCACATTGGAGAGAGGAGCTGATTCCTCCTCACTCTGGGTCTGTAAAACACCATGTTGTTTTCGGCAGCTTTGCTGTGAATCAGCTTGAGGGAGCTTGAACCCAAGGGGTGGGAATGCCTCCAGCATTCCAATGCTAACCAGCTCCAGCTCCCCCTCGCTCCTGTCACTGTCAGTACAGCTGATGCATAGTACAGCTGACTATCCTACAGTATAGTATAAATACTGCCTATAGTATAGGTAAGGATAGTATAGCTGAACTAATTATGCTCCTTTTCTGCACCAGGAAGAAGACAGCTACGTCACTGGGGACGATATTCAAGATGACGGGAGCTGTGGTTCAGAACGTCTGTCACTGTGGCTTCTTAATTATCTGCTTTGTGGCAGCGTTCGGTGCTGACCAGGCCCTGTGGCATTACACAGGCAGGCCCCCACACCAGCAGTCCCTGGCCCCGGGACATTTATATCATCCATGCAGCATTGCTAGTAAGCTCCAGAGCAAGGGACATCACAAGCCGATGGTCCCCTGTAATGATCAGTTACATGCCACCTAATATACAGTAAGTTCGTAAATAGCCACCTCTTCAAATGTGCCCAATTTTAGCAGAAAAACATTCTAGACTCTCATTTCTAATTCACTTTCTGATCAAGACAAGAAAGCTGAGCAGCTATTGCAGCTGCCCTGCAACTTGGAGACACTAGGAGCCACTCCTGATTTTTTAGAGCATTCCCAGATAAAAAGGAATATTTTCTATTTCATGTAAATTACTTCTGATTTACTAAAACCATTCCAGATCACTGAAGGGAAGAAAATGAAGGTAATGCAAAACTGTCACTGACATTTCTTTTGCAAGGCTGCACAGTAGCCGTGGCTTGCTGTAGTGTAACATAAGGATGCTTTTCATGTGACCTTTTTCTTCCTGATAAACTCTTGCTTGAGAATGGCAGGTTAGAAGTGCTAAAGCAAGAAGCAAAAGAAAAATAAAATAGGAAAGAGCAGAAGTAGAATAAATACCTGCACAAGCTGCTCCAAAGGACTTCACCTGTGCTTTACCAGGAAAAAAGAAAATATTCTCAGATGCTAACCAAGAAAATGTCATCCCATGGCTTTTCCAGTCTAGTTCAAAGTCAGGGCTACCTGAAATTGTCTATATTTCATAGTGTGATGCTGTATAAACACTGAAAGGGAGCCTACCACATGCACACAAAGGAACATCCTAGGCAAAAGCTGATTTTGGGGAAAAGGCTTTTTGTCGAAAGAGAACCTAAGTACATGGGGGGGGGTTGAGGATACAAAAAGTGTATGTATCAGTAGGAAATTAATAGCAAACTTCAAGAGTATCAAGAGACATTGCACTGTGAAATTACAGACTTCTACAGATGTCAGGAGGAGCTATTCAGGAAAAGGCCCTTATTGAACCAATTAAATTTTTTCAAACTAAAAAAAAAAAAATCTATTTCAAAATCTTTGAAAAAAGGTATCACTTCTGGCAAACGGCCACAGAAAATTTATTTCAAAACAAAAAGCTTGTCACTCTGGAAAACCTGGGACTTCATTCTGGACTTATGAAATGCCATGGCCCCATCGTATACCTTGTGACATTTATTCATTACACTCTTCTTGTTACTCCAGGCTATGTCAAGATCACTAGTGCTTAAGGGGCTAACTCAAAGGAAGAAGTGGGAGAACAGGCAGAGTGACTTTGTCCCCTGGCAAAGAAGTGTCCTGCGTCAATGGCAAGCAAAGGATTTCAAGCAGATGTCATCTAATGTTTGGGACCAGTAGTTCCTCCTTTTCTGATATGATCTGGCTCGTTTTCTCCCTTGTGGTAGCTCAAAAAATTAGATCTATTTCTTACTGTGCTAGCCTTTGATCTAATGGTACTACTTTTAGAAAAGTTTTCTCAAAGCTTGATGAGAAGGAGCTGAGGCTCAGAAGAGAGAGAACAAATTGTACAGAAAGTAGGAGGGATGGTAGAAGCCATTTCCCACTTTATCCATTTGTCTGTCTTTCCTTTTACATATAAGACAGTGCCAGGTTCATAATTAATTCAATAGAAATGCTGCCATTGAGTTCACCCTCTTACAGTAATTTTACCATACCACTGATAAAGTTTTAAAACAGCTTTCCCTCTGCGTGACACTGATCTTTCCCTTTTGAGGAGCAGTTATTTTCATTACCCCTGTGACCAGTTCTCTGAAACAATACACAAAAATTTGCTCAATATGGACACAATAAGGAAGCTATGAAACATAAAACAAAAAGTAATGGAATTCTAGAGATGTTAAAGGAGCCTCCCATGCATTTCTTGGCATCGTCAGAAGCCAGAAAACATCAGCTATTTTTGCTGACTGTTTGCAGGCTTTCAATTCTGCAGAGGTTCTCGGTAGGCCCAAGAGCACTGGGAGCACTGGCTACACCGTCTGTCCACACGCCAATGCTCCTTTCAAAAGCTCTGCTTTCCAGAGGTTAGGGGCTCATGAAATGTGCAGTCTAAAAGGTCTTGCAAACCCATTACATCGCTTAGTAGAAAAAAATGTCAGCTACGGACTTACTTATTCGGATGGCAAAGCGTGCACTGACAGTGGTCTGCGGCTGCAAAAATCTTCAGCTTGGCTCTCTTTGCTCTTTCATCAGGCAAGAGGAGTCCTGTCAAAATCAGTGGAGTTACAACAGCATAAAACACGTGCAATGGCTTTCCGTGGGCAAGGGGCTAGGGCTGGCCAAAAAGACCATTCAGGAAATAGCAAATATGTCCAAAACATAATTTGGAGCTGAAAGCAGGTGGGGAGACAGAAGTGCTCATGAATTCAAATTGAATTTAGCTACTAGCTTTGTCTGTTAATAAAAAGCGATTAACATGTCAATGTCTTAAATCTTTCTATTTTTTTAATCTGGTTTCAAGAGTATATGCTGCTTTGGAGATGTGAGAGGTGAATGTTATTTTGAGATGAGGTAAAACATTTTTCATGTTCAACACAAAGCCACAGTGATTTTTATTACTTGTTATTGGTACAGTCCTAGGACTCAGGCATTGCAGCTGGCTCCATCATACTGACACAAGCGTTCGGCAAGATCCACAGTGACTCAGAACGCAGAACGGATCCCGATGAAAACTGTTTTTTATTACATTCCTTTGGTGGCTTAGTTTCCAACTAGATCCTCTCCCCAGTCTGACACAGCTGCTCAAACGCCAGCGCTGACACACATGGGAGGTGGTGAGAAAAAGTGACTCGTGGCAGAAGTCATAATATGGACTGGCAGTGACATTCTTTTTGGTAGCATCTTTCCCACATTGATATCAGCTCGTAACAGTTGTGGAACCACATGTTAAATGTCAGGCAGAAAGCAGCAGATTTCACTAAACAGGCATGTGGCACCCAGGCTATATGAGAGACATAACACGTAGCTGATAACTGCATAGCAGTCTCCAAGGGATGTCTTCTATATGACTTCAGAAAAGTCTTTTTTTTTTTTTAAATTAGTAGAAAATAAAATTTTAGAAAGTAGCAATTTTACAACATGTATAAAATATCCAACTTCACACCAGAAATTTTGCATAGGCTATTACAAACACATAATGAAAATACTGTGAAATGAAACAGAAAAGTTTAATTTATTCTTTCTTAAAAGCGCCTGACCAAAGTCTTTGCTCTCTGTTCATGTTTGCCAATGGTTACTGTATTCACAGGGAATAAAGAGAATACACTTTGCTGCATTCAGGTAGACATGTTTTGAAAGTCTAAGCACTTCATCTTGACAAGTCCAGACAAGGAGTATCAGAAAAAAGTAGACCATAGAAATCCCAAGATTTGACCATTTATAAATAACAACGAAGAAGAACAAAGTAAGAGCAGCAGCGAGTGACACTTGATGCTGCAGAGCTGAAGTACAAAGGGAGATACTCAACATCTTCCCTCTCCGCACTGGAATTGCCATTGTCGCATGTAGCTTCAGGCATAGGGAAGAACCGGGGCGGTTTCGGATCAGAGCGGCTCAACTAGACTGCTTCTGGTTTTTATTTTTAACTTATGGTTTCACATGTATTTTTAACATCAGCGGGGGAAACGGAGTACATTCTGCGTTTGGGATGAGTGATACCAGGGGACTTCACAGTGAGCAGCGCCTGAATGGGGCAGGCAGAGCCGCGGTGTTCCCCTGCCAGGCACCGGCAGAGCCCCACCGAGGAAGGGGTAAGCGAGAGCTGATGTGTTGCATGAGGAGCTCTTGCACCAGCCTGTAAGAAACTCCAGGGAGAGGAGCTTTTTTCCCTCAGAAAGCAGGCGTCTCTCCCGGGCAGCCGGGACCCTTTGCCAGGGAGGATCCGACACCCAACCCTCCTGGGTTTCACCATACAAACCAGCTCTTCCTCCCAAAAGGAAGCCCACGGAGGAAGCGAGGCTCTCACCCCTGCCCAGGCTTACCCAACAGCTCAGAGCGCTCCCTGGGAATCACTTTCTATTTCTGCCCAAGGGCCGAATTTCTTGTACTATGTATTTGGGCAAACATCACCTGGAATCCAGGTCAGCCCACGGAGGTGGCACACAGACTCCTGACCTTCCCTTTCTGACAAAAAATGGTTCGCTTTAAGAGGAGGGATTGGAAAACATCTTGGCCAAGATTATTCTTAGGAGTTGGGGGACTTTCCTGTAAAGTAGCAAATTTGGGCTCATAATGCCTTTAGATAGAGAAGGGATATGATTCAACATCTCCCACATCCTGGTTGAGCAATCTAAACAAAAAGCACCAGACCTCTAATTGGCCATCTGAAGGAAAAATCTAGTTGGACCTAGATGACTTGAATATTCTGGTGATGGGATCAAAGTCCTTATAGCCAGCCTGGTCCCCAGGATACTTTTGCTTCAATAACAGCAGTTTGGGAAGAGTGAAGACTACAGACCCAGCACAACCTATTAATCCTATTACGGTGTGCTGGCAGGTAATTAGAAAGGGCTCCCGCTATGGTAAGTTCTCTTTCACAAATTCAATTTAGAACAATAAAGGAATTTGCTAAAACTCACCCAGAAAGGAAGAAAGACCCAAAAACCCCAATGTGTAAGGCACTTCGTGAGTAGTGATATTCCCGTTTCCCAACAAGATTGTAAGGCCAAATGTATGACCAAAGTGGCAAACTCCACAGCAGCTCCACCGTGTCACTACAGGATCCTTGAGCTAAAAAACCTTCATGAAACTGCACAACAGTTATTGCTGGTGCATAGTGCATTTTGGCCTTCTAGTTACACATCCCCTAAGAAAAATTTCCAGCACATATAAACTGCTAATGGAATGTTATCTTCCGAAAGGAACATACTGAAGCCTTGCATCCGATTCCGGCGATGGAGTTACAGTACTTTTATCAGTGGTCCTGTTAAGCAGTACTACCACATTATAGCATATGTAAAAGATAGCCCTCCAGCTGGACAGTCTACACGTCTCATTATACTCAGATGGGGTATAAATTACATCTGCCCGCATTCAGCTATATTTCCCTATTCTAAGCTCTGATGTAGAAATAAAGCTCTCCGAAGCATGAGAAGTACTGTCTCTTGCATCATTTTGCATACAGTGGCAAAAATAACCGCTGATACCACCCAACTTCTGTTCTCAGTGCAGAAAGAAACTGCTGCTATCCAGGAAAAAATACAGAAATATCGTTAAGTGACTTGGGTTATGTGCAGGTAATTTACAACGTCACAGAAAGGCAATCACCAGGAAGAGCAGAATGAGGATGCATGGCTAGATGCCAGGCTGAGCGAGACAATAGTCTGATAAAGAGATTATGGGCATCAAAAACTTAGGCATGAATGAGGATAAACACATTTAGATCTACAGGTGTCTCACTGAGCAACACATCGAACTTTTATGTAAGAGTGAAATAGATCACATGGTCACTGAACTGAACTAGACCTGGTATGCATTCATGAGTGTGATTACTTTGTGGATAAACATTGACACCCCTTTGGTTTCCTTTGGCACTGAGCAAGCTCCTCGGAGAAAGAACTTGCCTTTTGAATGCTTTGTAAAACACAATCTACATCCAATGTACTATGTTAAAAATAGCAATACCACTCCATACCTCCTATATACTCAGGCTCCTGTCTTTTCAGCTTCATCATCTTCCTGGTGACTGAAAAACCTCCCTCTTCTCCTTTGTCATACAACTTCTTCGAATTTTCATCTTTCATGCTTAGAAGAGAGCTCAAAGGGAACCAAGAAATTCCTTAAATGCAAGTGGAATTTACAGTCAATTTATTTTTAAAAGGGGACAGAGATTTTCCATAGAAGCACAGCCCAACAATAATTTAAAACATGAAACTCGTAAAATGGGATCCTTGTCAAAACAGGGTGTTGACATGGTGGGTGATGATCACAAATAAGCCAAATATAGGTAAGCATGCAGGTATCGTGCTTGTGAAAGACAAAAGGCCACCAGGGTATTTCTAACTCTGCCAGTTCTCTGCTCTGGTGCCTCATGCAGCCCTACAAAGAAGCGTCAGCCACCACAGCTGGCACACTGCGCTGTAATGGAGACAAAGCAAGAGCTACACTCCTTCCACGAGAACGGTTTGTGGAATTGCTTCCTGATGCTGTTTATCAGTGCAGCCACAGCAGCGAAGTGCTCCTAGTGCAAATCTAGGTTCACTGGTAAGTGTTACAATATTCTCATTCCGGAGTTAAAATGCCTGCAATCGTCTCGATTTGACGGAGATGTGTCTACTTAAAGTGATCTGTAGCATTCGGATATTCCCCAAGAACAGTTATCTTTCACCTAGGGCTGCATACCTGCCAGCCTGGAAGTTGAGTAGAGAAGACCATGGCATGATTTCTCTTCTCAAGATTAAGCAGATAAAGCTGAAAATCGGGACATAATATAAAGCTAACTAAGAATTTTTCCTCTAAACCTCTGATTTAGCTTAAGGCATGGAAATTCATGGTATTTGCATATGATACACTCAAGAAAAAAAATTTAAGTCTATTACTACACATCCTAGTCTTGTTTAAAAATGATGCAAGTCTGCCTTTGGGGAAGAAAAATGAGCAATCCCCAGAGCTTTCCACAAAAAAATCCCCAAACAACTCTGCAGTTCCCTGGAAAACAACCAACAGAGAACCAATAAACTTGCAAAAGTAAAGGGCCGTTAGTCAAGTGCACCAGCGATCTTCAGGGATTCCGTGACGCGCAGTTTCTCAAAACAATGTTTGCTTATGAGAAACATGAACACAGGACATTAATGACCTGTTCAACCTGTTCACTTCAAATACAGTACAGGGCAGCTTGTTTTAACACTCGCACATTCAAGCTCTTAGCGGACCATTTATTTGAAAAAGCAGGGGCAAAATAATTCCCATTTTTGAAGCTTGGGATTTTTGATGGAGACTGTTGAAGATGATACTACTAATGCTTTGCACCACCAAAACTCCAGAAAATGTAGAGGAGAGGCACATAAACATTTACAGACTCTGTAATGTCAGTGAATGCTCAATATAAAGATCCTTCAAAGAAATGAGCTGTAGAATGGGTCGAGTGTTCACACCTTGATGGACTACAAAGAACTCATCTCCACTTTTTACAAGATCTGTAGGAACTCAAGATCCCTCATGCCAAGCTTTGAGGGATTCAACCAAAAATATGTCAGGGGAATTGGACATCAGCTTTCCACCTCACTCAAGACATTCGGAAGTTATTTGTTTAGTCATTGTCATGATCCCACTTGAACGCTCTACCAACAACTGGCATTCTGTTCCACACACAAACTAAGACTTTTACAGAAGAACACCACATTTTTAGTTGTATGCCTTCTCTTATTACCAACCGTACAATCTGAAGTCATAATCTCCGAATAGACATTAGTGGTTTGTATTACTACTGTAGAAGAGTGGAGACTATTAGAAAGAAAAAACAGTCAAACCAAACACACAAATAAATCAGAGGGGAACATACTGCAGCCCTAGTAATCCTCTTACTTTATTAAAAGACCGTATTTTTCCATCTAGGAATGCCATTTATATAGCCATTTAGTTGACTCACAGCATTCAGCAAGCAAGGTCTCCTGCTGCTGCCAGTAGCACTGGGTTTTACCTCGGCCCATGGTGGGGCTCCTTGCAGACGCGCCTGATGGCTGACAGAAGAGGGGTGACAAGCTTTGACTGTGATGGCTCTGCAGTCTTGAATGCTTCAGTGGCAGTAGCATTTCCGTGCTGGTGTCTCCTGAAAACAGCCTCCTGTCTGCAAATCTCCCACATTATCAGGAGCAAAAGTGGCGTGGGCTTGCTTGCTGGCAGAGCAATCCTAGAAGAACCATTCTGGAACGGGTCTGTGAGTTACTGTACTGATCCTAGAAAACAGAGTTTGACACATGGGATGATCCTGGATTGGCTTCCTGGCTATAAACTCACCCTCGACTGTAACCGGGAGTAATTTTCACGTGTGGACAGTCTGAGAGGATTTTCTACAACATTCAGAACTGGCCCCTCTGCTCCCACAGAAACGTACAGTAGTAACGTCCATTGCTCAGACAGGAGAAAAAGTTGGATAAACACTGAGAATTTCTGAAATCCCACCTTAGGAAGGTTTTGTATGTCAGGATGCAGCCATCTGGTTCACAGTATAAATGACAAGAAAAAAAGAATTAACCTGTACAGTGAAATGAAGAGCAATAAAAGGAGTCAAGAACAGCAAATTGCAGTATTACAAAGATGCTATGCAGGAAATAAATTCATCTGTATCTAGAAATTATACCTTAGAGTCTCAGTAATACTACTTATACATTTTAAAGTACCAACAGGCAAATCTCCTGACCTGTAGCTAACTCATGAGCAAGTGCTGTTTGTTCAGAGCTTACTACATTTTGAACAACGTGGCTGCTAATGAATCAGTGTAGCTCAGTGTAGTACTGTGCGGATTAATTAACCCCCTTTAAGCCCCCCCCGACTTTAAACATTATTATAGATAGATCAGCGCAAAGTATTTCTTTTATGTGTAGTCCCAATTAAAAAAAGTGTTTTTTCCATAAGAAACTGTCTAGAGTAATAGCAGAAGTATTTTAATGCTATTGTGTAAATTTGAGTTCCTCCTTCCCTTGAATGCTACGCTTTGTCCTAGATTATCAAACTGAGCTCCTAAGGCATTAATGAGCAACTTCCACTGGAGCATGTAAGTATACTTTGCACCTCTGAAAAGTCACATGGACAATTGTATAAGAGAGTAAACAAAACCCCACAATGCAAAAGGAGACAATAATAACTGAATGCTTAGAAGCTTTTAGATGAGGAACAACAGTTGAAAACTGCTTTTATTTCACTCTGAAGATAATAAACTACACACATCAGCAAGACTGATCCCCGTGTAACAGTGATCAGCACAAAAAGGTTCTCTGGAAGTTGCTAAATAAAAGACATTTTCATGGCATAAGGAGAAAAGGACAACTCATAAAATAAGGCTACAAAATTAAAAATTACAGAGCTACAAACAAGATTAACTCACACAATGCCTGCTGAAAATACATTATTAAGGCAATGTAGTCTCCTACCAAGCTTTGGCGATTTTAGGAGTAGTCAGTATGTTCACTTGGGTTAGGTAAAGGAAAAGTTTGGCTGCCTGCAGTGAACAGCGTATGAGCTGCCTGGCAGTGGAAGGGAATCCCTCTCCTAGACATGTACACGTGCTATCACGAATGGAAAGAGAGGGAGGCAGGAGTTCCCATCCCTGCTGTATCTGCCCCCGATGGTTATCAGGAAGCAAATACCGGGCTTGTCCGGAGCATTGAACTCATCTGGTCTGGCTGTTTTAATCCTTTGGCACCTTGCAATCAGATCGTTTAATTTGATACTAGTCAAACATACCGTTAGTGGCATGCTTTCTTCTTATGCCTAACGCCACAGACCTGGTAAGGGAGAGCTAATGTTACAGAAGATTATTGCTATGGCTCCCCTCTGCCACGCTCAGGGAACTGCGCAGGGACGGACTGCTGCTGTTGAAAATCTCTCTCTCACACTTGCCTTTCAGCGCTAATATCTCTCCACTGGGCAAAATTACTACAGCTGCCTTTCCGCTACTGGCAGAACAGGACATTAAATAAAAACCCAGTGGTACCCTACTTCTTTCCTAAGGCTCTCTATCCAGGCTGTTCTTAGGAAATGAATTAGCAATATCTGTTGTTTTTTTAAAGGGAGAGTCCAAATGAGGACACCCAAGTTCAGTCACCGTATCGTCTCTCTCCCTATCAGCTCTGCCCGATGTTCTGTTCTCCCCGCTCTGCGCTCTCCTGTCAGCACCTCTCAAAGCCAAATCAGGTCTTTCTCTGGTCTTCCTTACACGAGAAAACGGCACTGATTTCATTAAAAAAAAAAAGTCAGTTTGGCCAAAATCAGTTCAAGACATTCCAAAAGTTCAGCGTCCGCATGCCTTGCACAGTTTGACTCAGTCCACGCTCTACATGCTTGAGCCAAATGGGCACACTTGCCCTGGGTGAGGAGTCCCTCTGTGAAAGGTTAAAATTCCCGCCACACCTCCCAGGTAGGCAGAAGGAGATAAGGCGGCAGATAACAGGGAACTGCGCGGCATTTCCTGCAGCCACCCTCCTGTTGGAGCTGTGGGAGCTGGCTCTGGTCCACCCCCTGTGCATTTAAAGCGTATGACCGTGATGTATTTCACCCTAACCATGCGTAGTTCAAACAGAGAGAGGCAACTGATGGCTTATACATACCCAGCACCTAACACGGGCATTTAGTTTCACATATATAAATAACAAAAATAGCTAAAATATAGAAATAAAGATACATAACACGAAATCTATAAAACCTTAAAACACATTAAAGTGTTAAAGTATATGAAAATATATTAAATGTATTAAGTACGCATGTCCACAGGTAGGTGTGTACGCATGATTTCCGAGACCACCTGTGCGGCTGGAGCTGGCAGGCTCAGAGGCTGCCGGCAGCG
>NW_008824983.1:3846245-3853852 GCF_000699105.1 Pygoscelis adeliae | reverse complement strand
CTCATCTAATCCTATATACCTGGGGCAATAAGCCCCAGCGGTACTTTTCTGCCCGCTCCAAAAAACTGCAGAAGTTGACCTAAAGATTCGCGCTGGCTCCAGCACAGACCTCTGCGCTCTGTATAAGCATCATCCGCTTACCTGCGCTGTATGCGCAATACTGCAATCGAAGCACTGCTGAGCTGTAAGTGACTTTCTCATCTTTCTCTCATTTCAGGACAAATGCTTGAGGAAACTCTCCAGTGGGCTTTATACGTTTCAGACCTACCTTCAATACGTACAAGAAACTTTTACCAGTGAAAAGCAAAATGTTGAATCGCTGTGCTATAGTACAGAGCACCTGGCACGCACCATAAGACAGATGGTGAGTTGGTTTTAAATTCACTCCGATAATTGTTACGGCTTAGCACTGTTGTGTAGTCAGAGAAATACTGATGCTACGTGAAGCTGAACACTTCTCACTTTCATTTCTCTCAGCGGAAACAGGTGATGGTTCCTTATGCTCAGATACTTACCCTTAAGTAAGGGTAGACTTGCAGGTTTTACAAGCTTTTGTTTTCTTTTCTTAAAGAAACAACTCTTCTTCCTACTTTCTATTGTTATTTCTGATTTCCAAACCAACAATTAAATGCATCATATTGTTTTAAGAACAAATATACTAACGCTGCCTGGCTGACAGAAATAAGGTTTCTCAGGGAGCTTGTTCCCAGTTGTGGAACTGCAGTTCAGTCCAAGCCTTCTAATGTTGCAATCCCCTGAGAAGTAGATATAAGTAACTTTTTTTTAAAACCCACATAAATAAAAGCAAATACATTTTTACAACATTATTAATCTTTAAAGCTCTCCAAAACAAACTCTTAAGCCAAGCTGTATGGTATATTGTAGCTTAAAAATCAAGGAAGACAGTTAAATTCAGAACGTAAGTTAATAACTTGACTAAATAAAAGGTGCTGCCTATCGAAAAGCACACATTTTGCTTGTAATCATGATGGAAAAAACCTTCCTTCTTTACAAACACCCGATTTGCTTTTGGTTTGGTAAACTAAATACTATTCATTTCTCACTATTTCTGACAGTTGTTTTCTATGTTTTGGAGAGCTTTGAGAGATCACATTTCAAAAATTCACTTCATTCCTGCAGTTCTTAATCACATTAATAACCCTTAACATGAATACTTAGTCATCAGGGAAACTATTTGCCTGAGTAAGAACCAACCAGGTGAGTAAGGACCGCAGAATTAAGAGCTGCAGAAATCTCAGGGCATTATTTGCTTCACAGTGGTTTTTGGCACCTGAAAAGCCCATTGTGTGTCTGCCATACCTTTCCTAACACATTTATTTATGTCCATTATTCTTTAAGTGAAAGGGAGCTGAACTGCTTTTTTCACACTGTACTAGCCAAGAAGAATAGTCCCGTCATAAGACAGCAACTGACTACTGGCTTCCAACTTCATATATGACTTTGTAGAAAGTTCGTTTCGTAACTGGGGGAGCCTAGCCTTTTTGGAAAATCAGGATGATCGAGGTAGTTGGGACAGGCAGAATTAAACACAGTGATCAAAAGCGAAACTTGTACTTGTAGAAACTACAGAGTTTTTGAGAAAGGAAGGAGGCTTGATCTCCAGGTTGGAAATTTTTCTTTACGGAAGAAGTCTATCTGCTATTTAAGGCAAGGAGAGCAAGGACAGAATCTGTTACTTGTGGTCAGGTAGATCCATCAGCACGATAGCTATCTGGATACCCAGATACAGCCCTTTGCAGGGTTGTGTGATCAGAATCCACTGCTAAGTAGTCTGGACAGAAAGAATATTCATATCTTACTGAATTTCACAAAAAATATATTCCAGAAGGAGGTGCACGTGCTTTTGTCACTTGTTAAAGTTTAGGAGAGATCCTAAACTCAGGATGAAGCAGATACTTTACTGTTAGACTTCTAGACCCCAAGTCACCCAAAGCAGCTCCATGCTTTGGGTGAGCAACTCCCATTTTCAGAAGTCACCTACCCACTCCGCGGGACAAGTTCTTAAAAGGCATTTGGGTACCGGTGCCCAGCGCTGCCAGTCAGCATTAGGTACATAGCTCCTTTTACTCATCTCGCTGTTAGGATCCCACACATCAGTGAAAGTTGGTGACAGTCTCCCACATGCCTAAATGCCTGGAAAGTAAGAATTAAGCAGCTAAACAAGTTTGACATCTTTGGAAACTGTTAATCTATTATGAAATGTGAGAGTACTCCAATGTCACCTAATTAACTTCTGACTCGGGACACAGCAGCCAGTACAGGTTAGGACGAATCATGTTCGGCACTTCCCCAACTAACCACGCGGTCGGCAGACAGCAGGAGAGGTGTATCGATCTGTTCAGTGCAGCGTGTTGGACCACGACGCCAGACGTTGCATTCAAACCAGAAAAAGTGGTATAGATCAGCCAAGGCCCTTTGATTCTTCTGCAGTGATCGTAGCAGGCATCAGGGCACCTCAAACCCCACCGCAGAAGCGGGGCTGTAGGGAAGCACAGGTCCCAGGGAGGTCTGTCGGCAGCAGTACAGAAACGTTGGATACGCAGCTGGTCAGGAATGTATTCTACACGTAAACTGATGCTCTCCAACAAGCTCAACTACAATGTTTTAACCGGGGCACCTCAATATTTGTCTTTTTCACAGGTGATAAACCCCGATGAAGTGATCATCCCAGACTCAGCTACCCAGGAATCCCTCCGCGCAAAGCTGAAGTCCGATAAGACCTGGATAGAGAAAATCACCATCCACCTCATCCTCCGAGACTTTACTTCATTTATGGAGAAAACCGTGAGGGCTGTTCGCTATTTGAAAAATACCAGGAGTTTCAGTGTCTGAATGTTTTAATTCAGGCACAATCCTTTGTTACAAATCTGTCATGTGGCAGATGACAGTGTTGTTCTGTTTTAAGAACCAGAAATAGTAACAATGGTTTGCATTTATATACATTCTCATTTCCTTCTAGGAACCTATTTATTGTATTTAAAAATATTTATTCATTTCTAATGTTTCCTATTTATATTTTCAATATTTAGAAATAATTTAAACAAAGGACGTATTTTATTTCATTTCTAATGGTACTATTCAGAATATCAACTTATTTAATATGTATTCAACAACAAAAATATTTTCAGAAGGCAGAAAAACTTGTATAACTTACACTTAAAATATTTGAGATGTTATTTATGACTTATTTATATTTTTAGAACAAATAAAAGCTGATTTAAAAAAAACTGGTTAACCTGTTTGAACTTTAAATAAGACTAAGGAACTCTACTGTATCCGATTTTTAATACTGGCAATTATCAAAATAACCACTTTCAAGAATTTAATCTGTATAATTAGGTCAGTTATCTACATAGCGCATACATACACACATACACAGACAGCTTGAACAACATATAATTCTTAAAATGGGATATAAAGGAACCAGACGCACTGAACACGGCCCTTCAGAATGAACACGATAAAGCATCATTGCTCTTGAGAAACAAATGAACGAGTCCCCTATATTTAATAAACAACACTCCATTGTAATGTAATTGTTTTTGAGCAGATGCTTAGAAGTCAAGTGATCTCTTTTATAGAGATTACCATAAAATGGTAAGATAACAAATTAACAGGCTTGACATGAATACTGTCATCTGATTAGACTTATTGCTGTCATCTGATTAGACTTATTGCTGTCATCCAAGGGAATTTTCCAAGTTTGATTAAATAACTCTCCCGCCTCCCCCAGGAAGCAGAAAAAGAAAAATCTTAGGCTCTTTCCTTAGGTGATATAAATCAACATATTGCCGCTGAGATGTCAACGACTGTTGACGATCTAATGCATGTCTTTTTTCAAGTTATATTCCATGCTAGTGGGATTCCAAGCCACATAACATGAATGCAAATTCTTGAATACTGTAGAGAAAAAAAAAAAAAAAGGAACCTCAGCCTGAGTACCAAACCGCTGAAACCATCTCACCACCTGCTTCATTGTGGCTGTGCAGGTACCCGGTATACCCAAACTCAGAGGAATTCCCAGCACACACAAGGGATGCAAGCAGCAGGAGGCCCCTCGAGCTTTGTCCCTACAAGTGGTGGAACATTAATTACCCTCTCTCTTTTGCGCGGCAGGGTGGTGGAGATGAAAGGCAAGCCCTGGAATGTGGATAAGGATGTCAGTAAATTCTCCTCTTCCTCTGAGCGATCTGATCATCCACACACGCATTCCACCGCTGGGGATGCCAAAACAGTGACCAGTCCACCCAGAGCCTGCGTCTCAGAGGCTCAAAACAAACCAAACCACGGCTTTGCCCAATATGGTAAAACCAACATCTCGAGTTGCGCGACATCTCAAGAAGGAATGAGGAGACCTCAGGGTGGTCACTGTCAAGATGTCTGTGGTGAATGGGGTTTTCCTCGCAAGACGTAAGATCCTGCTTTAGCTGTCCTAGGAGACATAGGAAAGCCTGGTCGGACTTTCAACAGCTTACCTTCACAGAGATTTTCTTAGTGACCATTTGGTTAGAGACCGTTCTGGCCCTTATTACGTCCATAATAGCTATGAGACCCAAATATGGATCCCATGTTGGACCTTTTCAGGACTTTATTACTACTACGTGAGAACAGAGGGGGAAAACAAAGAAGGAAAGACAGACAGACCAAAAAGAAAGGCATCTCCTGGTTTCACCTCTCCCAGTAATGGGTTGCCCAAGATCACCATTAGTTACTATGTACACTGCAGCTAGACAAACTCACACTGATTTCCTCCTTGAATTCCTGCAGGCATCTAAGATACAGGGTACTGAAATCTCGCGCAATTGATAGACAAGCGTCCACACTTCCCACCAGCACCCTTCAGCTGGTGGCCACCCCAGGTTGTCCGCCACTCTGGTAAAGATGTAAATGCTACTACATTTTAGGATGCAGAAGATGAGCAAAGATCACCGCTTGCTGGGAGGGGAGGTCAACTTCAAGTCCTTCCTGGGGTGACGGGTATCGCCGATGCTGCCGCTGAGCTGCCAGTATTTTACCTGTGGCTCCTCCACAGCCACCCGCAGTCCTCAGGGTACTTCAGTGCAGCAGCTGCCTTGCTGGCCATCGCTTTGCTGTCACTGTGCCAACTTCAGGGACTGTCCCCAGAATAAGCACCGCTTGCTGAAATCTACACACACTGGCGTCTGTGGCATGTGAAGACTCGCAGTGAGGAATTCATATGGAAGTTAGAGGAGAACTAAACACTGTTGAGCATGTTATAGAGCCTCTCAAATTAACCAACTTATCATCCTTTTTCCAGTTTGCTGTGTAGCAAGTATTTTACAACAATCAATAAACACACACGGACATTTATTTTAGCTGGCAGACCAGCACAAACACATAAAAAACCAGAACAATAGTAAAAATGAGCATTCCTAATTCTTATAAATCAATCCTCAAAAATAACTGTGCTACTTTTAGCAACAGTGAAATACCTCAACGCTCCTATTGAAGAGAGCTCCTCCTGACAGCTAACTCACTGAGCAAGGCAAAAAAAAAAAAAACCAAAAAACCCAAAACGACCTGCTAATAATTGCCTGTAAAAACTAGGAAACTACCCAGCAAAGAAGCATTTTGGCTGTTGCTGTACAGGACCAGCCTCTCCCCACAGGTCCCAGCTAGCCTTTCCCCATGTTCGCATTGCATCCCTACTTGTTAACCTCACACAGAGATTTCAGAATGCTCAACAGATTACTAACTCCCTTTATCCTGAATTTGCTTTCCCAATGCAGGAAGAGGGTAAAGCTGTGTTAAAAAGCATGCATACACTCTACAGTATGCCAGAAAAAGCCCACGGCATTAAGAGACAGTGTCAAAGATGAGAAACAAAATATTCCTCAGTGCTGTGGACATGACACTAAAATGCTGGACAAGAGAGAGAAAAAAAATTAAAAGACAGAATGCAACCTAATACTAATCTGTAATGCAGAATTACTTAATTTTTTTTTGCAATGACAGTCTCTGAAGTATCATTTTTCTATTTTTAACCACACTTTTTCATCAGATGTATAAGAAACTTAAAAAAAAAAAAAAGGAAAACATTTCAGCCTGATCCACTTCCCAGGTTGCAGTACCATTCCCTGCCCAGTAAGCCTATGCACTGATGTAAACGCTAAGTTTTGGCAGAAAGAACAGCAGCTACTTGAAAGAGACTGTCTCCATCTCTAGTACCTTCACAGATCTTATTAATGGCTGATGGCAAGTGAGGTTAGCAAGACAGAGCTGGTGCTACAAGAGATGGAAGAGTTACGCCACCAGTGAAGCAAGGGGAGCAGGATCACTTTTCAGCAGTAATGAGCCATTAGGTTGGCTTAGCTCAATGGGAAACTTCCGCCCAAGTTTGCCACTGTTATTTGTGACTAATAATCTTTTCTGCATTCAATTTAAAAGATAAAATGGCAGAAAGGAAAGTATACAACAGCATACACCAAAGTCAGATGCTAATGGTCAAGAAGTGCTGCCAAATATATATATATTGCTACAAACCTTGTGATATTTGGTGGGAAGCTTTCTGTAAACCCTTGCTTCTCGAGTCGAATGATTAGATAACAATTTCTGATCTCTCTCAGTGAATTTCTTTCTTCTTCCTGATAAGAGGAAAACCAAAACCTACTCCCTCACCCACAGAAAATGCAACCTCTGTAGGCTCCAACACTGAAATACCATTTCCTCCCTGAACCCTTAACAAAATCAACTGATTTCTGTAATCTAAACATATTTAACCAAATCTCGAAATAACTTTCAAGACTGTCTTTGGCGGTCTCATCAGGTAACATGCTACAGAAATTTTACAGTCTGAATTTCTATTCAGTGATCAGAATCTAAGAAGATTCAACCTTTCACAAGAAAATCTATTTTTAAAAAATTAAACATTAATCTTCAAATTCAGAAAACGGATTTGATTTGCCCTGCTTTTTTTTTTTTTTCTACCAGACAGTGCTTACCTAACACAGTATTTTCAAGATTTTATTCGGTTTCAACTGTACTGAGTGCAAAATTCTGACTGGTTTCAGTAACAGCAAATGTATTTATGACTAGCTGTTTCTTTATCCCTTTGAACTTACATATTAATAGATACAGTTCTACATTCTGTACCATATAAATAGGGACAATATGATGTATAAGCAAATTATATTAACAGTTTTACTACATGAGAGAATCACTTAGAGCTGTTACACACACATACACAAAAGCAAAATCACCTAGGGAAAGCTCAAAGTCCCATCCTCAGCTCAAAAGAGAAAAACTACCTACCACACCGTCACTACTGCACAGCAATAGCCTGTGCCTCCTCTTCCACTTCTACTAACAATTTGGGAAGAGATGTAAAGGGAAAGGGGATTATAAATTGACTATGCCTGTGGATCCCACATTAGCACACGTTAACAAATACAATGAAGTTCAAAGATGTCCCTCAAATTGTGACACCTATACCCCTCCTAATCATACAGCACAGTGACCTGGGACAGGGCTATAAAAGAAAATGGAGTTTGTTAGAAGAGAGACCATCTGGGATGAAGGCAGATGTATAGGCAATCTTCTAGCCTGGCTGGAAAGGGGACTGCTTT
>NW_008824983.1:3836468-3846217 GCF_000699105.1 Pygoscelis adeliae | reverse complement strand
ATAAAGTGGATCCCGAGAAACAGAATTGGAACATAACTGGAAATCCGGGCTTATCTCACTTCCCAGGCTAATAACTACTCCCTGCTTTCCAGTTGCTCAAACTTCTTATTTTTGATAGAAACTTGGAATTGATTTCTTAATCAGAAGAAAGTATGAGAGCAAATATCCTTTTCCACTTGGCAGATAAGCATCCCCTCTGCCTTACCCATCCCCTAATCCTGAATTAACATAAACATAACCAAGAAACAATGTATGTAACCCACAAGCTTAACCAACGAACAGCTATTGCATTGTACACCATCATGGAAAAGTACTTAAGAAATTGCAATTAAGTAGTCACTTATTAAAATTAAATTAGTCATACGACATTTAACCAGGATGTGGTCTCTACTCCTGTGGTGAGAACAGATGTAATGAGCTTTTATTTCCAAATATATCATCAGTATCATCATAGCTTAAATTCCAAGTCTGTAACAAGATATTTCCAAAAATATCCAGTGTATATAGTCTGTTTTAGCATTTTTTCCTGATAACAACCAATGTGTTGGATCCCCGCTTCACTTACAATGCAATAAAAATACATCTTAAGAAGCACTTTGTCATCTACAGCCATTTTGTAAGATGGCTGTACAAAGAAGCAAAGGACAGGCTTTATATGTTACCAACACATGGGCCTGTTGTGACAAAATTATGGACATAGTTTTGGTTTGCAGAGTTTTCATGTTTGAAAGCTATAGGTTTAAGTTAACGTGAGTTTTTCTGATTAATTAATTCAAGATAAAAGCATGTATCCTCCGTTCTGTAACTGTGATGAGATACAGTATGGTGACTTTATACCAGCCGTGTCTACACCAGGAATTTGTAGCAGAATTAAATACTTGTTCCAAAGTTCCTATCAGCTTCATTTTTACCTCACAACTGGCCAGTCCTTGAAGAGTTTTTGGAGTAAAAAGGTAGGTTCCTTTGTAGATTAACTTAAGAACAAATTTATACTGAAAGCCAGGTATCTTTTTTTATTCTTACGTTTAGTGACTACACTAAACGGCACAATTTTTCACATTCTACTTCCAGGAGTTCCCCAGCCCACACACCAAGACCAATAAACCCACCGAACTCACAAGACTCCCTCAGCATCACACACCATGTATCACAGGTCCTTCTCTCATGCCCACACCCATCTTTTTCTCACTTCTTACTTGATTTTCACCTTTAAAAACCTACTCCTTATCCTTCTTCTGACTGACCTCCTTGTCTTTATTCTTTTCAGGACCCTAACTTTCTCCCTTCCTTCCTCCCTCTCTTTAGGCCAATGTCTTTGTCCCCCTTGCATTGTTTGCTATGTCCACACCCGAGGGCAGCC
Source organism: Pygoscelis adeliae (assembly GCF_000699105.1). NCBI lineage: Eukaryota > Metazoa > Chordata > Aves > Sphenisciformes > Spheniscidae > Pygoscelis > Pygoscelis adeliae. Next base: position 3,844,857 of record NW_008824983.1, on the reverse strand, counting down.
CCTCAAAGCCAAACTTGCAGGAGATGCTTTGCTAAAGGGGCTATCACAACCGAGGGCTGAAAAGTTGCTGCCCACCATGATTACCCAATGGTACCAGGTCGTAACTGATCTTCTGACTCCAGCTGGATACAATGACGGGTGAAGCAATTTTAAGAAAATATAGAAATGACAGAAAATACAGAAATTATTCCTGAATGGTAAAACCATCACCAACTGTTGTGGTCAGTGTGCCAGTGAAGACGACATTCGGAAGACAGGATACCATATCGCTCCTTGCCCATCATAACCTCCTGACACTTGGCTAGTATTCCACACACAGTCTGGCTGGAGGAGGAGAAACAGCCCATTTCTTCAGTCCTGGGTTAAGGACAATCCCTTGTTCACAGACATCCTCCTTGGATACCAAACAAAAGCCATTGCTGCCATTGTCACTCTCACAGGAGGAAGCCGAGAGGCCAGCCAGCACCTTCTGACAAGGAGAAACGCTGTCTTCCTGATGTGAAAGGACCATGGGCATGGGGCTGCAGGTCACTCAAGACAGAGAATGGGGCATTCTTCTTGCATTAAAATCCTCAAGATGCCTTCATTTTTGGCAAGCAGCAGTGGAGCTTGCCCATGGTGACTTTTGATCTTCCTGAGACTGGTCCAGGTGGCAACATTCCCCTCAGCCCCTCGCGCAATTGTTTATCACCAGGTACAACAGGCTCCAGCGACAGCCTCCCACCTGGGGTATCTCCCTGACACTAAGGCAACCACAAGCACCCTCCATCTCCAGTTGGCAGGCACAAGGCACACAGCTGAACAATTCCTACCTCCAGGTTAGATCAGCTGTATACCTCAAAGTTAGTACAATCTTCACAGCACACAGGAAGGCATCAATGATTTCATTTCACACCTCTCGGACTGTAGCCTTGAGCTCAGCTATAGTTCCAGTAAACTACACTCATCGGTTTTATTCCAACACTAAGTTCATACGTGGTCTCACAGGACTGCATCACAAACCCCACTACAAGAAAGAACCCATACTTGCCTGCGGAAGCCACCAATTCACTTGACAGAGATCAACACAGCCAAGCAGGGGAGCTCATGTTTGTTCTTTTTTAAGTGTCTCCCATCCGACAGTAAAATAAAACTTTCTCAGGTTTTACTGGGAGAAAGATAGAAAAGCAAAAATTAGAGATTAAAACACTTGAACAAGTAACACCTAACTTCAAGTGCCTAGCCCGCAGCCTTGACAAGCATGAGAGTCCCTCCACTTTACTCCAGAGACCTGCCCTCTTCTCCCTAGCACCACCAAAAAAAAAAAAAAAAGTCTTGATAAAACTAGCATCTTTGCTGAAGTTATTTCAGGGAATTAAGATTCTTCATAGGAATCTGTTTAATGTCTAATTTCATGGAACACTGACCATGAACACATGACACTGTGCTCTTATAAGCACATCTGAATTTTGTGAAAATAACAATAACTGCAGAGTAATTTCAAGACATTGCTACCAAAGACTCCTTCATTTTTAAACTTGAAAAAAAATTTCTCAGATTCTGTTTTTTGCTACCTTACAATCAATTACCAAGACTTACGATCAATGCTTATCCTGTTTTTTTTCAGGGGGAAAAAAAGGAGTGTTTATTCAAGGAGTTTCACTCACCTTTTAGTTACAGAGAGCGCTATACTGAATGAAACACTGGTTGTACAAATGAAAAATGTTGGCATTTATTTTAACTTGACTTGAACGTACTATGAAAGACTTTTTTTTTCCTCAATTTGAAAACCCAAAGGTTCTATGCTAATGACTTTCCTGAACCATACTTGATTTTTTTTTTTTAAGAGAACAATAATTTCACTTATTTCCACAATAGCAGTGAATTACCAAAAATTTGCTATCCAGTGTGCTTAAAGTGAAATTTTAAAAGCCAGAATTGCATAATAAGTATTTATCCAATAATTCCAAGTCTCAAAAAACCTCAACTACTTTTAAGGGAAATTTTCAGCATGGTGAGGTCACAGAATCTGGCCTGCGCTTAATACATCCATGCTTATGTAAAACTTTTAACACAAGAGACAAAAACGCTTCCCTATTTCTCTACCTCTTGCCAAATACTATTATTCTTGGAAAGCGGCGAGAGCAACCATGCGGCGGTTCAGACCCACAAGCCACATCCCCAAATGTCTAACACGCAACAGAGCACAGGAAATCCACTTCTGCAGGTGTTTGGGTGCATCCACCCGCTGCTGCATTTTGGGTATTGTACACCCTTGTGAAATGCAAAATCTGAACTTGAGAAATCTGAGTTACTTTACACTGAATACTGTATCTCTTAGTATTTAATATCTCGGGTCATTCCACTAGATTCAACAGAAGAAGAATGTTCCTGATCATGACTAAAGCCACTATTAAGTACCAACAGATTATTTCATTACTATTGTAATTAGGATCAGTCAAGAAAAAGGATCAGAATTTGAACTCCTTTCATAATTTAAGACATATGAGCGCTTACATTAATCTCAGGTTACCATTAGAAAAAAGGCACTAGAAAAGCTGCACTAGCAACAGGATATAGGGTCACAAGAAGTGTTCTGTGTTCAGTCCTTGCGCTATTCCCCTGTCAGCAGTCTATTATCATTAGCTATTCCACTATTTCATGACACTTGATTTAATTACTGCGATTAATGGAATTTTAAGGAACATGCTGGTTTGCATTAGCTCTCATAAATGTTTCCCACTTTTTTTTTTCCTTCCCAATTCTTGTCTTTTAATTTAATTTTTTCCTCTTGGCTCATTTCTCATTTTCTTTCCAGTCACGTCTGCCCTTAAACACAGCAACATCCTACCGTGAATCTTCATAGCAGATGAGAAACTGAGGAATCTCCTATTCCTTAAACGTTTAATTAATGTAAAAACTGTTGAAAATCTATGGGGTTAAAAAAAAAAGCCAATCTGAAATCTAGAATACTTTTGTGGCAATGATAATTTGGAGCCAATAAACTTTTTTTTTTTTTTTAAATCACTGCATAGATACAAACTAGCCTGTACAGTTCTAGAGGGGAGAGAGTAATCTACCCAATGCAGCTTCTATTTAACAGAAACCAAGCAGGTGCCATTTCAGTGCTTGAATTTCAGTGTTAAAAGGGAGAAAACCAACTGAAGCCAAACCCACAATATGCCAAAGAGCAAGACTCTGGAGTAAAAATAAAGCATATACCTTGTTTAGTGTACTTGTTTTCTTCCTTCAGTTATACATTAATAACTTCCTCTGACAATAAGAGCACTATATACGCATACACACACGCACACAGAGCACTTCTGCCATGTCCTCCCATCCCAAATTACGGAAAACATACAGAGTTTTTAAAGGTAAATTTGGCAGAAATCTTACTATCTGACTATGCTAGAAAAAAATCATATACAACTCAATCCTTAATGTATCCAAAGTTGAATAAATCCAAGAGGAAGGAAAAAAGAAAAAAAAAACAACCAAAACCAACGGGTCAGCATAGTGATCAGCTGCAGAGGCTTACCAACATTCGGGCAAGAAATCTTTGAAGAATATTGAAGTATTTAAAACATTAGCTCAGTTTTCTGCTTACTGGGAAGACAAAGAGGAGTCTTTACCCAAAAGACCATCGTAACAGGGATAAATATGGGGGTTGAATGTTACCATATTTTGGGGAAAAAAAAAAACCCAAACCAAAAACCACCACACAATGGGTTATCCTTTCTGTAATAAAGAAATTACTACATTATACTTATGTAAAGACTTAAAAACAAAGCGTATCCATTCAAATTGTATTTATTTAATTACACTGTAATGCAAATAAGTTAGGTCCATATAAACTCCATTTTGTTGTATGTACAACCTATGTCATTAGCAAGCTGATTGAGCCAGCTGGTGTAAGTGTCCGCCTCATCCTCTGGAATGTACGTATCTTCAGACACTTTCTCTGTCCATCGGCTGGTTCTAGAACAGGACCGCCACATCCTTCATCCCCAAAGTAGACTGAAAGGGGAGTGGGGAGGAAACAGAAGTCAGATTTGCAGCATGTACTTGTTTTTAAGCAGATGTTTGTAAAACAAAAGTCTGGAGGAACAGCCCTGTAAACGTACAGAATAAATGCTAGCCCTCAGAATACTGAAGTAATGCCACCTTTAAAATAAAATTTAAGCCTACAGAGCATGAACATGTGCCCAGAAAAGTGAGTGTCTGTAAGCTTTGCGTTGGACCAAACACATGCTTCTAGTATCTATGTACATACACTCTGGTATGAAATACTCAGTTTTCTGGTGTCTGTCTTTATGCTGTGCAGAGACACACTCAATGGACCAAGAAAAAGTCTCAAACTGCTCGTGAAGCTAAGCATAGAAACACTGTCAGCAAACAAACAACTCCAGCAAGTTAGTTCTTAAGACAACAGAAGATTTTACTGAAATTGTAACATGATCTTGACACTTCTTCCCCCCACATTTTCTACTGTTAAAAGTAGCTCCCTTGAATCATTGAATCCTAAAAATGGGATTTCTATACATTTCACTATGTGAAGCGAGAAGAGTTAATATATGCCTTTGTAAACAATACAGTCCATCAATTATTTGTCTTAAGGATACCTGGTTTTGCACAGTAACCAAAGTTATTTCAAGAAAAATAAGAGTCACACTTTCTTCAAAACTTTAAATTAAATTAGTTTGACCCATGGAAGCCCTCCAGTAAAACTCAAATACCACAAGAATTCAAGTATTACTAATGCCATGCCGTTGCAGCACTAACAAAAAGTCCCACAAGAAAGAGGCAACACGAGCAAATGCACTTTGCTTCATGACAATGACTAATATTGAAGTCATATAGCCCTTTATTTCACGCAGCTTTTATGCAGTGTTACTACCATATTTGCAAAGGCAGGAGGAGACTGGGTTTTGTTTTAAATTCGTGCTAGAAAGCTGAGAAGTTATTCCTCAGTGCAGAAACTTGCATAAACTAGCTCTACAACAGATTAGAAGGGCAGCTTCCACTCAAAAGGTACAGGAAGTCCCATATGTTAAAAGCCATGCAAGATTAAGAAAAAGACCCTCCCAAGAACTTGTGTTTTGCTGTCTTCTCGTTTGGATTTCTAAAGAAACAAGAACCACGACCAGCTATGCTGTCACCCTAAACAATTAAAAACAATGGATGAAAGCAACCTTCACAACTGTTGCTGTCCAGAGATAACACCCAAAACGGTAACTATCTGCATTGGGTTTGCATGTACATTTGGAACCGATACGTACCTCCAGATAGTTGGCTCAGGCATTCCGGGATCTGCACCTCTCTTAAAACCTGAAGTGAAACATACATTACATACATATATATAAATATGTATGTGCAGACTCCTACACAGATAGATCACTATCAAATTATTCCAGCCCATTAAATTGCAATAAAAAAGAAAACCTACTGAGCAGACAACTGTGATTCATGAAGTTGTGTACTAACCTGAATAAAAATTGCACATTCTTATCAGGGTTACAATGCAGAGAAATAAATACAAGTGTACAGTTCTAGATTTTTTTTTTAAATTCTTACCTGCATCTTTATCCAACTTAAAATTCAGGGACAACTAGCTATGTGAGATGGAAGTTGTCTACCCCGAAGATCAAGACATACATACCTATACGCACACAAACACGCAGATTTTAAGTGTTGGTCAGAAAGAAACCTAGTAGGGCGGTACCAACAGGGACACCTATAACTGGTATAAGCGAGCACCTTGAGTCCTAACAGGCAATGTTCTGCAATGACATCAGATGCAGAACTTAAAAGTAGTATTTCAGTAACAGTTCACTCAATTTAAAGTGACAGAATTCTAAATGCTAAATCAATTAAACCTAAAAATATTCTATTTTTACTGGCACTTTTTGAAAAGCTACCTAGTACTAAAGCTTGCAAAGAAACAAGATGTTTGCCAATCTACTAACACCCAGGAAAATAAAAAGAAAGTTAATTACAAAGCGTTCATCCCCAGCTAATGACTCAAATACCAATTCATTAAAGCAAATGTTTGCTAGAGAAGCAACTGAAGGTTCAGTGTATGAAATATCTTTGCCCACTGAACTGTAAATTGAAAGTCTTAAAGCGGAATCATGCAATTCATGCACTGTTCAACACACCCTCTCCTACACTTGCTATCTAGAAATAGATGTTACGTGAAAAATATATTATTTCCCTCGTTTACAGAAAATAAATAATTAATGCCAGCTTGCTTGAAACTTAGGCCATGAAGGTTAATGGACAAATTTCCATTAACTTCATGGGCACTGGGTTAGCTCTTTGAAGATAACCTTGTGTGATCTGAGACTACTAAATACCCTGACCCGCTTTCTTTGGTTGTCATACCGTCCAGCAAAATTGCTTTAAAGTTCATGAAGTTGTGTTAGGAGTCACACTCTGTGTGCGTGAATGTTTCTGGCTTTCCCCCCCACCCAGTACTTTTAAATAAGTAAGCCAGGTTTAACAAAACTGCACTGGTCTAATTTACCTACTTAAAACAGGGGCAGCCACGTCAAAGCAAGTTTAAAAAAATACAACAAAAAACCCTCAAACTGACCAATGACCTATAATTGCACATTCCCATAGCAGGCTCCCTCGTACATCCCCTGAGCATCCCATAGTGACCTAGAAAGCCTTTCAGAGAAAGTTAAAAGCTCAAAATTTCTGAAAGTTTCCTTGCCTGTGTTTAGTTTAGCGTGCATTCCATACACACAGGGGTCAATACAAAAATTTACCTCGAATCAGTGGCACCAAGGACTGTATAGCCTCTTGCCCTTCCACTGCATCACACCTTCCCTCCCAGACTTAAATATAATCCCAGTACAAAAGAGTTTCTTCCAATTCTACAGACTTGGAGCGCACGCCACCTCCAAATGTCTATGGCAAGCAAAGGTGGCACCTGCACATCCCCCTCCCATCTGCTTACACTTAATGTCCTTCCATTACAGCAGACAAATTTGTAAGAAGGCAGTGTAGATGTGGAATAGCACACTTATTTTCTGGACATATGAAGTTAAACTGCTACAGCTTAGTTTCTCACTGCTCCTAACAGAAATATACTAGGCACCCTGATATTAGTGCAACTGTAAACACAGTAAGATGGCTTTATATGACTTGAAGTAACTTATCCAATTTCCTCTGGTATCCCTCAGAACAAAGAGCATCCTTCCCATATTCAGAGATACTATCATAAAATCAAAACAAAACTTCAGTAAGAGCAAAATTAGGTCGCAAAACACTGCTGAAATTCCCACCCCAAAATTATCAATTTAAAATAATTGATAAACTAAAAATGGAAGTGTAATTAAACTTTAAACCTAATACTGCCAATTAGTTTTTTCCATAGTGTTTGAAGTGACCTCTTTTACTTGTAGTTATTAAAGCATGTATGTAACTGTTGAAAAGACCAACTTTTTTCTGATTGTTATCTACTATGTGAACAATCAAAGCCCTTCAAATTGGACACTGCATTCCCCTCAATTAATTAAAACAACCTATCAGCTTTGACTGCAAACACATCAAGCTCCCAACCCTCATTCACGTTTGCAGTCAAGGCAGAGATGCCTGCATGTTTTAGATGCTTTTCCTAAAACACCCAAAAGAGTTGGGGCAGAAAATAAGCCAGATGAACCGCAGGGATCAGCATTCCTGGGACCCCTTGTCATAAAAGAAGGGAACAAAAGCATCAGGCCTACTGCACGTGTGTCTATCTTAAGTAGGTCAGGGTCTTTAACAAGGACAGCTGGTGGCACACTGCCCAAACTCAGCGGGAGAACTACCATGTGGTAGTGGTGCCCAGCCAGCCCCATGACAGGAGCAAGCGAAATACATCCTGAGCGACAGGCATGACATCAAGGCATCCCCTGAATGCTCCACAGCAGTTCGGAAACAGGAGCCACGCCATTTTGGGAGAGGCTGTAACCTGTACCTAGCTGGTAATTCAAGCTCAGCCAGAGGCTGGCAACCCCCTCGGCGCCACGAAGCAGAGCTCCCGGCCGCAGACAGCCTTCTCCTCACACATTGATTCCTTACTGCAAGAAACACACAGGCTAGCCTACTAAAGCAGTCAGTCACCGATGCATGATTAAATCGCAGCTTCGTTTGCTGTTAAGCTGCTCCGGTGCATGCTCAGCCCGCTCCTCAGAGGGGCCCGACCCGCCGCCGACCGCCGGCTCCCGCGGCTCTCCCCTGACTGGGCTCGCAGGCTCAACGCGCGCTCCCAGCGCGGGAACAGCCTCTAGGAAAGGGGAAGGGGCAGAAAAACCTTTTTAAAGAAAAAAACAAACCCCAAACAAAAACTATCTGGCAGTTCTGCCAAGGGCAAGCCCCCACCCCTACCCCGCGGGTCCCACAGGCCGCCGCACCGGGCCCA
>NW_008824983.1:3799972-3835789 GCF_000699105.1 Pygoscelis adeliae | reverse complement strand
CGGCCCGGCAAGTCACGGGCGACGGACCAAGGGCAGCCGGCGAGGATCGGGGTGTTTGTTGGAGGGTGAGGGGGCTACAAAAGCTGTGGGCCTTCTTCATCTGCCTCTACGTCCTGTATTTATTTGTTTTTTCCCGGAGCTCTGAAGGTATGCGCACACTTTGCACGCCGCCTCTGGAGGCTAGGAATTGCCTTTTGGTAAGTGAAAGGTAGAGATGGAGTGACAAGAAAAATGTTTCTGGGTGAAATTGGAATTGCCTCCATCTGATACCAGACTGTGCGATGTGTTCGGTCTGTGGAAACGCGGAGTTCTGGGAGTGAAAGCTTGACTAGAAATATGGGGAGAGGCGTTCTGGTTTTAGACCTCATATCTAAAAAATGCCAATGCAGTGCTTAGGGCTTGTTGTCCTTACAAACTCAGAGGCCGGATAAGTGCTGAGGCACTTTCTTTTCTAACTAATAAATGAGTGGTCTCTGCAAGAACCCCTTGTGGTGCCCTAACTGCCAAGATATTGTCTGTTTGACGCCGCTACTTATGAGACATCTCGCTGCGTGATATCTGTGCCATTGACTCAGCCAGTTATGTCATGTCTGTACTATGTTTTCATTCTTTCTCAGGTAGTCTGCTGCCTTTTGCTGCAATGCCAGATCCAGGTCTTCAGGTTCCTAGTACAGCTGCTGTGGCTGCAGTATTATTTAACATTGGCAGTCTATATCATGTCTGCTAACTGTATCAAACTCCTGTCATAGTTTGGAGGGAATTTAATTGCGTATGGAAACTCTGAAAAAAGCAGTCACTCCTTGTGACAGTACAGAAATCTACTCAGTTTTGTTCATAATCATGATTTACTGACCAGACACAGTTAAAGTTCTGCATGTTATGGTTTGCCTAAAGCAATTACTTGAAGTTCTGTAGCCATTTTGTCACATTAAGAATAACAAAAGGTCAGTGCTTTTAGGTGCAAAAAAGAATCCAGGGCTATAATAAATATAACTTATAAAAATACCTCATTTCCTCTTCGAATGTGTGGATGCGTGCTCTGCCATTCAGAGATGATCAAAATATGAGCTTATAGCTTGCTCCTTGCTTTCCAGGTATGGACAGGTAGCAAACTGCAAGCCACATGAGGGATTCTGGTAGCCCACAGCTTGCTTTTGCCACGGTCTACCAATAATCAAAATGTGGGGGATAAAAGAGTATTTTGGTGATGTGGTGGCACAAATGTGCCGTCATGTTACAGAATGTACAAACAGCCTGTCCTCATGTAAACCAGTCCATATGCACTGTGCTTTCGTATGCATTAAACGTGTTGATGGGATACATCAGTATTTCTAGTCGTGTGACTGACACACATTTAATGATAGCTAACAAGTAAAGCTGAGGCTTAGAGTTCGTGAGTGGCTTCTTTATAAACTGAATAGCTTATCCCTAAAGAAAGGTTAGGCACCAGTGCTGTAGTTCATCAGCAGATGAACATCAGTATGAAGCTTGGACTGTGAGCCTACACCTTCCCCAAAAGAACATGCCTTCATGGCATATGATGTGATCATATGTCATTTTTTTTTTATACATTCTCAGCCATGAGGGGCAACAAAATGTGCTCCAAATAATGTCACATAATGGAAGTACATGTTGTGTCGATTGACCTTGTAAGAGTTAGTTTTGCTTGGTGAAGTTTTCAAACAGTTTCAGCTTATCCCACTCTTTCTGCAGCAGGTAAGCTGCTGGGATAGGTAGAAAAATACTAGTTAGATATCTTAATTTCTCTTTAAAAAATGAAGTGTTCCCAGTATCATCTTGCAGGTATGGCTTTTTCCAGTTCATTGTTTAGCAACCAAGATGTTGTTGCTTCAAAATACAGTCCAGATTAATGGAACACTTTAAGTAACAAATCCAGAATAATACTAATGAAGACTTTTCTGTGGCAGTCTTAGGCAACTAGTAGTACAAATAATTAATCCATAAAAGACAGAGCTGCCTCTGAAGTGCTGTTTGTCTTTTGCTTTTTTCTGGTTGGTATTGAAGGTGAGTTTGTACTTACCAACTTACCAACTTCCTACTTTGTCATATCTGGCCTGGTACATCAGTGGATTGCTGTTATTTCTGCTCCTGAAATTGAGTACTATATAACTTGTTAAATTATTTTAGGGATAGTCTTCTATTCGAGCTAGGAATTCTAACTTGAAATTGAGGTGACAAGTCTTTCTATCCCTAGGTTTGCATTACCTTTCAGTTCTTCTGGTATATCACTGTTGTCAAACTTTTCAAACTAGTACTCAGGAGTAGAATTGTACAAACATTCAAAATAACAAATTTACTGTTCTTCTGAACAAGTGTAGTGCAAGAGGCACATTCATTTGTCAGTAATGGCTTGTCATACTCAAAAGAGAAAACACTCAAATCAATGAACCTTCTTTTCTGACCACTGCAAAGGAAGAGAAGCGGTCACTGCTGGAACCTGTTTTTCAGCAGTTTGTATTAAATTGATTTTCCTCTGTAGATGAGACCAAATCACATCTGTTTCCACAACGTAGTTACTGTTGCAGCTTGTTCTTTCTAAATGTCAAAACAAACTGTTCATTACAGCACACAGCTTGTTAATAATCTCTTACAAAATATTACAATAAAATGTGGCCCACTGTATTGGAACTAAATTCAAAAGGTATTTTCCTTAAGCTTCTTGTAATTTTAGTGTAAGTGGGATTCAGAAGGTTAAATGTACTAAACAACTGATCGAAACGGTTAAACAGCTCTGTCTCCTTTGCATATAAATTGGTTTAACAATGTCACTTATGATGCAGTATACTCTTATTTTGGATGTTCTTGAGAAAGGTTATTCACAAAAGTGTGCCACGTGTACCATCTGCTTCTCTTCTTCACACAAGTCAAGGAATAATTTTCAGAGCACAGAAACTTTCCTCGATAACTTTCATTTCTCATGTCTGCTAATGCTAATGTTTGACTAAAAGCTTGTAGGTTATTTCCTTTATTTAACCATAGAAGCCAGGAAATGAATAGCAAGAAAGTTAGTATTTCTATGCCACAGTTCTCTTGCAAACAAAGTCGGTGCTGGGGCCTAGAAGAGCACAAGTGCATGTGTTTTATATGCAAATAAAACAAAGTTGATTCTGTGTGGCTAATGGTCTAGATTTAGATAGTGTTACAGACTGAAGCTGAGAAAGGCTTTGGAACAGGCTGCCCAGGGAAGTGGTTGAGTCACCATCCCTGGAAGTATTTAAAAAACGGGTAGATGAGGCGCTTAGGGACATGGTTTAGTGGGCATGGTGGTGTTGGGTTGACGGTTGGACTCGATGACCTTGGAGGTCTCTTCCAACCTTAATGATTCTATGATTCTATAAGGCTATCTGTAAACTAAGAAAAGTGACTGGAGGGCAGCACTTCTTCCATCATAACACACATCCATAGCCTCATACTGTCCAAAGTATCATATTTGCAGTAAAAAAAAAAAAAACAACCAAAACCCAACATCCCCCCAACAACACAAACACAAAAAAAACCAAAACCCCAAACAACACAAAAAAACCTGAGCATGCCAACAGCAAAGGTTTATACTGACTCCAGCAGTTTTCTGTGCCTTTATTTGGCTCCTGTTGCACCTAGGATGGTAGAGGGTCTGAGAGCTCAGCAGTCCTTTGGTGAGCTAATGACTCAGCCAAAGGGTGAAAGAGAGCATCAGTCATCTTCCCTGCAAGTTCAAGCTGGTGGGACAGCACTATTCAAATAATTGAAATATTGAAAATTGGCCCCCAAAACCAAAGATGCCTGTGATTGGGCATGACACCGTGAGCTGTTTTGAAGGAAGAAGAAGTAACACCCAAAGGAATGGGTACTGTAAGAAATTGATGGAGGCGGCTTTGCCTGGAGAGGACGGAAGTAGGATGTCGCGGGCGTGCTGGGAGTACTAATTCAGGTTTATAATTTATTGTGGTAACACTTCCACGAAGGATATTGGTTTTACTTTTTTTTTTTCCTTCTTCTGGCTGATAATGAAGACAAAAACAGTTGGAATGGTATATCCATTAAATAAGAAAAACAGGAGCCCCAGCTGCTGGAGTGACAAAAGCAAATTAGTAATACTGTATGTGTGGAAAGTTTTTTGTTACAAAGAACTTCTTTGAATTTCTTTTGCCTCATAGTTCATGTAATCAGCAACAACAATAATATCAAATAAAATTGCAGAGGTTTTAACTGGGACAAGAAGAATGTGAATCCTTACTGTTTTATTAACTTGATTAGCAGTAATTCCACAAGTGCTGTGTTTTCATAGCAAATAAATACCACTAACACTCATTGTAAACCGGCCAGATGTTTCCATTTTTATGGGTAAAGGAGAGAATTGAGATTCTTACAGACGTGACTGAATCACTTAAGCGTCAGCCTCTGGTTCAAGGAAATAATATCACTCGGTCTGATGGCTTTAGCTTGTCTTTGTTTTTTGGTGCAAAGAGTACATTTCAGTTAAAGAACTCCAGACCTCTAAAGCTTTATCTCAGTACACCACAAAGTAAAGCCATGCAACAGTGCATGCAACTCAGAAGGCTGAAGAAGGAGACAAAGTGAAGTGATGTATTAAAGTTTGTGAAAAATCACTGTAAACTCTACATAGGAAATCCCTGCAGACCTCCGTTACGAACTTACTGCTCTCACTTTTGAGATTTCCCCTTCAATTTACTGTCAAGAAACTGCATTAAATTCATCTGCTTGGGAACAAAGTTTGAGTTTGACTCTGTTTAGGAGGAACTTACATTTCAAAGGTACTATGGTGGATATTTCATACTTGAGGATTACACTGTAAATCAGTATAAATAATACAGGAACATGAGCAAGAGAGATTTCCATTACAGGCTGAATCTTTACAATGTCGGTAAAAATGGTAGTATATTATGACTAGATATTCTATTTCACTTTATTATTATGATTAAACTTTCTATTTTTACTGTGCCGTAGTAATGATGGTCCTTTTCTTTCATTCCATTTTAGTATTTCCATTCATTTAGTCTAATACGTCCCAGCTACTCTGCAGCACTGCTGGTCTCTGAAACGTTCCTTGTCATTTCACAGAGACAAACAGAAATGGAAAGCACTACAGTCCAAATAAAGAAGACTAAGACTGTCCGATTATGTCATTTGGGAAATGTCAGAATTCTAAAATGTCTCTCTTGACGGTTAAGAGCTAGATTACTTGGGGGTGAATATGTTCGAGTTCTTGCATTTAGCATCTTTTCAAAACATACTTGGAATACAGAGCAGTAATGCATATAAAAAATTTCTGTCCAGACTAGAATCTCTTTCATATGAATTTCTGTGTGATACTCGTTGGCTATACTCTGGTCACTGTCTGATACGGGATATTTCCAAGAAAAGTGTTATTGTCAGATGCCTAGTAGAATGATCAGAGTGGTAGGAACAAGCAAAGTGTTGTAATTTTGTATATTCAATACAATAACTATACAATTATTTAAAAATAAAACAAAACTCAGTGGTAATATGGAGTTGAGTGCAAACACAGTAATAATTTCATTATTTTTCATTACAGCTCCTGAGGCCAGTGAAGGAGAAACAGCAGTCTGAGGTGAGACAGCATTCAACAGAACCTCATCAAATGCTTTCAGAGACCTTTGAGAAGAACTGCTGTTGTGCTTGAAAATTGAATATTACCTGCTGCACAACTTTACTGTTGTTTGAAATTTTACTTTCCCATTCTCCCCATCTTCATTTAATAATGAAAATGAAGTGTTACATTTAAAGACACTACTACCTTTTACCATAGGTAGTTCCTCTAAAAGCAAAACAGTTCTTAAATGCATGTTTTTATGATTGCAGTACTTGGCCGAGGATGAAAACAATGATCTGATTCCTTGCATACTTTCAGTGATACGCAAAAATCTGATGGATTAAAGGATTTTCTGAGGCCAAAACTAATACCCATATTTACTTGTTCTTTGTTTTTAAATTAAGCTTTTTTTTTAAAGCATCTGAGCAGTGAAGGTTTCAGTAGCTCTAGGAGGATTTTCCTCTAAAGATATTTGAATGTAAACCTTCCATTTGTCAACAGATCCCAACTAGATTTTGGTTGCTGAAGAATATGTTGTTATAACAGCATACATCTGTAAAGATTTTAAAGGACTTAAAAGATGCTTGTTTTAGGCACATTTTTACTATGATTGAAACAAGATGAGGAAAACAGTGAATATATTCTGATTTCCAAAACAGTCTTTGCCTCAGTATACTTGGTTTTATACCAGTTCTGACCTTAGTACATTGTATTAAGGTGAGGCAATCATGAAACTGAGAATGTAAGTCTTTGCAATCAGTTGGCAGCATTGCACATGGAAAGGAAATATTTCTCTTTGATACAGAACATGGAATTGGAGCATTTGAAAAATAAGAATTGTAATTAAAAGTCACATTCTGCTTCCTCTCTTCAGTGAACGTTTGTTGTAATGGTCTTTCCTTAGCATCCATCTACAAAAATTAAACATGCTGCTGAAACAACTTTTTCTGACAATGAGATATTTGAAAATCGTAAGCAACTGATGCACAGCATTTGCTTCACTGATTTACAGTAGTGGTTTTGGATGCACTCTTTCAGATTTGAAAGGATAAATGTATACTACAACAACAACAACAAGAAGCTAGTAATTATCTCCAGGTTATAAGCAAAGAGAAAACAAATAGTAAAGCAAAGAGAAGGACCCCTGAGTTGAAATATGCCAGGTGGATGTGGAACAGGACTGTGTGGGTTTTCTGCTAGAATGTGAGTTTGTTCTGGTTTTTATCTTAAGTCATTGTTAAAAAAAAATACATAGTTTCAGTTACTGTGTATATCCCTAAGTATCCTTTTCCTTTGGCGCCTCCAAAACAGGAAGGGCATTTGTTAAAATTAAGTTGTTTTTTTTTAAGTATAAATTAAATTTGAATTTAGCATAGCTTTAATTTAAATAGAATTTAAGGCATACCTTTTATTCTTCAAAGATAGTCTAGGTTTTAGTGTTGTCATTATAATAGTTTTTAACAACATGTAATGCAAATTACAGAGTTCAGAGCATAATAGGAAAGGTAAAAATATGCAGATTTCCAGATCGTGAATAAGATTACCCAGTCAACAAAGTAAATGTGTCGTGTATGTATAAACTGAATCTTTCTCAGTATATCTAAATGTCAAACAAATTAGTTAGATAAACTGAATGTAGGTATTAATTTATCCTGATCGTTCACTTTGGGTGAATTCACTTCAGAAACTTAAGGACAAACCTTTTGTCATATTCCTCATTCAGCATGGCTTACCCATGACCAACAAGGCGAGGAGCAGTTCACACCTCCTCTTGCCAAGCACCATGAGAATGTGTTGCATGAGCTTCCTACTGAAGGGGACACTCCAGAAAGAACTGCCTTTCAGAACTTGAAGTCGAACCAATATTGCCGAAAGTATCAGCATTTATGTCAGTCTTATTTTTCTCATTTCAGTAGTTCAGATTTCACAGAAAATTCTTTGAGATCCTCAGCACGTGGAAGATTAGAGTCAGTAATTTAGTGTTATAATAAGGAGTAATTAAGGCCTCTCATAGATACCGGAAGGTGATCAAGGAAAACTCTTTTCTTCCTTTGCAAGTCTTGTGTAGTGCTATCAGGATTAAATGAAGCGCAACTCATGGTTAATGAAGTTTTTACTCTTCTGTTAAAATAAAACTTAATCTCTTAAAATGCTGTCCCTTTTGCCTTTCATACATAATTTCTGTCCCAACTGTGTCTATTTTAGCATAATCATATGCCATATGTAGCCCAGACAAACGTTTTTAGATTTTATTAATTTTAAAATATTGTCAAGTAGACACGCAAGTGTATCCTCTCTATATATTGACAGCCTAAGTCATGTATCTGTAAGTTCATCTTAGACTCTTTCCACTAAGCATTGAACATAATGACCTTTCAGGAAAATGTCTATCAGTGTTTCAGTGTGGCAATGCTGCAACTTTTCAGTTAGGATTATTAAAAAGCTCAAACAGTAATCTCCTAGAAGTGCAGAATGGCAGTCATTTTAGATACCGGTTTTTTGGACTCCGGTTTAAGAGGGTGATTTGTAACAGTAGATGGTGGAGTGATTAATGAGTTTTCTGTAGATTTTTGCATAGCTTCCTACCTAAAGGGGAAAAAGAAAACCCCAACCCAAAACACAAAACAGTAAGGACAGATTAGTTGTGTGCCTTTCACTCCTTCCTGTAAAATGTTACATGGACTCCTAAAGGTTTTATTTTGAATGATAGCCATTTCAGCAAGAATTTTAGCAGATGCAGAGGGTGTTCAAGAAACTTCTGAAAGTTCCTTATGTTCTGCTTTGTAAAGTCTGTTAGGCACACTTGGCACAAGCTATGAATCTGACCCTATTTTTCAAGCATTTGAAAGGTCCAAGTAAAATGACATTTCTGTAGTACTTTTATTCTTTCCCTTTTTTTCAAGTGTATATTAGGTACACATCTGAAGAAACCACATTTTACTCCTTTATTTTAGGTTTAGGTAGCAGTCACAAGAAATGAGATGCTGTTAAGTGTAACGAAGCATGAAGATGACAAGATAAATGAACCAGAGGCTTTTCAGCTTGATCACGTCCTCCAGTGCATAATGGTACAGATTTTGCATTCCAGACACAAATGTCACCTTGGGGTTGAAATCATGCTAGATGAATCCATGTGAGTAAGTAAGATGAATCTGTGTAAGTATAACTAAGATAGCTTCCCCCCCGCCCCCATTACCTTCCTACTTTAAATATAGAAAGGAAAATGAGTCCTGAGTTAAGAGATGAGTTAATTGCGTGTGGGATTTGTGATGGAAAGTTCTCTCTAAAATAAACACAGTAATAAAAGTTGTTCTTCTTTCCTTTCACGTTTTAGGGAGAAAGACTGCTTCTGGTGACAGAGTACTAGACTAGACTGATACTAATCTCTTTTAGGGCAGTAGTACTTGACTGGTACCTATAGCACTATATATTAGAATTGTTAATTGTATCATAGCAAAATATTTTTCTGTAGTTTGTCTATTAAATGTCTTTAAAACCATGTGCAGAATGTTACTTCCCATGTTGTATATTAGTTCCAGCAACTGAAGTGAATGATACGCTGGTGGGCTTTTGAAAACCTGAAGAACAGGAATCTGCCAGGGAGCCTAGATGGGACTTTATAAAAAGAAATTTACAAATTATTTTAACTACTATTAAAAAAATAAAAAAGAAATGGTGACTAAAGGTCTCAATTAATAAATTGTGCCAGCTTCTATTAATTTAGTTCCGCCACTTCATTACAGAAAGACACCATTGATCCAAAATTTATTAGCAGTGTTTCATTAAAGCCAGTGGAGGGCAGACTTGAATCGGAAACTATTTTTGCTACTTCAGTTACTTGAATTTAAAATACCAGATAGTCCCTCGAGCTCAAAGCTGATGACAATCTCATCACTTCTCTACTATTCTAATTACACTTGTGCTGGATAAAAGCTTCTTTACAATTGCTGTTTGACAAAATGAGTGTTTTGCTATGTCGCAGTAAGAATAGCGAATGTTTAAATAAAGATGCTGATACGAAAGTGGGTAAGTCAGTGTATTAGCAGCTGTGTGTTAGTCACAGGGAGAATCCACTCTGCTTAATAATTAACCATGTATATCTTAAAATGGTTTTTAAAAGCTAGTGAATATCCTTATCCCCATTTTACAGATGAAGAAACTGAGGAATAGAGTGGTAACTTTGCAAGTTACTCATCTAGGTGACCTACAGAAGCAAGAACAAAATCCACATTTCTGAGATCTAGTCCAGTGCTCAAGCATATCTTTTGCACAAATAAACTATGACATGTCTAACTCTTGCAAACATTATGGAAATGATTGCTAGCAGCCCAAATTGCTGAGGCTGAAGAGCTTACACTAACAAAATAGGCAGGTAACCTGACAGGCAGGTTGTAGCTCTTGAGAAGAATATTCTCCGCAAGAAGATGGGTGGTGATCAGATCAGATGGCTAAAGATCTGCTTTAAGAATAGTATTTTATTGTTAAAACAAGTACTCTGCATTTTTATGAATATTTGTCGTTCGTTACATTAGGTTGTACTCTTTCCAAGGAATGAAGAGCCTTTCTGTGTAGACCTTTAAAGCCATTCCAATCTCAGTACTAGGAAATGTATGGTTAAAAAGTCAATTTGCATACAGGTGAAGGATTAAGGTGCTAATAGGCTGCTCCCCCCTTCCCTTCATCTTTAATTACAATGGTTTCAAATTATGAGTGCTACAGCAGGCTTCCCTTTGACTCACCAAGCCCACCCTATGTACTGTACTTGTGGTCAGTAGCATTCCTGGGATTAGTGTGACTATCTATTCCATTTTCTGTATAAGCTTAGGAGGTCATTACCCATTGTAACAGCTTTTTAAATTATAAAAATATGCTTGTGGTTTTTGTCTGTAAGCCTTAGTGTAAACTGTTCTTTCTGTTTCTAGAAAGATTGGAGGCATGCTGTTACAAAGCTTGCCATTCCTAAGACTTGTGTAAGATATACCACAGAACATTTGGTGCTGCATATTGAAAACTCCATTTGTAGAATGAATGAGCACGTGGCACAATGCATTTTTTCCTTTTTTTCTTACTGCTAATTTGCAGTGGACATTTGTTGATGGTAGGAATTAGGCATTGGTTCATATGACTCCCATGAAAAGGACCGCACTGAAAATTATAAATTAGAATGTGAATGAATGGGCACTTACAGTTTGGACTCAAATACTGTGTAACCTATTACTGTGTTATTAATTTTTGGTGTGTTTCCTGACAAATAGTGTTAAAATAGGAGTCGGAGATATCTGGCGGTGATTTAAAGTAAATTAAAACAATGAGGGAATTATTCCAAAACTTATTACTGTAAATTCAAGCAATGAATTTCAGGTTAACCTTCGAAGAAGTAAGTCCAGAGAGAGGTGTGCAGGGAGGGCTTTCAGACAACCTTTACAATAGCCTGTTACTGACTTTTCAACTCTATATTCAAGATTTTCTAAGTACTGTGTGAAGGTTTGCAAGAATAGATTACAAAAGAGTCCACTTTGAGTTCCTTTAAGATTCTTGATGATTTCTCCTTGTACTTTGTAATTTGACACCTCACAAAGAGCTGCCGTCTCCAAATAGTCATCACTTTCCAGAACTCAGAGAGGCCTGAAAATGCAATTATCTCAAAAGGGAAAAGAGTAATTTTCTCTTCTGCAGAAGGTAAGCTCTCCTCTTCTCAAAATAACCACTAATTGAAGGCATTTATTTACAGACTAATTTTATTGTAAACCACTGTATCCCTTAGCTCAAGAAGAAGCAAGAAAGGTAACGATTCAATTAACTAAAACTGCTGCTTTGAGAAATGTAGTTCCCAGCGTCAAACTTCTTTAATTCATCCCTAATTATAAATTGCTACCTATAAATTAAAAAAAAAAAAATTTCATACTCCAAGGGCAAATGCTATGATGTGGGGAAGGATACATACAATATGCCATATTTTGAGTCTAAAATTAAACCTTAATTCCAGTGTAGCACCAATGCCTTCCAGAATTTTTCAGATTTGCTGTATTTCAGTGTGAGGAGGCTTTAGCTCTCTTGTTTAATCCCCTTTCTCTGTCTCTTGCAACAGTGCTAACATGTTCTTCATTCTCAGTGCAGAAGTACAATACACTGGAAGAGCTAGCACATTCTCCAGCAAGAGAGCAAAGGTGTGGGTTCATGGGAAGGACAACATCCATCTGGCCCCCAGATAAATCTTAAGCCCATCTTCCCAACTTGTAGGTGGCTTTTTTTACCTTTTGCTCCATGGTAAAAAACAAAACTTTCTGTGGTAAAATTCCCTTTATATCAACACCACAGATAAATCCACTCTACACTCTTGAATTGAAGGTTTTTTGACAGACAACTTGTAAGCTATAAACATAACAATCGTGTATAAATAGAAAAAGTGTTGATAAAGCAATTATGTAAAATAAGGTGTATATGAAAATTAACGTTAAAGATATCCTGAGTATGGGGGAAAATGAGAGGAGAGTTCCACCGCACCAGTTATATCCGTTCAATACATGGAGTTAAAGGAGAGTTTTGCCGCCTTGTTGTTAACCTGTGTAACTGATTACGTCTTTCAGTTAAAACCGTTAACCATTATTAAGGGGAAATAAGCCCGAGCTTTTGGGGGCATGGCAAGTTTTTCCTGCTGTAAGCTTCACAGGTTTACAGCTCTACCTCCACAATGAGCTTGTCTTACACTGATCCTAGGTGGTGTATATTCTCTTTTGTTTGTACCCAACTTCCCTTTTATTTGTAATACATATGTGAAACGTTCAAAAAATTAATGCTTTAAGAGCAGTTAAGATATTGCTACCTCAGAAGTACGTCATTGTTGTGTACAGTTGTGTGTGTTCTGCTGAGCAGGCCCAACTCAATCACAGAGGGAGTCGCAGAAAATGTAAAGTAACTGTCTTAGAGCAGCAGCTGTTGCTATAGGCGGATTGACCAAAAACCTGTTGCTGTATTTCTTTACGTGGAAACAAATGGATAGATGTGTACTGTCTGAATAAAGAACATGACCTTGTTGTGAAAGCGATTTGAATATGCCATGTATAAAGCTTGTACAATCGTATTTGATCAAAATCAGTTACTCTGGTAATGTACTTTCAGAGGTGGGAGTTTTAATGACAGTGAAAAGGTACTTCCACATCTACGGAAATTAAAGCCTGCTGCTGTCAAGTTGCCAGGACCTTTAAATGGGCGCTGAAGTGTCCTTCTCCCTTTTAGTAAATTAAGCATGTTTATACTTGCTGTCACAAGTAGCAGAAAAACACTGAGGATTGCTTCCATGTTTAGAGTTTTGTGGAGTCTACTACCTGTGAGCAGACTCTGCTTAAGTTGTCTGAAACTACTAGTCGCTAATCTCATTCTTGGCATACTTCAGCCTCCAACAGTCTGCTGCAGCTTCTGTTACACCTTCTGGGAATCTACGTACAGCAATTTCTTTTTCTCCCCAGCTGGCTCCCAGCCAGGAATACATCCATTTGCACAAATGCTTCTTAACCTTGTTCACACTGGGGAGGGGGGTGGTCGTTTTTTTTCTGTCTGCTTCTCTGGTTGTTGTATCCTTTTATAGAAAATTTAGTACTTGCGGAGTTCTCTGTATAATAAACCAGTGGTTAGGATGCATTTTCTAAACTACCGTTTGTTTCACTTTAAGTGCACTGAACAAAATTATTTCTCCATGGTCATTTTAGGGGGGTCTTACTGCAACGTAGGGGTCCTAAACATTAACGCGTTTAATCAGCTTTCTGATAAGGTCGTATTCTTCCTACTCAGTAAGGCGTAAGGCCCAATTGACAGAGGAAGGCTTCAGCATTTGCAGAGTAACCAGCACGTTTGAAGGCTGAAAAAATGTGAAGGCACAAACATTTCTCACCAGCTACCTGGCAAGCTGCAGTGTCCCTGCCATCACGAAACTGGTTTATATCTCCCGGGGAAGGTCGTGCTTGCCGCAGGAATGGTATTGGTGTCCAAACTAGCTTGTCTTAAGCTAATTCTGAAAAACCTGCAGCTCACACACACATATGTATGTGCGTGTGTGTAGACACTTATGCATGCATTATATGTATATAAATGTACATATACAGTACAGAACTGTAGGTTTATCAGAATTAATTTAAAATGAGCCAGCTTGGATATCAATACCAACACCGTTACTGAGTATATATGTTTATATGTGTGTGTATATATGTATATACACATACAGAGAACCTCAGCTGCAGCTTGGAAGTACTCAGTGTTTCAGCTACCTGGAACCACGTGCAAATATTTGACATTAGAAAATTAGGAACGTTTTGATTGGAGTGATTATGTTGATACATAGGAGTTCTGTGGTAGAGGCAGGAACAGATAGTCCTCCTGAATTTTCTGATTCCAGTTTCCACAACAAATGGGAAAAAAAAAGGTTTTCACGCACTTACCTTACAGTTGTGGTGAACGCTATACCAGAGTCCAGTCCAAACTTTGAAAAAGCTGGAAAGTGTGTGGTGACAAAAATAGTCAACGTCCATGGCTCTATGATTGCATGCTTGGTCGAGAAGAAGGACTCTACATTAAGATTGTGCATAGGACAGCGTGTGGCATCTCTTACTACATTCTTCGGTGGGATCTTAACCACATTTAACTTCCATTTTTAATTGGATCTCAGCGTGAGGAAAAAAATGCCAATTCTAGCTTGTGCAAAATTTGATTTATCTCCAGCTTGGATTAATCGAGCCTTGCAGCTTGTAGTCCTCCGGGGTGTCCAGATACCTGTCCCAAGAAGATACTACTCTGCATTAGAACCCGTGGAGTAAACTTCGATCGGTGAAGTTCTGTTCTCTGTAAGGTACTGCATCGTGCATTTGCAATCTTTTTCTCCCCTTAAGGCAGCTGGAGTTCTCAGGCCATCCTGTTTAACCACATCTGTGTCGCAAGTCACTGACATAGGAAATCCATCTTGGCCCCAGTGCCACAAATGAATCCAGTTACAGAAAGAAGAACAAGGTTACTAAGAGAACGGATTTTAAGATTCTGCTTCCATGTAATAGCGAGTAGCTAAAATAGGGCTAAAAGCCAGGAGCGTGCAGGCTCCTACTGGTCAGTTTTCAGTTGATCAACATTGGTTTTAATAACTAGCTGCAAAAGACTAATTAGTGCCTTTACTGTGCTATCCTACATTTCAAAGTGTCTAATGCTGTCACGTAGCAGCATGCTCTAACGCTGGCTGTGGAAGGCAGACTCGCCCCTCTTGACTCCATACCCACCGCTGATTAGGACTAGCAAACCTCAGCTTCAAGATTTAAGGTAAAGTCAGGATTTCGCCTCCTGTCAGCCATAACGTATAACTTCCACTGCGGGGCACAAGCGAGAAGATACTAAACCATGAATGGTTTGCTTTTCTCCCACTAACAGTAACTTCAGAGCAGTGACTTCACGACACCAGTGGGAGCGGTGCGTTCAAACCCTCCAGCACACGACACGGGAAACAGACACTGTCAGTTTTCCATTTACTATTTTGGCGGGCATAATTTTGTTATTTTTCAAGCTGTTTATATTGGCCACCTCAGTGTTTTAATTATTTCACACGTACTTCAGCATTTTAGTAAGTCTGTGCTTCAGCAGCCCGCGGGAGGGGGGGGGGCCCCCCCCCCCCCTCCCCCTCAAATTTTAGAGTTTTCTTTCACTGAGTATGATACCTTAACATTTACAAGCTTCGTTTACATTTCAACAGAGCATTCATCTGCGTGCTGTCAAAGACTCTGGTATTAAATTATATGTTTTAGAGAGATTATAAATCCTAATAAACGGGGATCGGGAATATCTACAGCAGCTGTAGAGATTTGTAACAGAAAAATGAAGGCTGGTATGAATGAGGTATGAAGGGAAATGCCTGCAAGCACCATCAGGAACAGCAGAATAGCAGGTTAAAAGAATGGACTGTTTTGTTAACACAGAAAACCATTCCCAGCAGGAAAATCAAGGAATTGCTCTGTTTATGTCAAGGCCAAAGACCTGCACTTTGAAAACGGCCACAACGCAGACGACCTGTCAGCGAAAGACCCAGCGTCCTGACCCCAGGGGGATGGTAACAAGGCCGCGGCATCAGATATGCCTTGCCTTTCCTGTTGGCCCGTCAGGAAAACACACGTGTTGAAAACAAGGAAAAACAGGCGATGGGCAGCAACCTGGCCGATCATTTATGGAGAACAAAGTCTGCAGGATGCTGAGGTAAAAGATGACCACATACCAGCTGATGCCTCCTAAGGGATATGAAAGATCTGTCCCGAAACTACTTTGTTGTCCCCAGTCAAGGGGAACCTTGGGCATGTAGTGAGGGCTTGGCAGTTGGCATCCCTGCTCCTTTGTGTCAAACACAAGTGATCCTGGCCAGTCCGCTTGGACTCATTATGTCTTGGTGCTCATGAATATGTGAGTGTCGGAGTGTGAATGAATTAAATCTATACGAGGATGAGTGTGAGTGGATAAAATCAACTTGCTTAAAGATTTTTCTGAATAAATAGCCCCTTCCCCTTTCATAAGATCTCACACTGAACTTTCTCACGCTAATTTCTCTGTTACAGCAGTGTCCCATTGTTACACGAATGAACAGTCATTCGTGTTGAGGACCATATCATAACTCCCCCACAGACAGAGGGGCAGAGATATTAATGACTTGATCTCTTGTATTCATTCCTAGATGCGGCATAATAACAAACTGTATGTCAGTTTATCTGCAAGTGTATATGTGATAATTTCCTCCCATTTCTTTTCTAAATGCCTGCTTTGCTCAACAAAGAGGGACTTTGTGCAGCATTTCATGCCATGGAATTTAAGTTTCTTTGAGGACACCCGTGCACTGCTGGAGTAAAATAATCATAAATCATAGTTGAGTGGTTATTGATAAAGAACAGTTATTCCATGGAAAGCCACATGAAAAATAAAGGATTGGAGAGAAAGTGAAGGAGGAAGGGTGAAAAACTCTGCTTTACGTCCTTAAACATTAATGAAAATGAAGAAATAACATTTTGGCCTGAGACAAGGATGATACGGACGTGGCTGAAGTCACAGTACGACTCAAAGTTGGTAGGATGCTTGAATAATGCCTTCCAACACCCCACACTAACCTGGATCTGTAGTGCCAGAGAAGGAGACTGCTAGAAGGGCTCGGTTACAACGAGGCTGGGCTGTAGCATGCGGAAATGGAGATTGGGATGTGTTGGTTCTTTCACGAGCTTTGACAGTCTTCACATTATCAAGTCCTTTAAATGACAAGGTTAGGGCAACAAACTACACTGCCTTTTGCACTCCCCGGTAAAAATCTGGGGGAGAAATAAATACCCTTGTCCTTCTCTCTCACCACAATATTAGCATTAAAAGAAGCTACAGTATGTACATCCATTTAGCTGTAGTATATACAGCTCGTACTCTTGAACTGGTCAAGAAGATGTCAGCGAGGCTCAACATCCTTGAGTTAAGTACCGCAAAAGCCATCCTCCCGGAGGACTAAACATTAGATGTTACCTGGGAGCCAGCTGTATTTGATCTTAGACAGTTATCACAAAAAGAGCTTAGATGTTTGCTCTGACACAATTATATATTTATTCTTTCAAATTTAGTTTGGGCTTTTGCTGAAAGCAGGAAGACTACCGGTAGCTCACCAGCCAGTTGGCTTCTGCTGTCTCCAGAGATAACCATGAGCCGGTCTTTCTAAATGTTTATTGACAGGATTACACTTGCTAGTTTGGCCAAGACTGACTCCCTCACAGCCAGTGCAGGAAAAGAGGGCAGGTGCTATAAGGAATTGATGCTACTTAGAGATCAATGCCTGGCAATATTAACCAAAGGCCTGATAAATATGAAAGCTTTCAAAGACTAAGTTCGTTTCCAAACACACAAACATTTTACTATTGACATCACAAACTGGATTTTCTACCAAAGTAAAATGTCTTAAATCCAGAGCAATCTCAGAACTCTGTTCTCTAGAGTGCCTCTAGATTTACGGAGCTCAAGAGCAGATTTTCACTCCATATTTTCTCTCTTACAATTGATGTTAGAAGGCTTGTGAAGTTTCTGTCTTGATATATATAATCATAGAATAGTTTGGGTTGGAAGGGACCTTTAAAGGTCATCTAGTCCTGCAATGAGGAGGGACATCTTCAACTAGATGAGGTTGCTCAGAGCCCCGTCCAACCTGACCTGGAATGTTTCCAGGGATGGGGCATCCACCACCTCTCTGGGCAACCTGTGCCAGTGTTTCACCACCCTCAGCGTAAAAAAATTTCTTCCTTAGATCTATTCTCAATCTACCCCCCCTTTAGTTTAAAGCCATTCCCCCTTGTCCTGTCGCAACAGGCCCTGCTAAAAAGTTTCCCGCCATCTTTTTTATAAGCCCCCTTTAAGTACTGATAGGCTGCAATAAGGTCTCCCCAAAGCCGCCTCTTCTCTAGGCTGAACATTGTGGTCTTATTCTTCTGGGCTCTATGAAGACTTGTAATAGGAAGAATCTTCCAAACCATTCTCAAAGTGCTTACCAAGACCACAGGTTGGAGGTGAAACAAAGGCGCTGGAAGATAGAGATTGACCATTTCTGTAGTAAGAAGGCAGGCACATCCAGGCAGTCCACCTTGCCATACAACGTATAGTGCTGTATGTACCACACCACTATTTTACACTGAGAAGAGACCCTCTACCAAATTCCTCACCAACACTCTCTACAAATCTGTGTTGTATCTCTTTATATCTGTCAGCAATTGTGTCCTATTCCAGTTCCCAATTTAACTCCTTATCTTTTCACTTTCCTAAATATTTGCTAGTTTCTGGTGAACACTCCTTTTCCTAAACCGACAGTACAGTTGTGCTCTACTAAAAGCACCTGGCACACTGATGGGTAGGTAGCTACATGGCACTTAGGGCTAATGCCGTCTCAGCATCCTCCGCTGCATGTGTTGCAGAGGGGAAACACCTCCACTTACTGCTGTGAGATAGCTTGAAGGAAATGTAGAGGATGCATTGCTTTAGGGAAAACAATCCATTTAAATATAATGGTGTCTAAAACAGATAGTTCCTTTTGTCTGTAAACTCTCTGATACTATTTCTGCTATTCTAAACTGAAATTGATGTTCTTTTAATCACAGGTCAGTTGAAAAAAAAGCTGGGAAAAAACAATAGCAACTGCCAACTCTATTTTTTCCCCTTCTTCTCCACACAAGTGAGTCCAGAGGTTCAGATAAGCTGGGAAAAAAAACAGGAAATCAATGATCTGTCATCATGGGCTCCCAGCAATGCCCTTTCTAGCCGTGTCCCGCAGCAGCAGACAGCATCAGTCCCCGCAGGCCCTGCAGAGACATTGCCATCCCAGAGCTCGCCCCGGCCGCTGGAAGTCTTGCTGGGAGCACGGGCTTTGTGTCACACCAGCTTCTGCTGATTTTAGATATTCCAATTTCCTCGCATCGACTCACAATATGTCACAGAAGGCCCATTACTTCTCTCAGCTATGTCTCACACACCAGGTTATCTTTGAATCATCTTTACCCTAAAGGAAAGGAAAAAATAAATGTCTGGGTCATTGTAATGCCACTGTTGCCTAGAAAGAGCAGTGCCATTCCTGCACGGCTCTTTGATTTGAATGGCCCGAGTAGAGTGTAACCATTACTGGTCCTATTTCCTTGAACTCAAAAGGTAGGACAAGGTTTTATGGTGGCAATTTCCAGATGTTTAGTAGGCTTTAATGCCATCTGTCCTAGCTTTACAATTGTAGACAGTAGGATTTGCTTGTGTTACATATGTCTCAGGAGAAGTTTTGAGAGTATTTCATTATTAAGAAGTATAGCAATATTATCCAAGGGGTGTGTCTGGGAATAAAAACAGCTCCCAAGTAGCTCTGACCAGTGTTCAGGAGAAAGCCAACTCCTTACCTGACTGGGCAATGAAAATAACGTGACTGTGCCCCTTACAAGAGAAACGAACCTGGATGTTCCCATCTTGGTAATATTTTAACAGAGAATTTTTTCTAGCAAGTGGCAAATGACCAGGGTATTCCCCATGCCAACAAGTCTCTGAGAGTGCTCACATATAGCACATTTCAGAGGAGATGTAAACTCAAGATTGCTTACTCCTTGGGTTAACCAATCCTACAATCTTTTCCATAAAGCTGAGAAATAATGAGCTTAATTTCTTAACCAGACTGAGCTTGGAGGAGGTGATCCCTGAATATTACCCAGCTTTCCTGGGCCCCTCTTCCCTCCAGGGCTTTGTCCCACAGCACACTACCAAGCAGATCCCTGAAGAGGCCAAAGTCTGCTCTCCTGAAGTCCAGGGTAGTGAGCTTGCTGTGCGCCCTCCTTGGTGCCCTAAGGATCTTGAACTCCACCATTTCGTGGTTGCTGCAGCCCAGGCTGCCCTCCTCTCCTCGTTGGCTCCTCTACCACTTGGAGAAGGAAGTTATCATCGACGCATTCCAGGAACCTCCCGGATTGCTTATGCCCTGCTGTGTTGTCTCTCCAACAGATGTCGGGGTGGTTGAAGTCCCCCATGAGGACTAGGGATGTGAACATGAGGCTGCTCCTATCTGTCTATAGAGGGCCTCATCTGCTCGGTCTTCCTGGTCAGGTGGCCTGTGGCAGACCCCCACCGTAATGTCACCTGCCCCTGCCTTCCCTTTAATTCTGACCCATAAGCTTTCGGTTATGGGTATATTCAGCACATACTTAATCTCAAATCAAAAAACGAGCACTGGGGAGGGGGAAAGCCTGGTTTGCTAAGAACCGTAGCTGCCAGACAATAAACAGTATGTATTTGGGGGTGGGGGGGGAAGTGCTGTCAAAAATAGGTTTAAACCTCATTTGCCCTCTGACACAGCTGGAACGTTTGTCACTGGGGTAGGTGACCTGAGGGATACTCTCAGTCATGCTGGCTACTAAGAGTTGCTAGAGGCGGGAGATGACCTGATTACAAGGGACTGCAAGAGGTCCAGCCTAGCCTGGGTTGACTACAAAAGGTGCTCCACTGGCGGTGCTCAGGACCTCCAATGCTGCGTCTGGTCCCTCACAGCCAACCACAACAACGTTTGTACACTGCCTTTCCAGACAAGGCAGGTCATAGCAGCCCAGCGCAAAGAAGAATCCACTTTCTAGATTGTCTCCAAGGATAAAGAGTCTTAATTCAGGCATTACTAAATTACAGAGCCCCAAAATTGCACTGCTGAAGTTTAATTAAGCTGTGAAAGCAGCCAGCACCAGGTACTCACAGTAATTCAGCCACACAACGTGCGCTCAGTCTCAGTTCTGTGCAAGACTGCAGCGTCCATAGTAGGCAGCAAGGCAATAACAAGGAGCTGGAAGGAAGAGGTGCATGAGCCACTGCCAAAATGTAAAGACACTCTCATCCAGCTGTGTAACAGCTCTGTTTGGAAGCCATCACAAAAGTGTTTTCACTAGAAAATAAACAAGCTCATTGGACAAACCCTATCACCATCCTGAAAAGCCCCATGAACCTGCCTGCATAGAAGTACGATGCAGAGAGGCTGGCCCAGGCATCACTTGCAAATGAAGTTCAAACTATCAAATCTCCAAAAATATGAGGCACATGCTGAGGAAAAGGTTTGGGGTGTTACTGTAGCTACAGAGGGAAGGGGTACACAGTCATCTGCTGATAGGTACATGTTAAATATAGTTTGGGTTAACTAATTGCAAGAGTGAAATCTGAGGGAAGCTAACCAAAAGACGGGCACCTCTAACAATTGCCTTGTGAAGTTTATGTGAAGCAGTGATACAAAAAAAGTCATGGGCAGATCTTTGGCCATGAGGGCCAGAATTCAGCTACATGCACAGACATCTTTTGGAGCTGGCAAGTATGGCCAGGAGACGGAATAGGAGATTATTTCTTTTTATGTATTTTATATAGAACACATAGAGGGACGATGGAAAAAACACATACTAGTGTTTCTGACATATTTTTCAATATAAAAGTCCCATTTAGGAACAAAGCATTTCAAAATGCTGGCATTTCTGTGGAGGAGAAGTGCATGCTCCCACCCAGCCCCGTATAGGCGGCGAGTGTCTCTCAGATGGCGAGGCCATCATTAGGCCTGGCAAGTAAAGTACAAAACGCTCAAAAAACACAGCACTGTTCAGCAACAAGATCCTTTTTCCTGGCCAGGCCAGTGAGAAGAAACTGCAATTATGGAATCAATGTCTTGACACTATACCTATAAAATACCTTTAATCAGTGGGATCGGTTCCCTTCCTCCAGAGCCAGGTTTGCACTACAGTCAGAAACTGCGGTTTGTTCTCACTCACCTTTATGGCAGCTGAGTTTCTGTTAACACAGAGGGAAAGCAAAAAGGTTGATAAACGCTGCTGAAAGACTATATTATCTGAAAGCGTGCGGTCCGTCATGTGACAAGAAGAAATAAATTCCCTCCACCTGAAGTCCTAACACTGTGACGTCTGTGCAGGCTCTCAATGACATTAGTGCTATCGTGCCTTGCTTTTGTTTTTAACCTCTTCACCTGGGATATTCCGTTTCCATCCTTCACAGGAGTCGTAAATAGTAGTTGTTCCTTATGCAGAAGGACTGTTTATTTCTTCGTTTTCTGTCACTGCAGTTTCTAAGTAAGCCTACAGACAACTAGATGGAGGCAGCCACCAGTAACCCAAGAACAGCTGTCGGGAAGAGCTTATACCCGTGTAATGCCGTGAAAGATACGTACATTGCAAAATACCATCTGAGTAAAATGGAAAAGGCGGAATGGCATTTTTTGTTTCCGCCTGACAAAGCAGACCCATACCATAACTACACAAAGACAAACGCAGGAAGTGGGATGTATGAACAGTTACATTTCCAACTCACATACCAACATTTCTGGGCACGCTGCCCTGAACAGTCTGGTATTTGAGTAGATACCAGCACTGGGATAGATTTCTGTACTTTCAGAAATGAAAATGCTTCTCAGAAATTACATTTCATCTTTTGGAGCAGAGAGCCCGAGAACGATACCCATCGAGCCCCTGCTTTTCTGCTTGTGGCTACCTGTGAGGGCCAAGGCGAGGGGGAGCAACCCAAGCCCAACACCAGCCAAATTAGAGAGGGCTTTTATGCCATAGAGGGCGTACATGAGTGATACACCTTTTGAGCAGCCACCATATGACTGAAAGGCGAGCTCCAGAGATCTCCAAAATCAGAGCCACAGCACCAAAAATGTAGGACCAAGCAGAGCAAGCCACTGCAGAAAGCTCGGAGCTCGCATGTTAAAAACTCTGGTTCCACGAGGTATCTCAACGCTGGCCTGGAAAAAATAAATTTGGAAGCCATCAATTTTCAAGTAATAATCTGCATGCAAGGGATGCTTATTTATGCAGCTACATACCCAAAGAAGGAAGGGTAAGGTAGGTGCAATAAAAACACGCAGTCTAAGATGAAGGATGACATTCTGCTCTCATGGGCATCAACACCGCCACTCTTACTGATGTCTGATGTATCTTACTTACGTATCTTATCGCCATCTTACTGATGTCAAGATGCTTGCTGATAGAAAACAGAACATCCACCTTCATTTCAGGTAAGCGGAAACATTGTGAAAGGATACCAGAGCCTCCCGTTAAGTGGTGTAAACAGTGACGGAAGAAAGCAGTACTGCATCTGAACTATGCTGTGCCGATTCGGCTAAGCTAATGAAAAGTGTTTTTCCTGCCTTATGTTGCACATGCTGCAATGTCTTCAGGGAGATTCTGATTTATTGAAATCGGATCAGTGCTGTGCTGTCCTTTTGGAGCAAACCTTTCTGGCTGCAGCTATCATGAGGAGCATCAAGGGCTCTGGTCTAAATGGGCAAAGCATTAATTATCCTTTAATTTTCCATCCATGCTTTTGAGTCCTCAGTGTAAGCTAGTGCAAATATTTAGACAGGTACCTAACTCCCTGTTTTCCAGACACAGGTGGATAAATGAATGTTTGAGTGGTGTGCTTTCTCCTCTAGTTCAAGGTAGCTGGGCGTTTTCTCACCTTCAGACAACCAAATGTTGTAAAGACCCTGCTCCCCTTTTCAACAAAATACCTCATGGTGCTCACCAGTCTTTATTATAGTTAATAGGGAATAAAAATGATTAAACACACTGGCTACAGTATTCATAGTCTAATAAACTGGACTGATAACGGTTTTCCTGGAACCACAAAAGTCACATTTTTGCGTGATGTCCAATATTGAGCTATCTGAAGCAGAACGGAAGACACGATTGATCTGTGTTGGAAAGTGCCTCCCTTTTGCAATTAGCCTAGCTAGCTTCATTAAGCCTACTTCTTTACCACGCCGTATTGTCCTTCATGCCAAATACATACTGTTACATTCTGGTTTATCCTCACAGATGAAAAATGCTTACATGGGGGAAAGTTAGAGGAATGTCCGGCAATATATTCTAGTGTATATTCTTATTGTCCTTTTTAAATATTCCAGTAACTACGCCGTTATCTCCGGTTCCCAGTGGCTGCATGTTGCAGCTCCGGGCTCTTACCACCCCGAACAACTGGCCTCTCAGGTTTAAGGCTTTGTCTTAATTCCCACAGTCACATGCCATGTCTGCACCTACACAGACCAGTCCTCTGGCCTGAAAATCCATCAGGAGAACTGCAGCAGAGGAACGATTTCTATGGGACACTAATCTGAAAACCTCACCTGGTTTCTAAGCAGTGTTTTAAATCAGGCACAAGCATATTATCAAATAGAAAACAAACATTTGAGAAAAGCAGCCCTTTAGACAGCTCTGCATTTTTTAGAGGGCAACCAAAGCTGCTACAGGTTTAAAGTAGCCAATTTCCAGATACCTGGAGACATTAAATCAGTTTGGGACAGCTCTGCTTAGCTTCAAGAAGTCTACAGAAAAATTGCACTTGGCAACAGCTCTTTCCTCAGTAATTCTGTGCCTGCTCTTAGGGGATATTTCTGCCACTTCACCTATTTTCTTTTATATTTAAGTCTATTTACAGTAAATAGCAATAGTAAAAAAAAAATTTCACACACTACCACAACATGCTAAATGTCTGTTAGATCCTGGTAGGATATTTGGCCTCATTTTAATTCCTGCACTTTGAATGAAGATTAGTTTTATGCAACACTGAAAGCAATCAGGCTTCTGTAAGGCATCTAGTGCAGGGGTATAGCAGCTTTCGGCTCCACCAGTGCGGTGATCAGTAACATGACACGTCACTGTTATGCCAGAGCAAGTGACATATGGCCATGTAGCTGCACCTTATAATTAAGCGCTGATTTACAACAGAAAGAGGATAGACTTACATTCAATTAACTCGCCTTCCTTTCAGCTGACAGGCAGCTGTGCTGAACACTTAATATACTTTTTGCAAATTTCCTTCTCCACAAGCATTATAATTGCTGTAATTAGCACAGATCAACTATGACAGCAAAACTCTCATTTCATCTATACAATGCAGTAGCTTATAAAAAGTTAGGATTTATCAGCTTTATTAAGTAGCTAACCAGCATTTCTCTTTTATCATACAGTTCCATGTAGGTTTTTTCAGATAGTTCAGTCACCTTGTATATAACTCTACAGAAAAAGAAGGTTTTCCCAAGAAATATGAATTTGGTGACAGTCACATGCACGGCTACTAAGAGGTACAGTGATACGTGAAAAGCGATACAGGTGCTCCATGTTTGCTGTTGAATGAGAGTCGGTATTTTCTGTCACGCAGTTTCTTTTCCTACAGACTGTATATTAGTCCATAGGAAAAAGGCTGTCTAAGCACCCCAAAAACCTCCGTTTTGAATTTCTTCTCTTTTCCACATGACAGCCTGCTGTCACAGGTGCTCAGTATTTTACTTGACTTGACATTTTGATTTGCCTGTCAGAATAGTGTAGAGGTTAGAAGAGGTGATTGGCAAGGCTGGGGGAGTTTACGCTAGCTAATAACTTGCCCACTGAGTAGATATTGAGAGATTTGAGCAAATGTGGTGAAGTCGGATCACTACGGGGCATCTTCCTTCTGACTGCTAGAAGGACCCACAGAGTGACTTCAGGATTGTCACCCTGCCGTGCTTCACGTCATCTGTCCAGGTAACGGAAGCTGCGAAGAAAAAGTTCAATGCAAGTACTTCCATAGAGCACAGCACAACAAACCACATGGAGGCTTCTATTGCATTTGCGTGAAGCCTCAAGGAAACGTAATCTGCTGTGATAACTGAAAGCTTAAAGGAGCCCAGCTGCTGACCTTGTGAGTCACTGGATTGTTCTTCTTGGCGTAAGGAGTCTGCTCTATTCAGCCCATGTACCGTGGCATGTAAATGAACTTTTGGGGGTCACCCTGGTGTCTGCAATGGGAATGATGAACAGCTCAGGCTGTGCCCTAGCCAGGACGCCTGACCTTTCACTGTCAATTCAGAGAAGCAGTTGTGATGCTGACTGTAGGAACACAACCTTACCGTCTGTTCTGCTTTAGCCTTCGCATGTGCATCGCTATGTCCTTGTACTGACTGGCCATGGGGCGGCAATGTCAACCTTCTTGGAAACATGTCCTTACACTTGCTGGTCTCAGCCTCCGTTCCTGTTCCTCCCCCTTTGTGCTTTTCCCCTTGTTCTGTTTTTATACTTAAGGAATCTGTACATCTATTTTAATTTCCTTTGCAAAAGTTAAACTCAGTTTTGTCTGCCAGTAATTCAGTCCATCACAAAGGCTTTCTGATCCCACTAGACTGTACACTTTCTTCTGCTCCCCCTTCGTTCAGTTCCTTACAGGTGCTCAAGTACACTTTTAAAGGGAATTATATTTCAATGCCAGCTTTCCATACAAGATTTCTCCCCTTCCTAAGGTGCAAATGCTAGAGACACTGTCCTTTGACTAAAGTTTTTTTGAGCTTCTGGGGAGGGTTTTGCTTTCTCTCAGGCCAATAAACTTCACTGTCCAGCCATCTTCATTTCTCAAAGTTCACCCTTTTGAAATAAAAAGTCCTTTCATTCAAGGTCTATTTTTTATTGTTTGTCTAAAACAACAACAACAACAAAGTTATTTTATATAACTCTCCCTTACTTCACTGTAAGAGAAGTAAGTGGAGACAATAAAGGCGCAGTGGTACAATAAAGTCTTGTGTGGAAGTACCAGAGCCCCAGCTGAACAAGGTGGTTTACGCGCCAGAAGGGTGCTCTCACCAGCTGAGTTCTCACCTAGGGCTGATTTACTACTTTTCCCAGTTTCAGGAATCCACTGCCCAGCAGTATGCAACATAAAGATGCTCAAAGCCTGAAGCAGCATGCCCTATTCCTGACTCAGGAACATTTTGTTGAACAAGCATGTCAGTTATGACTTGCAGAAGCAATAAGGACCTGCAATTACTGATAGAATTTGTCCTCCAACCTATAGCAAGAAAATTTAAGTCTCTCCTAATGACAGTTTCTGTTAACATTCCTCTGCAAAGATGAAAAATGTCTCCCCAAAGGATTATAGCAGACCTGTAACACTACCCCACTAAAATGTTTTTACTACTCTTTTCCCAAGAGATTTTAGCTCAAAGACCATACAGTCATTTCCTATTTTTTTAAACCTGCCACATAGTTTGTGTGCTGCACTAGTCCACCAACCTTACCTTTACCTGTGCTTTTTCTCAGTCCCGTGGATCTCTCCATGCTCATACTCCACTTACAAAAGCTATTCCAGTGTATTATTTCTACAGTAAACAGTTTCACATAATGCTGCACGAGCGGTCTCAGTTAGTCCTGTTATGTAAACTCCTTGCATTACTAAAAAACCCAAACCTTCTAAGTCGCATCACACTGGCCAAATCAGTGAGACAATGGACAATTTTTTTTAATTGGGATCTCTTGTAGAGTCAGATCTGCACCTCGTTCTTGCTCTGGGTGGACAGATCAGCTACGCTGTGCCATGTGGGCAGCTTTGTTCCTCCATCACACGGGACTTGCAGTTTCCATGTACCCTGTGAACTGCAGGCTCCCCGTTCTCCTCTTTGGTTGATATCTGCAAACCTTGAGATCATAGAATCATAGAATCATAGAATCATTAAGGTTGGAAGAGACCTCCAAGATCATCGAGTCCAACCGTCAACCCAACACCACCATGCCCACTAAACCATGTCCCTAAACGCCTCATCTACCCGTCTTTTAAATACTTCCAGGGATGGTGACTCAACCACTTCCCTGGGCAGCCTGTTCCAATGTTTAACTACTCTTTCAGTAAAGAAATTTTTCCTTACATCCAATCTAAACCTCCCCTGGCGCAACTTGAGGCCATTTCCTCTCATCCTTTCGCCAGTTACTTGGGAGAAGAGACCAACACCCACCTCGCTACAGCCTCCTTTCAGATGTCCAACTTCCAACCCTCCATCCTTATCGATGCCTCCTTCACACCTCGTAAGGTCACATCTGACCAAAGGCTGTAGCCTTTGCACCGTCTCTTCTGTAAACTCCCTCAGATATCCAGCTGATGGCTAGTACATTCACCAAGTCCTCTTAATTCCATTGTCTCCTCCAGCTTAAGGGGCACCTGGATAGCCAGCCTGGTGGCCACCTCCTTTAAGAAAGCAAAAAAATTCTTCACACCCACTCATTGTCTCTCCTCCTTTTCTTTAACCCTCTGCCAGAAACAGTCCAGAAGTTCCCAACATTTTGGCTTCAGGTACCAGTCACGCATTCCTTGACACCAAAGCATGACAAGAAAATCATCAACGCTTAATCCTACATAGCAGAACGCAGCCACCAGTACTGCCCACAAATGCTCTTCTAGCCCTACGTTAGGTTGTTTCAGTATTAATTTCTTGTATTTGTTACTGTGGTAGTACCAGCGCTCAGGTCCCCCTCCAAGAAGGAGACAGAGGCACAAGTTTTAGGGCGGGGGAAGGAAGGGGCAGAACACCATAGCACAAGCCCTGCCTGATGGGAAGATGCCTGCCCTTGCAGTCGGGTGGGAGCCGTGGGAGAAGAGGTTTCCTCCAGAAGCTCTCCCTCCTCCAGTAAGCTCCCAGCTTTATGCCCCTCTCATTTTGTGCAGCTTCTTCATTCATTCAAAACTGCCTAAAGGGACAGGCAGAGAGGAAGCGTACTAGACATTTTGAACTGC
Organism: Pygoscelis adeliae; assembly: GCF_000699105.1. Taxonomy (NCBI): domain Eukaryota; kingdom Metazoa; phylum Chordata; class Aves; order Sphenisciformes; family Spheniscidae; genus Pygoscelis; species Pygoscelis adeliae. The sequence continues at coordinate 3,807,147 of NW_008824983.1, read as the reverse complement.
TTTTAAAGCTTCTGGCCCAGCCTCCCATTCACCTCTTTTCCCACAGCTCAGTACAAAGTGCACTTTATACGACGTGTTCCTCCTTTCAAGCGTGAAACAAAACTATCCCTCAGTACTTGTGCTGTACAGTGCCTGCTCTTATTAGAGTAGGAAGGAATAATTACAGGGATTATGAATGTGGTACTGAATGTCAAGGCATATTAAAGCTGTTCAGTATCTCAGGATGGAATAAAGATTCTTCCAAGGCACTGCTTTTCGGCCTGAAATTAAATTATGGAAGCAAATAGCTTATAAGTGGATCTACCTAGTAACTAATTTTGTTGGCGAATTTACGAAATTACTCATCTCACCACTATCAGACTGCGTCAAACCTCTTCATGCTTGCAAGCCTTACAGAGGTTTTTTTATCCAGTACTGCTCCTAAGGTACAAAAACACTCTGTCATTTATCGGGAACGGAGCACACGTACCATGCTGCAGCATGTATCATGCACACCAGGCTTTACAAAAAAGATGGATCGTACAGTGTGGGATTTTGGAGAAATCCACTGCTCAGTAATTTCTTCTTAAAATGTGCTTATGGACAAATAACTTGATTTTGGGTAATGATGCCAAAGCAGTGAACTAATCTGTTTAGAAGCCGTATCACAGCGTTTCAGGAGATCGGCAGCTGAAGCGCTGCTTGCGCTCAACGCCGCATCCAGTCCGAGACTTCTGAAATTGCCCTCTCCAGCGGGCCGTTCGGGAGGCGCATCCAGCCTCCTGCTATTCCACACTATAGAGATCTGCCCATGCAAAGGCCGAGTTTCGGAAAAGCCCTCCAGTTGGCGATTGCGCTGGCCTCTGCCCCCACTCCTATGGCCGCACGTAGAACTGGCTGCCGTACGAACGCCTCAGTACAAGGCTGGCAGCGTTATAACACATATGATGTTGGTCAGGAAGCCTGTCTTGGGCAAAGACCGAAGAAGTGATGAAAATCTCTTCTCAGCCCTTTGCTGAGCTGGGAAAGACTTGAACACGTGAAACACATTCAGATTCGTGCTAGATTCAAGGGCAATGCCTTTGTAGCATAGCTTCCTACGCTGGTAGCAGGAAAAAGTAAGTTCTCATGGGTAACCAAAGAAGCTTAAGTCATAAATTTGATGCAGGATGCGAGGCAGGTGAGAAGCTCCTTGCCAGGCTGAATAGTTAAGAACCAAGCCTCAGATTTGTCAGAGGATTCAGCTAGAGCTGAACAGGTATCATTCAGTTGTAAGGAAGCTTTAACAGCCTTGCTGCTATTCTACCTTTAAGTTCAAAAGCTATTACATGCTTTTAAGCGGGATCCTGAAGTAAGAATAGCAGAAACAGAAATGCTATAGAGATTTGTGCTCCAGTTCTTTCCTCCTTCCCTGCCTTAGACATTTAGAAATGCAACTACTTCATGATTACTCAACTAATCGGAACAGATGCAGTTTGAATCTTAACTCCCAGCATCTGTTGTCCACATTATATCAAGCTGATCTTTACACGCTGGCCAGCAGAACTACTAAAGCAGATCTGTTCTTCCTAGACATCTGCCTGCTTGTAAAGCCTTTTGTAAAAATAGGACAGCTGCTGACATTCGGAGCTGTGCTGAAGTGACTGATGCTGTGCTAAAGCTTATTTTGGCTTTATGCAGCAAGAAGGGGGACGTACGGATTCAATTCGGTAGGAAGCAGTAACGAGGCAGCAATGCTAAGCCGGTTGTTCAGGATGAGAAGGAAATGAGAGATGGGACGAACACTTTCCGAGTGTCAGCGAGGATCTCCCTGTCTCAGGATGTGCTGAATCAGTTTGACCGTGCCTGTGTCTTTCTCCAGGCAATACAGGGAGAGCTGAAATTAGTAGCTTGGCTAAATAGCAGTTGGATTGGTTTTCTCTAACAGCTGAAATGAGGAATATAAATCATAGAATAGTTTGGGTTGGAAGGGACCTCTAAAGGCCATCTAGTCCAACCCCCCTGCCGTGGAAATGCCATTCCAAATCCCAATGAACTAACAAGTAAACAATCTTCTGGGGAATATCAACGCCGTTACCTTGCGGAAGTCTTTCCATTTTGTGATTTATTATAGCAGATTTCTCAAACACTAACATTTTAGGCTCAGGACAGTCTGCTAAAAGCTGACATTTGATATGACAGTTGGCTCGCACTGGATTCCAAAACGCTATTGTATATAATGTTATCCCAATTCAACTATTCAATCTGAATTATTAGCAAAGTCTGAACTGCAGATTATTAACAATAGTGAAACCACAATGAATTTTAACAACAAAAAAATCAAAAGAAGAAAATATGAATATTGTGATTTTTTTTTAAAACATATTTAAGGAATAAGTGCAAGGTCCTTTACCATTTATATTCAAATCAATTTGCTCTTGGCAGATAATATGACAAGGAAAATACGCCAGTGACAGCACAACTTTTTAGTGCCCAGCTACATTTATTTTAGATGGTATCATAGGTCATTGACATCAGTGCTGGTCCAAGTCCTTGCCAGCTCCAATAGTCTCCCCAACAGTTTCATAACCGCCATACCTTGACTAGCTGAAGAGGAAGCCATATATATGTGTATATATGTCTAAATGTATATACACACACATTGTAATATGTATGTTTTTATATGTATGTTTTAAATGAGTGACTGTTCTGTTCCTACTTTGATAGGAATCAAAGATGCTATTCAAGTTTCATGCATGAGCAAAGTATCTTTTCAGAGAAAGCACTGAATGTTTGTTCGTTATTTTGGCTCACTATTTGTATTGCAGAAACATCGGAAAATCACGTCCACGCTGAGGACTTCTTGTGCCGATAACCTGACACTCCTTCATATACTTTGTTGTGTGGCGTGGAGGTAAAAGCTGGTATTTCTTCTGACCTCCTCTGAAATCTATCCACTAGAAGAATCTACCATCGTAGTCCAGACCAAGAAACTCTACACAGAGGACTGCCAGTATGAGTCAGCGTTAATGACAAGAACAACCACCAGGTAGCTTGTCAGAAGCATGGTGTGACTCAGACTAACTTCCACGAGTCTTTCCGCCCCATTAAATTTCAGTATTGTTCCAGCACATTTAGAGTAACAGATGATTAAACACCACCACATTTTAGGAATCAAGTTAACGAAGCGAGCACCGTGCAATGTAAAGGCTTGTTTCACAAAGGCTTCTGGAGTCACAGTGACATTGTTCCCCACTATCCTGAATTAGCGGGTGGGTTTTTTTACCTGGCAGCTGTGGGTTGGGAGAAAACCCCCATACTGAAGTCATCTTTAACACAGAGCTAGATCAACATAAAACATGAAAAATAATTATTACAAGCTCAATGCAGGCAACTAGCTGTAAAGTCTGTAGAAACAAATGTAACTTCTGTAGCTGGGTACTAATTGCTTGCGTTACCTTCAAACATCCCTCTCTCTGCGAATTGTCCAGCAGGCTCTCAGGTACTCTCATCCTCCATTAAGGGCTGTATTTCTAAAGACCATTACTTTCTTTTGTACTCCCTACCACATTTTGGGAGGGGAGGAGATATTCAAATTCATGTTGTCTTTCACTAATTAATAACAATTCAGACCTGGAACCACGTAAGAGCCTGTTCTAAGCACTGCCTTTCACCCCCTGCAACTGAAATAGTGAGTCTTACACACTTACGGGACAATCACAGCATCAAGTCTAATTTGTACATTTTGGAAAAGAAAACTTTTAGCTTGTTCAAGTGAAATGTTAGGAATCTGAGATTTCCTCTCTCACCCATTTGTATGAAGGGAAATTGAGTTTTGCCCATTCAAAAGAAGAGGTTAAAGACTGATATTTGAAAAAAATGAAAAAATGCAGAGTGAGATCTCCCACTGCTGCCATCTACTACAGCTCTTCCATTCATCCAGGTTTCTCTACAGCATTGCACCAGAGACTACATTTGTAAGGGGGAAGGAAGGAAACCTTGAACAAAATGCGGGATCACAACCCTGAACCTACAGAAGAACACAATTTGCCTTGAGCGGGGAACCTGCTCAGTAGATGCTCTTGGGAGACCATCCTAGAAGGAAGGAGGGCCCGGGAGAGCTGGTTGATGTTCAAGAACCATCTCCTCCAGGCTCAAGAATGGTCCATCGCAACACACAGAAAATCAAGCAGAGGCAGCAGGAGGCCTGGATGCACAAACAATGAGCTCTTGACTAAACTTAGACATGAAAAAGAAGCGTACAAGAGGTGGAAGCAAGAGCAGGGGACCTAGAGAGATTATAGATGTACTATCCAAGCACACACAGATGGGGTTAGGAAAGCCAAAGCTCAAATGAAGTGGAACCCGGCAAGGGAGGTGAAGGGCAACAAGAAAAGCTTTAGCAGAGATATCATCAGCAACAGGAAGGCTAAGGAAAAACAGGGCTCCACAGCTGAGTGGGGCAGAGGACCTGCTGACCGGAGATATGGAAAAGGCCAAGGTACTCGCTGCCGCCTTTGCTTCTGTTGTTACCAGCAAGAGCAGCTCTCAGGAAACCCAGGCCTCAGAGCAGAAAATTGCCTCAATTGCCAGGCTCAAAGGGCTGTGACCAGTGGCACAAAGCCCAGCTGGAGACCTGGCCTGACTGGTGTACCCCAGGGGTCAATACCCAGGCCAGGACGGCTTAACACCTTCATTAATTAGGGTGTTGAAGGAATGTAAACATGCTCACCCTCAGCATGTTTGCAGGTAACACAAAACCGGGAGAAGTCGTCGATACCTCAGAGGGGTGCGCTGCCATTCACAGGGACATCGACAGGCAGGAGACATGACCCAACACATCAATCTCAGGAACCTTAAGGGCAACGTCAAGTCCTGCCCCTGGGGACAAACCACCCCAGGCACCAGCAGACACTGGGGCCAGACACCTGGAAAGCAGCTTTGCAGGAAAAGTCCTGGGGGGCTTCGTGAACAAGGGGAACGTGAGCCGGCCACAGGCACCCTTGCAGAAAAGACAGCCAACAGCCCCCAGATGGCCAGCAGGTCAAGGGAGGCGATCCTTCCCTGTGCTTGGCCCTGGTGAGACACATTTAGAGCACTTGGCTCCCCAGCACAACAGACACATGAACATACTGGAGAGAGTTTGGGAAAGGGCCACAAAGCTGATGGGAACTGGAGCAAAAAGACAGCCAACAGCCCCCAGATGGCCAGCAGGTCACAGTGAAGACTGCTGGATAGAAGATCTAATAATAAAGACACATTGCAGATAATGGCTGTGTAGGAAACCACTGTCATGTTAAAACCATCAAAACTGCCATGTTGCCCAAGCAGTGCTACATTACTGACAGAACAGTCACCTACTTCTGCCATCAGCCAGTTTACAACTCATCTGCTTGAGCTCACCTTCCACCTGTCAGTCAGTGTTTCTCAGCCAAGTGGTTTAGGCATGGTGTACTACCTGACAAGGCTGCATCTGCAGAGCTTACGCTCTGTAAAATGGGTATTCAGCATATTTTAAGTAATGTGGTCAACATTACTGTGACTCCTAGATGTGTATAGTGAAAACTGAACAAATATACTGCTATCTAATGTGTAGTTCAAAAAAGCCTGTAAAGAAGTGGCAAAATTTTCTGCTGTACAAAGTACAAAAGCATACAACTTCAGAAAAAACAGTTTATTTTACTGCCCAAATCATTAAACACTAAACAAGACAACCTTGTAGTTTATACATTAGGAATGTAAGTTTTCATGTACAATTAAGAGAACACTTCACTGTAAAAAAGGTGAAATACTGCTTTACTAAAACAGAATGGTGTCACACAAGGAACTGAAGAATATGAGAAAGTGCGGCACATTCATTTAAACTCAGGCTCTCAGGTGAAGACAGACATCTATAGACTGATGCAGCTATTCCAGACTTTGGTAAATATTAAGAAATGTACACATCTAGTCTTAGAAGTAGAATTATACAAATAGAAAAGGCAATATATTACACACCTATATACAGCGCTGTAAGCCTCAAACACTGACAAAAGATACCGGACATAATTTAGAAATTTCTAGAATCCTCCGAAATCAGAAGAGACCTCCTCAGAAAGAAGTGTGGGTTAAATAGCTATGTATTTCTGTACCTGTCAAATCTGTCAGGTATTCAAGGACATTTCACTCCCCTCAGAAAAGTCATTGCAGCTCTACAGCAAGTGGTTAAAGAGGCCATACGCTTTTTGCGCAAGTGTTATAGATTCTCACAACAAAAATAAATCTTCTCAGCTTCAACAGAGTTTTGAAAGTGTTGCTGTTCAAAGCCATCATTGGAATCAGTGCCCTTTGATTTAAAACAGTAAGGTCAGTTATAAATGTCAGCATTAAAACAACTTCTCTCATTATAATTTGAGACGATTCTCTCCTACATAACATTTTTCCCCGAGAATGTTGCAGCCGTGTATGTTTAGAGCGTATTCATCAGAACTACCCACTCCCGGGTAGACTACAACATGGGATGTCTTAATAGGTTTTCCTTACACTGTTAGAAGACCTCTACTTCTTTGAAATGTATTTTTCATTCATTAGTCTAAAGTGATCAGATAATGCTCAAAACCCAAGAGCTTGACAATTTTAGGAATATCGTTACAGAATTAATATATTTGCTTCCTGCCCTACTTCCATGGATATTTGGACAACAAATAATTCTGCCCTCCCTCTCCCCTAGCCTGCCCTTTTTTTTCTTTTCCATTTTTAAGAAAAGAAGGAAGCACAGCTGGAAGTTCTATTAGTCACATCAGGAAAGAAAGTCTTTAGACTCGATCGGTATCAAGGTGTGGTGTCAGTTCACAAAAACATGCTCATTGTATAAGTGGCTCCAATACATACATATTAATATGAAGCCAGATATGTATAGGAACAGCAGCCTTTAGCATCAAGAACCTTTCCTTTTATCATTTTCTCAGAAAAGTATGAAGATTTATGTATTTTCAGTTGTACCAATATGAGCCTATGCCTTGGGTTCAAGCCAGACCACAGTTAGAATAACTAGCTGGATAAAATAAACAGATTAACTAACTTTACTAACACTGTTTGACTTGTAGCCAACAGTATTGTAAACATTATGTTACATATCTACATTTTATGGCACTGTAGATCCTTCAAAATTCTAATTATTTATAGTTAAAGTGACTAAATCTTCCCAGTATAATAAACATCTTTTACAAAAACACCCA
>NW_008824983.1:3766025-3799933 GCF_000699105.1 Pygoscelis adeliae | reverse complement strand
TGAACTAAATGAAATAAAACAAAACCAGTAGAATTACTTAAGAATTCTAGTCCCTCGACACTAACTCACAACTAATACCGTTCAAAACAAACATTTGTCAATTGCAATTCTGTTTATTTGTTCTAGTTTATGTTTCAATTTTAATTACTGTAAAGTGTTTCCAAAGTATTCCTAAAGGCTATGCTGCAAGAGCAGACCAGCAGGCAGCTGTAAGTTCTGCACGTTATTTCTTCGTAACATCTAGAACAAATTTCAAGGAAAGGAAGAGCTCTACATTCAGTATGCGTAGTGCTAGCCAACATCTGCTATCAGCTGCCTAAACCCCTTCTACTGCTTGTGGTTATGCACGCTCCAGCAGCCACATCTATTAGTCAATCTGAAACAAATGTGCCGTCTAATGTGTATTCCAGAAAAACCTGTAAAAAAGAGGCAAAATTTTCTGCTGTACAAAGTATTTACAAAAACATATAACTTCAAAGAACCAGTTTATTTCACTGGCCAAAGTATTAAACACTAAACAGGACAAACTTTAGTTTATACATTAGGACTGTAAGTTTCCATGTACAATTAAGAAAACACTTCACTGTAAAAAGGGGAAATACTGCATTACTAGAACAGAACAGTGTCACACAACAACCTGAAGAATGAGAAAGTGCGGCACATTCATTTAAACTCAGGCTCTCAGGTGAAGACAGACATCTATAGACTGATGCAGCTATTCCACAGACTTTGGTGAATATTAAGAAATGTACACATAGAGCCTGCAGTCCTAGAAGTAGAATTATACGACTTACTTTTCCCTATCAGCTATGTCTCCTCATCATTAATTAACCAGCTTATTAATTGCTATAAACCTGAATAACGTTAGCTGCTTATAAGTTACTTGTGCTTCAGTTTAGGTCAAAAAAGGGATATCTAAACTTATCTTCAGGAAAATAGGAAAGTCTACCAGAATTTTAGTGTTTGTTTTGTTACCAGGTTCTTGACAATAAGGGATCACTAGCTGCAGAAATTTGGACAGTTGGGAATGACTATGCCTTAGATCTTCATCCTATTTCTCCACCCATAATAATATATTGTCTGTTTATCAGCTAGTCAGTGCTACTGGAGTGGTTTTGTCAGCTATTGCTTCTCCAAATTTCTGCATAAGAAGTTTTAATGTCCATTTTTAATTAAAATCTTAATGTTATAAAAGTTGGTATCAAACAAGGTCACCAAATTAACTGCAGGTTAAAGGTTAGGTAACCTTGAACAGACTGCTGTTTTAGAATTTCAAACTAGAAAAATAAGAGATATAAAAGACTAGGAATTACAGTGCTAGTTATATTTACATTATCATTTCCCTTTGTGCTTGCAAATCACTGAAAGTACACATCCTTTGGTAGTATTCTCCTAGTGTCAAGTAAGAAGTTCATGTTAAACACATTCACACTCCTGATTTGCTTGAGTCAGTGCAAAGGGCTCATACCTTATTTCCTGCATAACATTGTTACATAAGCACACCTCTTCCCCATAAATAACAAAAATACTGATGACAGCGACTTTTCAATGAATAGCTTTGTGCCTGATATTTAAGAATCTGAAAGAAAGACAGTCTGTCACACAATTTGTAAGTCTAAAGAGTGACTACTATAGCAACTGATAAGAACTCCGATCCACAAGTGCTGCTGTATGACTTTTGGCCCAGTTTCAAAGACATATAGAAAAACCAAAATGCATCTGTAATTCAGACTCATACAGGCATAAAGAAGTATGAACACTGCAACGTGTACTAACTACCATTACAAAAACTGCCATAACATCAAACACTGAACTGATGCTTCTAGCTTTAACCTTACATGTAAGCACAGCTTTCTCATAGCTAACATAAGAGAATGTTTGTTCTTACAATGCTGTTCCAAAATTTCATGCCCATGCTGCAAGACTCCTCTCAAATAGGACAAGTACTTGCAGTTTTGCCTATGCCAAGTGGTACCAAAAAAGCAGAATCTGGGAAAGAGGCTCCATTTGTTCCCATACTGTGCATCTGCAAAAAGCCACACATCTCCGTCAGTGGCTAAACGACCAATCTTGTTAGACTGGTGAAGCTGTAAGCTTCACATGAAGCCGTAAGCAATCAGGTGCATAAACACAGTAAGTCGAAGAGGAACGTTCCAAGCTATTAGAAGTTGATGCAAAATAATTACAACTGTTGTCTATTCACTATTACTGTTAAATGTGAGCCAAATAAGAATTTATGGGCTTGAGGTTTAAGAAAGTATGTATAGCATATTAAGAAGCTTAATGTACCAATGTACCAATATCAGCATAAACCCTCAATATTTCATTTTTCATACTTGCCAATTTAATATCAATCTGTTGACAAAGTTATGCTAATACTAGGAGGTCGCTGCTGATTAGGTTGCTTGCTTAAAGTCGGAAGATCTGTTCTTTCTGTTCCGTATATCAGTTTTTCCTCCTGAAGACTGCAAGCTGAAAACCTGTTTGCCTCTGTACCAGATACACCACCACGATTATTTGGAACTGTGACACCACTGACCTGTTCAAAGGATTTACTAAACACAGTAGTGGTCGTTCTGGCCAGACTATGGCTGCCAGGCTTAGGCAGGGACTGGCTAGTTGTCAGTGTCAGTCTCTTCAGAGAGACAAGCTCTAGATTCTCACTCATGGCTCTCTGAGTTTGTTTTCGTGACAAGTGTTCTCGGCAGGTTTCTCCTTCTTTTTCTTTTCCTCCAGCTTTGCTTCCTCCAGACCTTCGTTGGCTCTTCCCCAAAAGGTTCTTACCGCTCGTGTTGCTGCTGTTAGATAGGGCAGACTGACTTGTACTAGAAGTAGCCCTAGAGTAAAACCCTTCATCAGTTTCAGATACTTCTATCAGTTCTTCTTGCATTGCTAAATCAGTATTACCTGCATGGTAGAAAAAGAAATAAAGAATGAGCAACTGACTTTCTCACATTTATTGATTTTATGTATTCCTAGATTTTGATATTTACAAGCATGAAGCCATACAGCAACAGAACAGAGAACAGAAAACAAAATACTTACCTATTCCACTAGATTTTGGAATTAAGGTTCATTAGGATATAAAGTTACAGCAAATAATGCTGCATTAACTAGATCAAAAAGCATGCCCAGAATCTCATTTTGTAGTGATTTTGAAAAAAAAAAAAAAATGCAGTCTTGTTAATTCATGCAGGAGATTAGAAACTTATAGATTAGAAGATACCACACAGAACAAAAAAAAGTGTAAATCTTATTTTGAGCAAGTGCTCCAATACATGATTTTGCAAAGCTCGTTGATTATGAAGGTATGTGATCAATACCCCAGGACACCCAATATGGCACCTGCACGTTTAGCAACCCAAGAATGCTTTAGGACTGAAAGGTCACCTTCTGCATCATAGGTTTGGTGGTATGAGTTGGAAGCTCAAGCACAACATGAGATCTCCAGTATACCATGAAAGGTGGAATTTGGGAAATCTGAGGTACACAGTGAGACACTTTTCACATCCATTTTGACAGACTCTTCATACCACTGATCACCGGATTTTGTAAGCCCAATAAATATGCTTAATAAACTCAAAGGTATGTTGAGTCTCACAGTGTATTTTCTCCAGATTAAATAAATCTACTTGTAAGTATGTCGTCATTGTCTGTGGCACAGACGAAGCTGTGTGCAATACATGCATTTGTGTTATTACACATGCAAATATATTAACTGCATACTTTAATTCTCCAAACATGCAGCAGTGACCCTTTCAATCAACAGTGGTACCTTAGAGTGCAGCTACAAGTGCTCTGCTAAAACTGCACTCTGCCAGATGAGTTTATTCCATCCTCCATCATTTTTCTTACAGATTTTTGCCTCCTGATTTCTGGCATGCCTTTGCTGTCAGTTCTAGGATCTGTAGCTGTTTCCTGTACTCCCTGTAAATGCTGAACATCATTCTCTGCTAGTGCTCTGCTCTTTTCCCCATTCCCGGTCCTCTCTCCAGCCACACTTGTGACACTAATCTCAGGTATGATAAAGTTGCCCAATTCAGTAGCATCATTACCATTCTCTGGTTGTTCTAGAATTAAAGATGGATAAGAAAAAAAACAAAAGATGTCTGAAACAAAACATGAAACAAAAGCCAGTAGATACAGATAACTAAAGCATTATGAATTAAAGCAGATGCTCACGTATTAACCTCTCATTAATTAGCAACATTAGCAAGTATGGAATTTTGCTTTATTTCTAAATGGCAGGCTTCAGTCTTCCAATTATTGGCCTGCACCCACATACTGGAAAGCCCCATGCTTGATCTTCCAAAATTGAAATTTCTGAGGATCATGAAACAAACATTCAGATATTGTCAGAAATCAAAGAACCCTCCATAATTCACTTTTATGATTATATTCTCTTTATCACCATGCTAAAGTGAAACTTATTTTAACAATGAAATGGCATATCAACTTTATGTGTTATCATGTAAGACTAGAAATTCCACACATAAAATGTCATGATGCTGCACAGTGGTCAGCCTGAAAACTAACAGTGAAACAACTAAGCCAACTCAAGCACACTTTGACTTCCATTTTCTTTCTTCCTTTCAAAAACCTGTTTTCCACCAGAAAAATATTTACAAGTAAGAAAATTCTCCAGTTACTAAAACCAATTTATTCAGATAAAACCTATGGAGTCTTACTGCAGTTTTTGCCACCTACTAATAATATAACATAAGTGTTGATCTCCTCAGCCTTTTTAAGCTTCTTATATGAGCTTACAACTAAATTAGTTTGCAATAAACTTATTTGTGTCACACAGGTCAGTTACTAAGTACAGTTGAGAAAACAGGGATGATTTAGCTGGGGGGAGGGGAAAGCACCAAAACTTTCTGCAGCATGGGGAGGGGAGGGGGGGAATTATGGCAAAAAACCAATGCAGCTTTGTTCTAAGATTACTTCTTTTCATCTGGGTAAGTCATCAACAGCAGATATACAAGTGCTCAGCCTGGCCAAAAAATTATTTCAAGACAGTCAAAGATTCCTGCAGACATAGCCAAAAATCCCCAAGCAAACAGAAAGCTCCACTGCTACTCGAAGTGAGAGAATGGTGGTTGTGTGGAAGCACAAGAGATTTAATAATGATATTTAGTGATAAGAATATAATAGTTCCTACAAGGTCCTGGTAAAACAAATCCCAACTCAAAAGATGCCTGTCTACATTAGATGAAGACAGGTTTGAGAAGGATGAACTGCTGAGAGCAAAAAAAAGTGAAAATAAAAGTGGGAGTTGAAACTTTATGGAAATTCCAAGTATATGCAAGCAACAAGTTACAATCCTAGTGACCTGTCAGCTCTACAGTGTTTGAAGTATTCTCAGTATCTGAAGGTCTTTTTAAAAGTATTCAGAATTGCTTTATCAGCACTAGCTCTACAACCACAAAACTGCATTTAGATGACCTGGAGAAGAAAAAAGAGAAGCCATCAGTTACAGATAGTCATGGCACATCCTCCGTGAAGATGTATACCATGGAAATACAAGTGAAGAGTGAGAACTACACTATATGCTATATAGTTATATATTCTATATGTGTTATATATGTATAATATATGCAAACACTATGGTCACAACCTTGACAAGACTAAAAATGCACTAAAAGCACAGCTCAGAATAAAGCTCAACTGAGTCCCTGTGTCTTATTCATAACGCAGCTCTTTCAGACCTGAGGATTAAGTAAGGACCACCCAGACTATACTGCCAGTTTGCTACTGCACGTGACAGAAGCTGGCAGTACAGACATTTAACTGACAGTATATATAAGTCCAAAAACAGAGGAATTTATGATGAGATGATTTTTCACAGTGGCAGCTCTAATGCTGTTCAGCTGGAGGGGATCCTCTCTTCCCCCTGTCCCAGCACTGAGGACTCTTGTGCAGGCACAGTGTACTTCTAGGTCAAGCGGGCTACGGCGCTGGGCTTTTTGCTAGCATTTGTGCTGTCTGCACTTATCATAACAATGAATTAAGTCTCAGAGCTAGAAGGTTATTCTGGTAGGGATAGACATCATTGTCCCCTGGTGTAAGAGCTATCCCTAATTTTACCTGCAAATGCTAAGTATCATGATTTAGTCAACTACTAATGAAAGTATCTATTTAACAAGTTATACTATCCAAAGGAAATCACATTAATAATTGGTGCTATTAACCACTAACTTCCTGGTATTTGGCAGGAAACAAGTTCGAACTGTTTTCAAGCGTTACTCCTTCTAACAGCACTTTCTGCAAAAGTCTTCCATTGTCAGTAACAAAGGTAACAACCGAGCACCGTGAACTGCAATAGTAATAAAAATAAATAAATAATAATAATTATAATAATAATAATGCCACCATCAAATATAGCCTTTTTTCTAAAAACATAGGAGCAGAAAGGTTAGTGAGGAGAGAAGATCAACGCTCTGACTGGCCTCATTGGTCTAACATTACTAGGGTGAGGTACCTGTGCCTCTCCTATGGCAATCTTCAAACGCCTTCCTGCTACCCTGTCAGTGCAGCTACAGGCACCTTATTTCAGCAGAACTTCTTCCCAGGATCCACTGATCTCCATATGCATAAGTCGATTCTGCTAGACACTTCATTTAGAGCCAGGACACCAGAAAGAGGAGAGGGCGGAACAGAGCTTACTGTCAGTCCCTTCCCCACCAAGGCCAGGAAAGCACTAATTAACAGCATCCAACTCCAAAGAAAGGAGACTCAGAGTGCACAGCAGAAATCGGAGGAAAAATTCTTTTGTTACAGATTTTGTATAATAGCGATACTTATTGTTGTTTGGTGGTGTGCATTTCTAAACGTAATATCCTACTGTGATACAGCACTTTACCCTTCATTGCTGCATTCCCACAGCTGTGCAACCATTACCACAATGAACTGGGGAAAAAAACCAAAAAACTTAGAGTTTTATGCAGCACAGTTATGTGTGATCTTTTAGTTAAGTGCTATAAACTACTTCTAATGAAAGGGAATATACCTTTCTCCGAGTTTAACATTGAACAACAGGAGGAAATTAATGAAAAAATGGGATACTGGGTATCTCAACTCCTATTAACACTGTCTATCATAGCATCTACAGTCTCATGGCAGGGATAAGACTACACAACCCATGTCCTTCATAGTAGCATCCCCTCCTTACTTTAAAACTTCTAAGAACACCTAAAACAAACCTTCAGCTTCGTAGTGCTTGGTGTTGAAGATAATACTGCTTCAAGCTGGACAACTCTGGGGGTCTATCCTTTGAGAAAGAGATATTAATACCCAGTGCACAAGGCAATGTAGCGCAACAGAAAACAAAGGACACTGCTAAACAGCGTAGAGACAAAACTGAATAATTATGTCAGTATGAAAGTTAATATAAATATGCCCATAGCAGTTGAAGGAAAATGCATTTGGAGACACACTTCTGAATGCTTTGAGTAGTACAACCAACCTTGATAGTGCATTTCATGATTACTAGTTGCTAAGAATTAATTCAAAAGATATTTCAGTCAGTCTACCTTATTATTATGGTTGCCTACATCATTCACCTCAGATTGCACAGGCAAACTGCCCATTTGGATTGTAATTCAATTTTAACCACGAGCTCAAGCTGCATTTCCTGCACAACAATGTTAGCATTTTGAATTATTCACAAAAGCCTCAAGCTTATATCCCCAAATTAACATTCATTCCAGATTCCTAAAAAAATAAAAATTATAACTATTTCAGGAATTAATACTGTTTCAAAAAAAAGTATGAATGACTGTGGAGAGAATTTTCTAAGACTAATGTTTCTAAACCTTGTGTACTACAAAGTCAGTTTCTGCAATGGGGAAAAAAAAATAACATCTTGTCCTTCTTCTCTAGTTGATGTCTCTGTTTTTGTGTATGTATCTTACCAACACCTGCTTAGCTCTTTTTACTCAGTCTGTTATATCAGGGTATTTCTCTTACATGCATTACCTCTACACACAGGAGTTTTTCCCGAGCAACCCTTTTATGGGGCAGATTTTACATTAGTAAGGAAAACATTGCTAGGGCTTACTTTGGTTTTTTCCTAGTTTCCATAAATAACCATTCATTTAGGTGTTTATGTCCCTTACACACTGTATGATTTTTCTGGTTTTCCTCTATTTGTGATTGGAAATGGAGATGCCACTCAAGGCTTGTTTTTAAAACATGAACGCCACAAAAAAACTAATGCTAGATAGAGGAGCTAATGTGCCTCTTCTTTAAGCTTTATGATTTATAGGCAATCCAATTCAATAGCACTAAGTAATTTGTTGATAATTGGTGGCTAGTATCAACTGACTCTATAAATACTATCCATTTGTGATTAGATGGATCCATTTTGCAAATGACCTTCACCTTTAGTACCTCTGAAGTAGCTACCTTAGAAATCCAAATTCACAATACCAATTTGATTTTTAAAAAAGTCCTTCTAAGTTACAGCTCTAATGAACGAGTTACAGGGTTGAGTATTACAACAAGATTAAATGTTAAGTTGACCTTTTTTCAAAACTGACTTTAATCTAGAGTCCTAGCAAAGGCTGGCAAGATCTAACATCTGAAAACTTTTATAGTAAACTGAATGTTTTAAAAGATTAAAAAAAAGCCTGTGCTTCTCAGCTGGAAATGTGATTTGCTGTAATTCTTTTATTTATTTTACACAAATAGCTAGTGTTTGAAAGTTGCTGCCCTTGCTTCACCGAGGGATAGTTTGCTTCCTCAGGTCTTCTGGTCCACATAATGTGTAAGACCAAACTACCTCTCAGCTGTCTCCTCTAGCTCCCTAATCCATTTGTACAACCCATTTTTATTATACTGAAGCACAAAAATAAAACCCCCAAATAGATTTTTTTCCCCCCTTACACTGTGGGAGAGAGTAATGGTCAGGAGGTACAAGGTTTGTCATCTGATTTCTACCAATTCCAGTAATTATTTTAATTCAAACAAGCATCTGTAAGCACAAGCCTCATTATTCTTTCTGCATGCTGACCCTGAAGATCTATTCCATGTCTTCCTTTTATCAAGAATTGTGGAGCACTGAATTATGTTATTAGGAATTTTGAAATCAGGAGACCATCCACTCTGACTTTAAAAAGGCTTTTCAAGTCACAAACAACAATTTTCTTGGTATTTTATAATGAAAATTTTGAGATTAGCTGAAGTGGTATATGCACAGAACATTTACCATTTAAAACAAAACCAAAACAATTGGACAGTCAGTTAGTCAAAGATACCATAGACTCAGTCTTGGCCTTTAAACTAGCCTAATGTTTACGTAGCCTTCAAATTTACAACTACTCCCACAACCTGCTATACAAGTTCCCCTCCACCCCCACCCTACACCAAGTGATTTTCTTCCACTTGATTAAATCCTGTACCATTGAGGCAAATCCAAAGTTTTCCCAATAACCCAAACAAAATGTTGACAAGCAAATCCAAAGTTTTCCCAATAACCCAAACAAAATGTTGACAAGCACTTTTTTGTAAAAGTCCTTAATCTTTCAGTCCTCATCCCTAACACTGACTACTCCTCGCTTGGGTCATACTAGCTAGATTATCACTGTTTCTCTCAACTTGTCCTGCTTTATGAGACTCCCATAAAACACAGCATTCCGCCCCATTTCTATGAGTCCTACTATTATTCTCATTTCCCTTTCACCTTACTGTTATCTGCTGCAGGGCACACTTGTCCCACCCATTTTTCCTTGAACTTCACCAAGCATCATCCCCTGCAAGAAGGCAATAATCATAAAGACTTCTAGATTTCTGTAGATTTTTTTTGCTGAAAAATTTGCATTCTTATAAGGATGGTTCCAATACTGATTCTGTAACATTTTTATTTCATTTTTTCCGTAAAAGCAAAGACAAAAGGAATGTTTATTTTAATACACTTTTAATTCCTCTGAATGAACTAGCACTCAGTATCCCCGATCTGTGTTCCCCTCTACCGCCTCATTTGAACAAGCATCAGAACCACTCAAAAATAATAGCTGACAAAATTGCCAAGCTTCAGAGGGCATTTGTCCATTTAAAAGCTGAGCTATCATACAGTTTTCTTGCACCTAGTCAATAATCCCTGCTTAACAACTGTAAACCTGAAGGAAAATAAATAATAAAGACTGAAATGGTCCTTAGCAGTCTTGGTATTTCAGTAATAACCTGCTACTGGACCTCAGTCAAGTTAAAGACACTAATGTTTTGCTCCTCAGCTTTGTCTGACAGTTTTAAGAAGTTTTTAATCAATTGAAAAGAAGTTTGGTTATTTTACCTTTGCCCCTCACCCCCTCTGGCAGCTTATTATTGGTACTACTACCACCAATGTGTATCATTACTGCTCAGAAAGCTCTATCATTATTTGAAAGTCGTCTTCTACAGCGTAGTTATAAATAATTTTCTCAACACTTACCTGAAATACCTCTCGGTCCTTTACAAGTAACTTGGCAATATTTTTCTAACCAAACTGTCCATATACTACAAAAGCTCATACAGTACACATCACAGAAATTTTTATGATAATACTTCAAAATCTTTATTGAACCTATTAAAAGAGCATTCTTATCTACACTCACTCGCTTAGCCTGTCATCAGAATTACAAGCCCAGCAGAACAAGCCATTGCCAATTTTGATCGCTGGTCCAGCGGCTCTTCCCTCATCTGAAGATGGTAGAAGAAGTGGAATATAAAGTTTCTCCTTTTGCAGTACATTCAGCACCATTTTTTCTACTTATTAGCCCAGACCTGTGTTCTACTTTATGGAAGCCCTTATACTAGTTTGCCCAAATGTGCTGGTTTTGGCTGGGATAGAGTTAATTTTCTTCATAGTAGCTAGTGTGGGGCTGTGTTTTGGATTTGTGCTGGAAACAGCACTGATAACACAGGGATGTTTTAGTTGAGTTGGGAGGGGACACAGCCGGGACAGCTGACCCCAACTGACCAAAGGGATATTCCACACCATATGATGTCATGCTCAGCATATAAAGCTGTGGGGAAGAAGAAGGAAGGGCGGGACGTTCAGAGTGATGGCGTTTTGTCTTCCCAAGTAACCGTTAGGCGTGATGGAGCCCTGCTTTCCTGGAGATGGCTGAACACCTGCCTGCCCATGGGAAGGAGTGAATGAATTCCTTGTTTTGCTTTGCTCATGTACACGGCTTTTGCTTTACTTAAACTGTCTTTATCTCAACCTACAAGTTTTCTCACTTTTAATCTTCTGATTCTCTCCCCCATCCTATCAGAGGGTGTGAGCAAGTGGCTGTGTGGTGCTTAGTTGCTGGCTGGGGTTAAACCACGACACCAAAACATAGTAATTTATCCCTCTACCCTTAAATCCGATTTTTATTTAAGTAATTTAAGACAGATGAGGTTCTGCAGTAAAGCTGTTAAATATTTGCTTTGCTTCAGGTACTATACATTACTTTTCAGAAGAAAACAGGAACATTGGCCTCTAAAGAATCAATAACTTTGTACAGCTCCCTTTAACGAAAAGTTTTTTTTATGCGGTGTTTTTTTTTTTTAAATCATGATTAAGGAAATAAAGAATATACCTCATCTGAACTGCATTAAGATTACCATTCACCAGTTAAGAAAATAAAAACCTCCAAACTGCTGCTTGCTTACTAGCAATGAAGATGTGCAATAACAAAATTCTCAATATTATTTTAAGCACGTGTAAAAAGCTGAGAATTCATTGCAAAATGTGTTTCTTACCATGCCTTTTCCATCTGTGCCCTCGGATAGACATGCTAGTCACAGCATTTCTTGATATTCTGGATGAAGTAGGGGTAATTTCAACTTGAATGCATCTTGTACCTTCTTTACTAGATTTCATGGCACCCTGAGGCAGTGAAGCTTTAATTGCATTAGCAACCTAGAACAGAAAAGATGCAGTTAAAGTTCTTCACATGAAGATCCAAATTTTAGAAGCAGCATTCCGTCAGGAGATTCTTATCACTCCAGAAGAATACCGTGTACAATTCCAGTTTAAGGTCAAAAAGCACACTAGCTTTTTCACGGGTTACAAAGAATGCTGGTGGCAATTACCTCTCAGAACTAAGTTACATTTAATACCTGCCACGTTTTAAAACAAAGTTTCCAGTTTAAAGATGTGGCTATTACTTAACATGAACTTCAGAATGCTTCTGCACTATCATCCAAGCTTTCAAGACTTAGAAGCGTTCTACTGAAAATAGCTTGTTCATTAGTGAAGATGACAAAATAACTAGGTACATTGAAGATACCTGAGCATGTGTGTGTGTACTTACAGATCTAGCTATTCACACAAGCACAGCCACATAGACCTCATGGGATTTAGGTTCCCGGTGTGATGTCGCATCATGCACATTCACTGGAAGGATTTCCTAGACTAAAAATTCTACTCAAAAAAATGTTGAAATACAACACCTACCAGCAAAGGTTCTGGATACAGTTCCAGCTGTGCTCTATACAAAATGTCATCCATAGCTTTACGAGCCAGATCCCATTCTCCATTGTAACTACAAAGGTAAATATATACATAATAATAAGCATCTATATCAACAGATGAACCTTCTTGATCACATAACCTTCACAGATTTAGTATTACTTGAGAGCTCAGTTTAGAGGAGTTGAACTACTTGTGTTCATTAGCAGTAAGCCTGCTATTTAGAGAACTTGTACTGAAGTAGCGTCTATGGAGACGAAGTTTTGTTTTCATTGGCCACCCTGAGCAGTTTAAAAATGACATAATTAGTTACTGATCAGCTAGTCATGAAATATTCTGAAATTCAAACACGATTGTTTTAATATTACTCCACCTTTTGATTATTCCTGTGTTACTAGTCTCTAATTATTTCAGTTAATAAGAGGGCTTTACACATTAACATGACTATCAAAGGGTAAATGACATCAGCATTTCAGAGAAAGAATGATAAGACCTTTTTTCCTTAACTAGACTGATGTCAAAACTAAGCATGCAAAAATACGGACAGCAGACAACGGTTGAAAAAGTTTTTTTTTTTAAAAGATTTTTTCAGAAGACTTCTTCACATCAGCAGTTATACCTATTAAGTGCTGTTCTAGCCCTCTTTCCCCAGTACGACGTCAGTAACTTCAGCTAACTACTTGGAGAACTATGTTCTCTTCCTGAGGGCCTTATTGTTAGACACAGCATCTGACCACCAGAAAATAAAACATTTCAAAGGTAGCATGCCTAAATGAGTGTAGAAATTACGCTGACATTTCTTTATTTTGTATGCATATATATATTAAAAAAAAAACCAACTTACAATGCATAATAAATCCCTGTTAGCATTTGCACCATGAATTCAGATGAAACTGGAATCCTACAGTTGACTCCCTTGTATTTTCTCACTTGTTGGCGAGGATATCCGCAGACACAAATTCTAAAGAAACCACACATTCGTCATTAGCAAATAATGTAGAAGCACCTTTGTATAGAACTCTACAAAGCTAGGTGTTTAGTATACATCTTAACTACAATAGACCCACAGGAAGGTATCCATCAACAAGCCTGTGCTGAAGCACACCATTTCTTATTATGGAAGAAGGGTATGCCCTCTACTGGCAGAGTTCAAGTCCTTCAAAATAGAGACATCCTAGAGATTCCTGTTACGTTTATACTACAGTGGAACATGAAAGAAAACCGCAGTGAAAGTCATTCTGAATCCACGCCTTTGCTGCAGAACAGACAAAAAATAAGTTAATAGTATTTAAGGAAATAAAGCAGCAGAGCAACTATTAATATTACAGACAGAAGCATAACTGTCATTGCATATAATATGGAAGCTGCATACAAGTTTTCAAGCAAAGAGACCAGAAGTGTCACTTATAAAATCCAGTAAAAGTCAGCTTTAGAATTTAGTTCCAAACTAAATTCCACATCAGGTTCTGTAGTCAAAACATTTTGGGAATCAAAGATATTGGGTAGTTAAATATTCAATTCATTAGCTATTACTGGACTTCTGGAATGACCTTTAATGACATTAATCAAAGTATTTCCTTCTCCAAAGCATAGACTAGACGGTTTAGTCTCAAAAAGCTTCAATTCTTCAGCTTCAATACCAGAGAGCTTGTAAAACTCCTCTTAAATCTATTTTTTTCCAGAAAAACAATTGAATTAAGATTGTATTGTAGTACCTTTCAAATGACATCTGTAATAGAGATTTCAAGAGCCTTTTTTTATTAATACTAACGTTGCCACTAACCCACTGCACTTTTTTTCCTCTCCTTCTCTATCCCGCAACTCATCTGCTTTGGCTACTTAAAAAAAGGAAAAAAAAACAACAACAAAAAAGCAGACAGCGCCCCCAAGATCTCTATGGCTCAGCAACTCTCCCAGTATGTACTTTGCACCTGGTACGATCTAAATTTGACTCTTCGTGCTGATATCACCATATCTCCAAATAAAAACAACAAAAAAAAGATTTTAAACACTTCATCAGGAAAGACAGGAAGCCACGCTAGTGACAACATGCAAGGAAATGAAGACATGAGATGTTCATAAAGGAAGAATCATAGAATGGTTTGGGTTGGAAGGGACCTTTAAAGATCACCAATTTCCACTCCCCGCCATGGGCAGGGAAATCTTCCACTAGATCAAGTTGTTCAAAGCCCTGTCCAACCTGACCTTGAACAATTCCAACGATGAGGCATCCACAACTTCTCTGGACAACCTGTTCCCGTGCCTTACCACTCCCATTGTAAAAAATTTCTTCCTTATGTCCAATCTAAATTGACCCTCTTTCAGTTTAAAACTGTTGCCCCTTGTCCTGTCACTACAGGTATTGGTAAAAAGCCTCCCTCATCTTTCTTATAAGCCTCCTTTATATATATATATTGAAGGGCTACAATAACATCTTCCTGGAGTATTCTCTTCTCCAGGCTGGACAACCCCAACTCACTCAGCCTTTCTTGATAGGAGCGGTGTTCCAGCCCTCTGGATCATTTTTGTGGCCCTCCGCTGGACCCGGAGGTCCACAAAACAGGTCCATGTCTTTCTTTTACTGGGGACCCCAGAACTGGACGCAGTACTCCAGGTGGGGTCTCACGAGAGCTGAGTAGAGGGGGAGAATCACCTCCCTTGACCTGCTGGCCACGCTTCTTTTTACGCAGTCTTAGATACTTTGGCTTTCTGGGCTGCAAGTGCATATTGCACTGTATGCCCAAGACCTTCTCTGCAGGGCTGCTCTCAATCCATTCATCCCTCAGTCTGTACTGATATCGGGGATTGCTCCAACACAGGTGCAGGACCTTCTAATTGGCCTTGCTGAACTTCAGGAGGTTAAAATACTTATAGGTGTAGGATACCTACCCTCTATGCTCTCATCTGGTATCGAAGGTAATTCCATAAACCGTAGGCTTGTGCTGCCACTTTATAGAGTTGGGTCAACTGCTGCTCTGAGCATCAGTATTTAGTCATAATTCTCACTGAAATTTACAACCCTAAATACAAACTTCTCAGACTGGCCTAAACCAAGACTTAAGTGACTGAATTCAACAATTCAAAATCATATTTCTAAAACAAAGAAAGAAATAATTTTGCTTAGTTTTGAATTTTGATTTAAGAATAGCCAAACATGTTAATTTGTAACTTACTGCAAGTTTTCCCCTAAATTTGATATTGTTGTTGGCTAGAAGCACAGACTATTTAAGTACTCCTTGCCTATTCATTCAGATTTTAAACTCCAATTTTATTATTGTTAGGAATACATTACTTCAGATCACATTGTGATTTGTATCTCACTATTCAAATGGCTTAAAACTCTAAATTTTTAGAAACCAGAATGCAAACAAATTTCTATCTTAAAATACATACAGTTCACCTGCAAAGTATACACACAACTAGCTAAAACAAAAATCTTACTTCCAGTTAAGTGAATCAGATTGACTCTTCTGTTAAATATGCTTACGAGTTCATCCTCTCATATTTCATTTTGTCCATACATAGTAAAAGTTAAAGCATGAAAACTATTTTCGATTCTTACCTAGTCCTAAACCACATGAGCCAGTTACTGAAATTAACTAGGTTGAATAACTCCCCCACAAAAATCCCGTCCCATTTTCTTCCTCTTTATCCCCTAGAAGAGGCTATTGTTATGCAACTTGGGCAACACTTTAGTTCCAGATAGTCCATAATTCCTACCAATGGTTTGGCTCAAAGATGACACTTATAATCCACTAAAATAATAAGCATTTCAGTGTTGTGTAAAGCCTGAGGGGTGGAGGCAGCAGCAAGTAAGTGACCAGTTTGAACAGAAATGCTAGTTTACATAAAAACCATTCAACCAGGTCATTTTTATGCCAATGTATGTATTTATGCATTTACTAGATGCTGCTGTATAGGGATACAGCAAGTATTTTTGGGGGAAAATAGCAAAGTTACACTAGGAATGCGATCAGTTAACAGTGACAGTTATATAGAAAAGACCCTAATACAGACACTCTATTAATGCCAGTATTGACTAGTTTCAAAAAGTCTTACTCTAATCTGAGTTACTTCCTCTCAAAAAGGCTAGAATGACATCAGCAGAACTGCTTCGCTTTACATCAGAGTAAGATAATATTCTTATGAAAAGAGACTTAGTAACTGAAGATGCCCAAATGCAAAAAATCTGGATTTACAACACTTGAGATCAGCACAAAATATTTTGTGCTGCAATTGTCACATTTACAGTTCATGTTTGTAAATAAGAAGTACTAGAAGTTTTTACTTCTTTAGAAAAGTCAAAAATTGAATTAGACTTACTAGAAGAAAGCATATTCATTGTAGATTGCTTTCATACAGATCTTCCAAAAGAAACCTAAATTCAACACTGCTCAAACCAATTGAAGGAGTTATTCTATAGATTCTTCTGAGAATTTTGTCAGCACTGCATCCAAACAGGATACTGAAAGATATTCTGGTCTTCTGACACATACTCCCTTGAATCCCTAAAATGCTGTCAGAGCGAGATTTTCAATAAGCAGAGAAACATGGATGCCAAAACCAGTAGGGAATGAAGAACTAAGATAAAAGTCAAGTTGTATAGTATCAAATAATTCAGTATCCAAACATTCAACACTTTGAAGTAGAAAGACTTGCTTGCACCTACTGGTAATTTGCTTAGGGTTTTTTTGGAGGCTTTTAAAAATTTTTTTATCCCAAACACAGTCAAAACCTAATCAAGCAGAATAAGCAACATCAGTCTCCTGTCCACAATCCTTAGCTTCTAAATATTTTATACCTTAAATTTTAGACCACCATATCTAACAAAGATCTTGTAAAGACTCTTGTAAATATTGCCACGTGCTCCAATGCTCTCTCATCTCCTCTGAAGAGCAGAGAATCTTACAGGCATCCATTACCATGTTTTGTTTATGTGAGGAACCTGGGAACTATGACTGATAAAAAGTTGCTGTAGTTACTTCCAGGTCTCTCTTGGGTTTCCTGGGTTAACAAGAGCATTCTGATTTTTTCCTTAACCCACTTTCCTTAAGTCCACTTTCAAAAATCTAGAGATAGACATGTTTACTACCAGTTCTTCCTCTTTGAAAAAAGAAATGGATCAAAAATAGACACTGTAATTAAAGCTGAGTTTGGTTTTTTGCATTTTGTTTTGGCTTTTGAAGTAATAGTAGGTTTTGGAAATACCCAAAGTATCCATAAGAACGGATGTATTTCTAGTTTCAAGATCTATAATTTCAAGAAAGTTTCAACTTGCACAGCATCCAAACATATTAAGGAAGCTTGCAATACAAAATTTACCAATATTTTAGAAGACATTTCTGATTTCACTTAGTTAACACACCTACAACTACTTTGATAAAAAACAAACCGTTCCCTTGATTTGACTTCTCCACTTAACTGCACTGCATATAAGCCAGGTCATTGCTTCCCTCTTTTGAGATCTCAACCCAAAGTTACATAAGAGATACTTTAAAAGCAAATAATGCAGCTATAAACACTTATGAAAAAAGTCAAGTTTACAAGCAGCTTTTCAGAACCCGAAGCTTTTAAAAAAAAAAAAAAATCAAACTGATTGCCTTTCAAGTTGAAAATGCCATTTTAAGTGTAATCAACCTACAGAAATTACCTTGAACAAATCTGACACAACGACTGAAGAGAAACTGCAGGCATGTAGCTTAAGGCAGCATTGTAACAGAGCAGAAGGAAAGTCAGCACTTCAAACCTGGGATTTACAAGAAACATTAGAATTACATTACCAATTTTATTTTTGAAAAGACGACAAGTTTACACTGAAATTTGCAAGAATTGTTTGAACAGATTTGGTACTTCATTTCAGTAAAATTGACAGTTGAGTAGTTTGGTTCTGTAAGCTTTTCCTCTTCATGTAGTAATATGCACTGCTAGTCTTTCTGCATCTACATTTACATGTGTTTAAAAGCAAAAAAACCCCACCACAAAACAGAGCATACGCCCATCCACCTTCAGACTGTAACTATATTAAAAATTATAAGACGTTAAGATTCATTAGTGATTCTCAAGCAAAATCCTATTATACAGTTTCACCTGTTCTGTGCTGTTAACATCTCCCTCTGAGGATGAGGTCCACTGTATACAACCCTGGACAAACCATGCTGTGATAAAGCTCCTTCAGTGAGAGCCATGGAGCCAATGCTGGAAGGCTAAAGGAAAAAGGGTCATTCAAAACATGTCCGCCTGAAGTCTTACTACAATGCAAGTGAAAATAGGCAATGATCAGCATCACCATATTTGTACATAAATTTTCAACAGGCTTAAGGTTATCTGACTGCTTAGCTGCCTTAGATTTGAGAAGTTATTTTACACCAGATAAGGCTTCAGAATAGAAAAACAAGACATAGTTGATGCATGGATATTATGGAGTTACGACTATTCAGTCTTGAAGAGGCCTCAGAGACCAGTTAGTGGTACTCAGAAGACTGAGAAATATGTTCCTATGTCATCATGCAACACGTTAAAACTACTTTTCGCTTTTATTCTTAACAAACAGGCCCCCAAAGCATACTGCCTTTCTTGATCAGTAACAACTTTATGTTCTAGATGTCACTTACTTCATGATAGACTGAAGGTTTGGACAAAGACGGAATTGTGAAACTCAGCACTTTGCTATGTCCCTCTTTGTCAACTATCTCCTGAAAAAGACAGAAGATACCAATGGTTACACTGTACTACAGAAACCAGACATTGAAAAATGTTAAATGCTGGGTGGGGATGAATGGATAAAGCAAGACAACAAATTATTATAGGAACAGAGAGGGATACTATAACAATCCCAGCTACAAGCTAGAAATTCTCTCTGTGTTTACTTTCTATCACAGTGCATTTGCTTTGTTTCTGAAAACTCTTCAGATGACTTAGCAAAGGGCACATGCATTTGATACATAGTCCACCTTAAAAACACTAACTGGAAATCTCAATATGTTTAAACAGTGTTATTTTTTTTAATTTTACACTATTTGCTAATTGTGAAGGTTAATGCTCAATAATTCTGTTCTGAAAACTATTTACCCATCAAGTAATGACTCTACAGGTAATTTGTTTCGGAAATATTATAGCTCTGGAATGATTGCAGCCTCATACAGTTTGATAGTAGCAGACATCATAGTATTTGCAAAAGCCCAAGTTTGATAATTCCATACTTAGAGAGAGTTAAAAGAAGCACGGATGCAAAGCTTTAGAGAAGCTACTTTCCTGCAGGATACCACTATAGCAGTATGTTGGCAGACTTCTCACTCCTGTAAGTTAGCGGAAGACTAATGGGCAAGGCAAAAAAAGATGTGCCTACGTATCACAGAAGAGCACTGAGGTACTTCAAATAAAAAACTTCAGAAGTTCCAAAGCAGACCTGACCAATGACCAACACCACACACACAAGAACTCCCCCCCCAAATTTCAGCAGCAGGTTTCATATATCCGAAGGTAGAGTTTAGAGAAGAGCTTCAGTGTCACCTAAAACCCATTCCTTGGAAGGCTGAAGGACTAACTTCACATAGTAATTATTAAAACTCATGTCTTAAAGTACAATATGAAGTGATAAAGGAAGACTGAGAAGTAGCACAAGGGCATATCTGTCTGAAGAGTTATACAGCTCCTCCACTCTCCACATAAACCACTGATACTTCAATTTTCAATATTGCTTCTGCATCAATGTGGAAAACAGTTTCCTCAATATATGGGAGGAGAAGGGAAGAGAAGTGGCTAGATCCAAACTTTTAAAGTCTAAAAATATCAATATTTTGCCTCTTCATTCTAATCAGATTTGTAATTAAGTTTCAGGAGTGCATTTCAAGATCTGGAGCATATTAGAAAAAACTGATGCCTACAGCCAGGAAAGCCAAAAATATCAACTGCATGCACTACCACAGTATGTCTCCAAGCTGAAGGTAGAACAAACCAGTTCATGATCTCAAGGTTCAGCCACAATAATTCCATACCCCTGACAACATAGTGAATTTAAAATTATTCTGAGCAATACTTAATTTTTCAATTTCCTTCAGTAAGAAACTGCAGGACTCTGCTGAGCATGTTAATTCCCTCAAGTTCCAAGACACCATCATACATAATTACAGAAGGATTACTGTATTAGGCTACATCTTTCCTCTTGCTTTTGAAAACAAAGTAGCTGGCTAAAGAGAAAATAAGTATCTAAGCAGGCCACCTACTACCTTTTCAACCTTGTATACTGAAGAACAGTACCATCTTGATTATTTAAGTTACAAATTTTATATGACATCCACAGTGGGGAAGAAGTCAGCATCAGTAGCACGGCATTACTTTAGCATAAGTATTCACTATGCCTTAAAGCAGAAGGGGGGGGGGGGAAGTTTCAAAAAATCAGGTTGATCTACAGCTTCCTACAGAAGCTTGCTGTAAGACTCTTATGACCCCAAGCAGCTGGAGATGGATGGCTACGTTACTAATTGAGGAAGAAACTGTTCATAGCTAAGAGAAGACGTTACTGGATTGGTTTCAAGCTTAACTGTAAATGTAATCTCTTCTAGGAGAAAGACAAGTGATTACAGCCACATCCGTAACCATTTTAGATTATTTCATCATGGAAATAAAGGAGTGAATTGACTTAAGGCATAAGATACACCAAATGCTTTCCAGAAATGTTTTTCTTCTCAGATACAACTAAGCACACAGAAAACAGATGAAGCCTGTACTCTGCCTAAAGAAGAGTTGAATATAAGGGCTCAGGTCTTTAAGTAGACTCCTGGGTGAAAAAAATGTTTTCACTCGCTCAGTAAAGACACTTGAGATTATTTTTAAAAGAAGGATGGGAGCTGCCTTCTCCAGATTTTCAGAATGGAAAAAGGAGACTTGAAGTTCACGACTTTTTCCACTTCCCAAAAAGCCTTCCTAAAACATCCAGAACATACAAACTACACTGAAGAGAATCCCAATGGACGTGATAACACTAAGCTTTTTATAATAGCCATAAAAAGACTAAATGCATAACTAAAATATGGTGCTCTTAAAGGTTCCTTCGTAATTCTGTTCTTCAAAGCAGTGATTTAGTAACAAGGAGTATCTTTTCATACAAAATATGAAAAAAGTCAAGGTTATTACAAAATGAAAGGAGGCCTTTACTTTATCAAAGCTAAGCAATCCATTAAGCAGTTGAGTACTAAGAATTTGTTGAAAGTGATTTTTTGTGGTTTTTAGTCAGGATAGTCAGAATACCCCAGAAAATACAGGCAACCACTTCAAAAGTAGCGCCTCTAAAAGCTCTCAAGCAGAATGTAAGTTTAATCACCATACCAAGAATTAAGTAACAAAAAATTAAGAGGACTCCTTTGGCTCCTTCAGTCATTAGTGCATTAACACTTTCCAGGAACCACAAGAGCAGCAGAGAAAATATTCACCAAAATAGAAGAATAAAAGTTCATGTTGCAGATTTCTGACATGGACACCAATTTGAAGAGTCAAAACCAAGATGATCAATCACTTCATTTCAATTCTGAAACAAAATTGTTAATTATTCCCCAGTAAAATACTCTATAGTATCCCCCAAAAGCACACTAATATTTTTAGGCCTGAATAATTACACACGAATACAAACCAAGTTATAAACTCCTAGGAGAAGAGCCTCTATGCATCCACTGCTCTGCAAATCTCTGCTGGCTGAGACAGCAAGATAGCACCACATCAATTCCGGTAGAAACTGCAGCGTAAATCGTAGCAATTGTTCCTCGCCACTGCGATAGAACTCAAAGAGCTGATGGCAAACTGGCTCCAGAAGCTGAAATATAAGTTATATTGTGAATGAATAAAACATTACAAGGAACTGCAACTTTGTGTGGATCAATCCTTTGGACAAAACTGTAAACTGATAAATGTTACATTTTAGCTATTAGGGAGTGACTGATGCAACAACTGCCCAAGTCACCTTATACACTTTTCATCCCGTATAACATATTTTCAGCTGATAAAAGTAGAGCCTTCCATCCCATGTGAAGAAAAAATTCCAGTGGCTCCTTTCTCTCATTTTTGGCTCACTTCCTCCAGCCTCAAAGGCATATAAAGAGGATAGTTATTATCATCACACCTCATATCATGTCCTCAATATCTCCAATATACAGGAAAAGTACCTGAACAAAACGTCTTGCTATTCTAGAGCTCCAACAGTGTGCACACAAATTACTAGGAGCTTTTACCCACCAAGTGAGAAGAGCTGCATAAGACTCAAAGTATTACAATAACTTAGTATACAGCCGAATTAGTTCACTTTTCCACTCTCATTAAAATCTTCTAGAAACTTCAATGTATTTATAGGTTTGAGACAGAAATGGGAAGCCTCGAGAGTAATTTTACGATCAAATTTGTTAAGCTGATATAAATGGAAGTAATGTATTGAACTGGAAGTAATAGATTGAGCTAGAACAAGTTAAAAAAAGACTTAAAAACAATGAAGCTATCAGCTTGCACTGTGTTTCTGGATTTAACGCGCATTCTTTTGCTACCACCTACCTCCGCTAGAGGATGAAACATAGTGTTAACCATCATGTGTCAATGTATGGAAGTTATATTTTTATTTTGTCACCTAGACAGGAGATTTCCTAATCCAAGTGGAAAATACTGTCAAAACCAGTAAGCACTTTCAGAGCCATCTGAACTGGACACTGAACTCCAAAGCAAAAATTCAAAAGCACATACTCAAAAATACTTTTTGGCAGCAAACAAAGCAAACATTCAATAAGAGTTTGGAACTGCAAAAAGATTTCTTCTAAAAAAAAAAATAGTGGGGTAGGGAAGGGAAAAAGGGGATTTTTAATTAAATTTTCTAAATCATTTATTTGCAAGTAATAAAAAATAGGAGGCCCTATCATCTAAGAAACTACTCCCTGAAAAAGAATCTAGGCAGTTGATGCATTTATATTAGCGAACTTTACAAAATGAAATCTGAGATTCCAGCTATTTAGAATTCATTTTATCAGCTCCAGCTAGTATATTAAAAAGCATTACATAAAATGTGATATTCTCCAATTGCAAATCTCAAAGACAGGATTCAAATGTAACACACCTAAAGGACTAGTTTTGCTACCTTGTTTCTTACCTCCAAGATTTAACGTCTTAACAGTTCATCTACCTGACTCACAGAAATAGACTCTAAATTCATTTCAAAACCAGGAATGTTCAGGCTAGTAATAGACCTTCACCGAAATGTATTCCTGCCCAAAATCCCCAAAAAGTTTCAACCTGAAAATGATGGAAGCCAAGCCAGACATGCATTTTAGAGTATTTTAGAGATTGCACTGAGAAAAGATACCATAATTGTTAGAATTGCCACTGCGCTTCCATTCAGAAAGCAAAGCATTACTCAACACCTTTCTGAAAATCCTTAAAAACTGGCATATAGATATGTACTTTACCGCTAGTAGCATGCAGATCACATTTTCCATTTTATTCTAACTACAACACTCAGTTCTTCTGCTATTTGTCTAGGTCACACCTTCAGTTTTTCAATGGAGCAAGCTTTCAAAAAGGTAAGAAACCTGTTCTTCTATATTTTCCTCCCTTTACTGCAGCAAAGGAGGTAACACCAACAGAACAGCATGCTAGAAAAAAAGTCTGCTTGCTTTCCAAAGTTTTTCCTCCTGAATACAAAGAAAGTTGCATCAACATTTCTTACTCCCAAAGTTACTTCTGAACCCAAAGGATCTTAGCACGTTTTGGTTCTTTTTAAGAAGTAATTTGAGACAATCTGATCCATTCAAAAAAAGAGGAACTTTTAGCTTCTGACAGGTATACCTTCTCTTTGGAAAAATCACCTGTGAAAAATCTACAGCAAAGGCAAAAAAAATCATGCCAAGCTAAACTAGTCATCAGTTTTAAGAGCAGAATATCAAAGATCCTTCTAGAAAACTTCACCAGCACGAGTGCTTTCCATCTTCAGCTTACATATTTCACACAATCTGCATGCTTCCTTTAATGAACTATCAGTTCAGAATGATGTGCTTGAACTTTAAAAGGCACATAAATAGCTATGACAGGTATCCATGTTCACATCGTTATCTCAGTTGAGACAGCTTTATATCAGCACATTTAAATGCGTAATCAGTACAAAAACAGATTTTCTTCCTCAAAATGCCACCACATGCTACAGCCTGATATCAAAACACACCAATGATTGTTGCTGCTTCAAGATATTGTTTTACACTAAAACAGTTCTAAAAGTTATCTAGACTGAAACAATTTTTAATGTTGGAACAGAAGAATGTCCAAGCAATTTCATCCTTCTTCCTTTTAAGCTGCATCCAAATGCATTAGACATTCCAAACACTTTCTATTTCCTAACACAATTACCTGCATGGCTACTATCTAAAAGGACAGCAATAGTGTTTTAGGTAGAACGCAAAAAAATCTTGAATTTGTGAAGAAACAAACCTCAGAACTTTGGTGTTTTTTTTTTTTACCGTTGGACTCCTGAGTCAATTAAAAGTCCTTTAAATCTTCACATCTACTGAAGACTGTCCTTGTATTGAATTACATTTTTCACCTATCAGTGGCCCAGGAACCTCAAAAGTAACTAACAGTCTTTACTAACAAAGCTACTATGAACTGGCTATTTCTTTGCTATAGCAAACAAGTAGTTAATTTATCTCAAAAATTATTAAAAAAAATATTAATTTTTTGGAAAAAGCAAACAAAAAACCCACATGAAAAGCAAACATGAACCAGCAGGAAAATGCAGTCACAGATGCAAATACATGATTACTTTCAAATGCTTAAAAAAAGAACACAACCATCCCCCAAAACAAGATTAATCACAATTTTAAGGTACAGACAATTATTATATTAAAAGTACATATATTCAAAGGTATACAGATGGGGTCGTTTGTTTTTAATCTCAGCAGTATTTGTAGTGTTCACACATTAATCCTTCCCCTCTGCATTACATACATGAGATAAGGACAGCACACATCCTACACTGTAAAGCAAGTTGTCATTACACAATGCAGCTAATAGATCTCAAATAACAGTTGAAAGATACTACTTGTCCTTTTAACTGCTAGTTTATAAGTATTTTCACAACGTGGAAAGCTCCAAGTGGCCCTTTCCTCAAAGTGACAGGTACTCGGAGAACAGTCCAAATAAAGATTTTAGGACTGTTCTCCCAAGGCAGCACAACACTCACTGTCAGCACTGGCTTTTCATTTCAATTCGAAGTCTCACTAACAGGGAACGCTTTAGTACCTTGCCCCCAGAATTATCCCAACAACCTTTTCGAGCAGAATTTGCAGGGCCTTGGCCACCCTGCTACTAAGGTCCCTGAGAAAACTAGTGATAGCCAGAAGTAGTAAGAAATCAAAGAACATGTGAAAGTATCAATTTGGCTATCAACAGGGAGCCTCATCAGATTAATTTACACATTGATACACATTCTGAAGACCAGACAGGCTTGACTCAGTAGTTGGAATGACTCAGAATGCCTTTCTGAGCAGTGAAGTAAAATCACATTTCTTCTTTGCTGGACAACCTGGCAGTTTCTCAATCAGCATTCTCTCTAAAAATGCATATACTGAAAGCATTTTATCCTCTGACCGCTACTGGCATCATCTCAAACTTTGGAAAGGTTCCTTATGCTGGGTGTTTTCAGAAGAGGAATTAAGGACCTGGTGCAATTCTAAAATAATACACACAAGGTTTGCTGGATGGTAGAAAGTGAGACAATACAGTTAACAAGACACAACTAAAACCAGCTCAGTATGTTCTGAGTTCACCTGGGCACTTTAAAACAAGTGCAGTCATGAGGTATGGAACCATTCCTGGCGCAGGTACAGAGCAAACCTGCCCCCTTCCCCCTGATTTTTTTCTTTTTTGCCATCATTTCAAGCAAGGGTACATCCACTGCATAAATGCATATATTTGTATTGTATGTATTTAAAACAACAACAAAAACCCTAAAACCTAAACAATAACTTAAAAGGATTGCAAACCTATCTAACATTGTTCTCTTGGGTTGTAATAGACAAGCTTCTGATAGCTATAGATTCACATTGAAGTGATACCGAATTACAGAAAGAATTCGGTCAGTCTCAAACATCTTTTCAATTCCTTAACATATTTCTCAATTCTATACCCAAGTCCTGAAGCCCATGAGTATGATCTACAAGCTTAGCTATGATCAGTAGGTTACAAAATTTATGAATTGTTTCCATGGCAGTATGTCATTGCTAAGAACAAACATTTTGACAGAGACTCTTCATGCAGTTCTGTAGTTCACATAGTTAGAACACGATTAAGTAGCACACAAGGTCTTATCTTATTCTGCTGGTGTTATGTCAGACATTTTGTGTGAGAGATCCGATATACTCACTTCACTCTGTGGCTCCTGAATTACTTTGTAAAGAGATGAAATCAAAGCATTCTTGTCTTTCAAGTTTGTAGCATAGCTGGATATGGATGCTTCTGGCAGCGTCTGAAATAAAAATATTGTAACTACTAGAAAAAGCAATTTTTGTCATTAAAATATAACAGCTATTTCAACCACAATTTTCCATTACAAATTTATCAGAGTTTACTATAAACTAAAACTTGTTTCACAAGGATATCCTTACTACAGAAATCACCATGTTTTCAGGACAACAAAATTGCCAGAAGACACACTGCATTTTATCATTTTGCAGACAGTTTCATACAGAATGTAATGACAGTGGATGGGAAACAGATAGAAAACAAGAGTTTCACAGGTGCAACCCCACTGAAATTTCACTGTGAAAGGAGCAAAACCTATAGTCAATTCTAGTCCATACTCAAACCAACAAGACCATTCACCTGTGATATACATTTTCACTGCTCTGTATCAGGAAGTATGTAATCCCAAAGAGGACAAGGAAAAAAAAAAATCCTTTCAGACATTTTTTTATATATATATATAAAAATCACATTCTCTCAGTAAAAGCCAAAGTTACTATTTTTCTTCATTTTCTACAGCAATCAAGCACTCTTGCATACTGCTCCAGCAGTGATTCAAACACTACTGGCTAAACATCTGAGAGTATATTACCTTGAACTCTGATAACCACTCCTCCACAACCCCCGTATCCACAGCTAACATCTTCCAACATCCGTTCCAAAACCTTCAGCCTGCAAGAATAAGCAAACACAGTTCGTGAAAACTATGTAGTCACTGCATTAAGCAGATGATGAAAATTAGGTCCCTGTGAATATTTAAAGAATCTTGTCATGCTTTTTACTTGCTAATATTTCACATGCTAACATTACTTTGAACTTTTATTCTACCTCATTTATGCAAGCTGCTGGAAGCATTAAGAATGGGAGTCCTCACGTACAGCAGTTTAATAAATTCCAAGTATGTATTGTGTGGGAAGCTCAATAAGTCAAAGATTTGGAGAAATAGCATTTTGAAAACAGAAAATATTACCCTCTCAATTTCAATTTATTTTTCAGCTCACAGAACTCGAGAGAAAACTGTATGGACTCACTGAAGAGAAATGACTGTTTAGGTTTTTCCTAGTCAACTGCTATTCCTAACTTGGAAAAGGTCACTGAAATAAAGGCTGATGGAAAACCTTTCAATCCTCCCCCACCGTGGCAACTGCAAGACAATGAGCCTGCTGCCTCAGCATGTAGCCTGAGATGGATTCCCCTGCCCAACATCCCGCGCAATCTCAGACAGAGCAAGATCATCAGTACTAAGACTTGAACACAAAAGATGCAGAGTGGCTTTTGAAATTAATTTCTGATTTCTCTTAATTTTTGAGAAAACACTTTAAAAACAACTGTCCTTTGGAACAGCTTATTCTGAAACAGAGCAACATACCATTAAGATACAAAACTATTAAAAGTTAAAAGAGCATGCTGTGGGGAATACCCTAGGCATAGGTAAACTATTCAACAATACACATTAGCTTATTCAAAATGTGACCATGGATTTCAAACAATGACAGAATTACATACTCATCTGAGGAAAAAATTAACTTACTTGATGAAATGTTTGGTCATGTGAGATATCCCATCAAGTTTTGCTTTGCCAGTTTAAAATTAGTTATGAAGTACTGATACCCAAGTACAGACTTCTTGATGTTTGTTAACACAAAATAATAGCATAAGCAGCCAGAGATTTCCACTCCCCATCACTAACACTATCATTACATAAATGACCTTGTCAGGTGAAACCATGGGGAAACAGCTAGGGCAATCTCCTCTCACAATCCCAGGAAGATATGCAAATCTGCACAAAGTATACAAGAACAGTGCTTTCTGAAGATGAAAGGGGAATAAGGAAGGGCTAAGGAATTATAAGATGCACAGGGCTACATTTAATTTCTGGAGAAAACAGTAGTAGTAGCTGTAAACACCTAGGAGGTACAATGCAGCAGCAGCAGTTCCACTAAAAGGCTTCTCCTGGCAGGTAGAGGGTTGGGGCAGCTCCACAAGAAGGATACCAGCAACACCAGGGGAGGTAAATGACAACCCACAGCTAAGTGAGGAAGTGGCAGACCAGGTTGGCAAGTAAAGGGTACAGAGTGATGTAGGCAAGAGAGACCTCAAACAAAAAAACATAGCTAACAAGGGCCTCACCTCAAATGTAAGCACATACATAAAGCACTGCCTGCAGGACAGCATGATGGGAGAAGCTCTAATACCTTTTCTAGCAAATCAGCATGACTGGGTACCTCTCTGAAGTGCCCATACATCAACAAACGTGCAGCACGGCAACCAAGCAGGAGGAATTAGTGGTCTGGGTGCAATTGCAGGGCTATGATCTCAACAGGATCACTGAGACACAGCAGCATAGCTCACATAACCAGACTACTGCCATGGCTGGATATGGGCTCTTTAAGGTCAATCTGGGATGGTGAGGAAGGAAAGCTGCCCTTTATTTGGGAGAGCAGCAGGGATGCATGGAGCTCTACCCTACAGTGGACGATGAAACAGGTGAGAGCTTATGGGTCACGGATGAGAAGGCAGACCAACATGGGTGACATTGTGGCAGGTGTCTGCTACTCATCATCTGATCAAGATGAAATATGAGACCTTGTTCATACAGCTGAAGAAGCCTCACATTTACAGGCACCTGGTCCTCACATAGAGTGTGAACTACCCTGTTATCTCCTGGAAGGGCAACACAACAGGGAACAAGCAACCCAGAGGTTTTTGGAGTGCACTAATTATATAACTTTCTGAGAGAGGTCACTGAGGAGCCAACAAGGGCAGGCACTCTGCTGAACATCATAATTACAAACGTGGAAAAACTGGGCAGTGATGTGAAGGTCAGGGCAGCCACAGCTGCAGTGAACATGGCATGGTAGAGCATAGAATCCCAAGAGGAAAAAGGATCAAAGCAAGAAGGAGGATCAAGAATGCTCCAGAATTGTTCACAGGCAGCAACAGGAAGGCTAAGGAAAAACAGGGCTCCACAGCTGAGTGGGGCAGAGGACCTGCTGACCGGAGATATGGAAGAGGCCAAGGTACTCGCTGCCGCCTTTGCTTCTGTTGTTACCAGCAAGAGCAGCTCTCAGGAAACCCAGGCCTCAGAGCAGAAAATTGCCTCAATTGCCAGGCTCAAAGGGCTGTGACCAGTGGCACAAAGCCCAGCTGGAGACCTGGCCTGACTGGTGTACCCCAGGGGTCAATACCCAGGCCAGGACGGCTTAACACCTTCATTAATTAGGGTGTTGAAGGAATGTAAACATGCTCACCCTCAGCATGTTTGCAGGTAACACAAAACCGGGAGAAGTCGTTGATACCTCAGAGGGGTGCGCTGCCATTCACAGGGACATCGACAGGCAGGAGACATGACCCAACACATCAATCTCGGGAAGCTTAAGGGCAACGGTCAAGTCCCGCCCCTGGGGACAAACCACCCCAGGCACCAGCAGACACTGGGGCCAGACACCTGGAAAGCAGCTTTGCAGGAAAAGTCCTGGGGGGCTTCGTGAACAAGGGGAACGTGAGCCGGCCACAGGCACCCTTGCAGAAAAGACAGCCAACAGCCCCCAGATGGCCAGCAGGTCAAGGGAGGCGATCCTTCCCTGTGCTTGGCCCTGGTGAGACACATTTAGAGCACTTGGCTCCCCAGCACAACAGACACATGAACATACTGGAGAGAGTTTCGGAAAGGGCCACAAAGCTGATGGGAACTGGAGCATCTCTCACATGAGGAGAGGCTGAGAGATCTGGGACTGTTAAGCCTGGAGAAGAGAAGGCTCACAAGGAGTTTATGAATGTAGATAATTACCTGAGGGGAGGGAATAAAGAAGACAGAGCCAGGCTCTTCTCATTGGTGTTCTGTGACAGGACAAGAGGCAATGGGCACAAATTGAAATACACTAAAAAAGGGTTTAAATGTAATTTCATGTAAGGGTTATTGAACAATGCAACAGGTTGCACGGAGAGGCTGAGGAGTCTCCATCCTTGGAGATATTCAAAACCCAGCTGGACCAGATCCTGAGCAACCTGTTCCAATTTGACATAGACAGTGGGATCGAGTGCACCCTCAGCAAGTTTGCAGATGACACCAAGCTGAGTGGTGCGGTCGACACGCCAGAGGGACAGGATGCCATCCAGAGGGACCTGGACAAGCTCAAGAAGTGGGCCTGTGTGAACCTCATGAGGTTTAACAAGGCCAAGGGCAAGGTCCTGCACCTGGGTCGGGGCAACCCCCAGTATCAATACAGGCTGGGGCATGAAGGGATTGAGAGCAGCCCTGCCGAGAAGGACTTGGGGGTATTGGGGGATGAAAAGCTGGACATGAGCCATCAATGTGCGCTCGCAGCCCAGAAGGCAAATCGTATCCTGGGCTGTATCAAAAGCAGCGTGGCCAGCAGGTCGAGGGAGGTGATTCTGCCCCTCTACTCTGCTCTCGTGAGACCCCACCTGCAGTACTGCATCCAGCTCTGGAGCCCTCAGCATAAGAAAGACATGGACCTGTTGGAGCGGGTCCAGAAGAGGGCCACAAAAATGATCAGGGGGATGGAACACCTCTCCTATGAAGAAAGGCTGAGAGAGTTGGGGTTGTTCAGCCTAGAGAAGAGGCGGCTTCGGGGAGACCTTATTGCAGCCTATCAGTACTTCAAGGGGGCTTATAAAAAAGATGGCGGGAAACTTTTTAGCAGGGCCTGTTGCAACAGGACAAGGGCTTTAAACGAAAGGGGGGTAGATTTAGACTAGATCTAAGGAAGAAATTTTTTACGCTGAGGGTGGTGAAACACTGGCACAGGTTGCCCAGAGAGGTGGTGGATGCCCCATGCCTGGAAACGTTCAAGGTCAGGTTGGACGGGGCTCTGAGCAACCTGATCTAGTGGAAGATGTTCCTGCCCACGGCAGAGGGGTTGGACTAGATGACCTTTAGAGGTCCCTTCCAACCCAAACTATTCTATGATTCTAGTTTTCACTACTTTGAGCAAAGGAGGTTGGACTTGATGATCTCCAGAGGTCCATTCAAACCTCATCCATTCTGTCATCCTCTATCAAAGAAACAGGAAGGATTGTCATGAAGGATACTCATCTAGCTAACTACCAACTCTTTCTAACCAGCACTGATGATCTCTAAAGATATAATGATGACAATATGGATTAGTGGCCTCTGAATGGTACAGGTTGTGTGTCAAACCCTGCTGTGAAGTGAGGCTTTTAAGGACAATACTGTGTGCTAACAAACACAAAGGCTAGTCCTAACTACAATTATTGAAGCAACGGCCTCATCAGTTCCTATAGAATCACACAACCTACTAGCCCCACTTTCATTCCTGTGAAGGCGGACAAAGGCTTTTGCAATGTCTCATGCTTCAGCAGGGTTGACAATAGTAACCATTCCCTACTGAGCCCCATTAATAGCACAAATGCCTGTGCCAATATTGACTGTTCAAAGCAAGAAACCCATGATTTAAAAGCGTCCAGAGGAGTCCTGGATACTCCAAGTCCATAGTTGACACCACATTTATCCAAGAGATGCATTTTTTTCACCTATTTCTACTGATCCATCAAGCATTATTTTCAGATTAAAGGCTCCCAGAGAACACAGGATTCATTTGACCAGTAAAAACAGTAAGAGCATCCTTGGCTGGCATTATCCATTGGACTAAGGATAATACTTCAAGCTTTTATGACTATGTATTTGAAGGCAAGTCTTTTTCGGCAAAAGCGTGAACTTTTGAAATGAAATCTGTAAAAAGCTGAACTAAAAGAAAGAGGACAAAGTTTTTGCTGATCAGGTCTTTGATTTTTAAAGTAGCAGAGGCATTCCATTGAGAGTTAAGGCAGTTGAGATGCACAGAAGATAGACTGTCCTTATTTTACCTTCATGAATTAAAAAAAAAAATGCATATACCCTTCTGAATACACTGTTTAACCTCAAGCACATATGCATCCACAGCAATACACATTTGAGTGTCACAAATAATAAATCTAATTTTATAATTATTTTCCTTGAAGACAAAAATTAAGAATATCTGTTAGACTCATCTCTCCCTAAAAGGAAGAAAAAGCCTGAATTCCACACGTTAGGTGTGTGGGATCTATTAAAACAGGCAGACAACCTACTGTTCTGCTGAAGATTGCCACATTTGGTGCTAGTTAAATAATAGATCAAGTTGGACTGCAACAATGTATGGACAGAGTTGGCAAACCCAAGACTGTTCTAAAGGAAGGATTAACAAATTTCAGTTAACAATACAATTTTTTCTGAAGCCCATAGAAAGTTTACAAAAAGTAACTCTAAAATGGAATTTTTAACACAAAGTGGGCCAAAATAAGGCCTAATTTATAGCATCTGTTAACCTCTTACAGAAAAAAATCCCAAAAGGATTAAAAAAGCATGCCTTAATTACAGCTCCATTTGAGTGGATTCAACTGCAAGATACAGGCCACTGTAAGCATTAGATGCCCCAGTCACTATGGAATTAAAACAACAGAAAGTGGATAAAGTAAATACATGCTATTTTGAAAAAAAGCTGTAAAATTATATTGAGAATGTACTTCATAAGTACCAAAACTGTAATGAAAATTCAAACAACACAGCAAGTACTACACAGCATTTCTCCCCAGAAAGTCCTGTTTCAAGGTACATCAGCATGTAATTCCTTTTGAATAGACTTTTTTCCCCTGGTCTCTTCCTCTTAAGTCCCTGCAAAGAGTTCAGATGAGTAGAGTTTGAGGATTT
Source organism: Pygoscelis adeliae (assembly GCF_000699105.1). Lineage (NCBI taxonomy): Eukaryota > Metazoa > Chordata > Aves > Sphenisciformes > Spheniscidae > Pygoscelis > Pygoscelis adeliae. The sequence continues at coordinate 3,766,301 of NW_008824983.1, read as the reverse complement.
ATTTAAAAACAAATTGCTTTTGTCCCCACAACTCAAGCAATACTTTGGCTAAAACTGACGAGCAGCTTCGAATGTCCCCATGCTCCTCATTCCAAGAGATTAAGAGGCAGTCATTTGGATGTCCTGATGGAAGATAGTTGCAGGAAAGAGGAAGGAGTCTCAAAGATTCAGATGATACCACAAAATTATTTCTGATGGATGTCAGTAACAGTCAGGTTGTCACATCTCTGTTGAACCTTTATTAGACACATATATATTCTTAGTTCATATCATACA